>NW_027412569.1:65936-665544 GCF_025532065.1 Leptinotarsa decemlineata
TGTCAGGAAGGAACGAAGCCACATCTCCGATAATGACAATTGAATCAACGTGCAGTACATTGACTGAAAAAGAAAAAAAATGCAGAATCATCGACAGAGAAATAAAACAAAGACAACGTAACATATCAGAAGGGCAATGAGCCGTATTTTCGTTAATAATGATTTGTTCTCAACGTACAGTACATCAAATGAAATGGAAAACGAATGCAGAATTCATCGACAGGAAAAAACAAAGATGGCGCAACATGTCAGAAGTGCACTAACCTGCTTCTTTGTTAATAAAGTCGCATCGTCACGTGCAGCATATCAAAGAAAAAAAACAAAAGAGGCAACCAAAAGGGTACTGAACCATATTTTCGTTAATAATAGTCGGATCGTCGCGTTTGACATGATTCATTCACTCAAAACTGAAATGTTCAGAAGATACCAAAGGAGATCTTACGGTGACTATAAGTTCTGGTATGCTTTGTTAGGTATCGAATGATGCGTGCAATTTCTTTAATTCCAGCGACGTGATTATTCCAAGATATATTGGTGTCCATTTGAACCTCAATAAACTTATTGAAGCAGAAGGTGGAACTCCAAAAAAATATCAGATATAGTACAACAAGTCAGGGAAGAGCGGCTTTTTTCTGCAGAAAAATGTTTGAATTTCTTCAAATTTTCCAAATATCTGTAACAGAAAGACGACAAAACTCAGCTACGGAACGCTTCTATCTACTAAAGTTGAGTATGTGTCGGTAGTGTGTAACGAAGGTTTCCATTAAATTCACTGGTTGCGCCTCTGGAAGATGTTTGTTGCGATACACCATAGATGACAATATTTATTGTTCATCATTTCGAATCCGTTGAATACAAGGGTTTGGAAATAGAAAAAAACAACGTTTCAACGCTTTGTAGACGTGTTTGATGCTCTATGACCAACACCCGTTATCCATATTTCCATTATTATTCGATTGTATGACCACCAAACATTCAATTTTATTGGGATTGAAGGGAGCTGATAGGTTGGTGGAGTACCAAGGGGGCCGATAGGTTAGGTGGAGTACCAAGGGGGCCGAGGGGCGGAGTTACACGCTTAAATCACTACGATACTCGTTCCATCCAGCGGCCCCTTGGTACTCCACCTAACCTATCGGCCCCTTGGTACTCCACCTAACCTATCAGCTCCCTTCAATCCCAATAAAATTGAATGTTTGGTGGTCATACAATCGGAATAATAATGGAATATGGATAACGGGTGTTGGTCATAGAGCATCAAACACGTCTACAAAGCGTTGAAACGTTGTTTTTTTCTATTTCCAAACCCCTTGTATTCAACGGATTCGAAATGATGAACAATAAATATTGTCATCTATGGTGTATCGCAACAAACATCTTCCAGAGGGCGCAACCAGTGAATTTAATGGAAACCTTCGTTACACACTACCGACACATACTCAACTTTAGTAGATAGAAGCGTTCCGTAGCTGAGTTTTGTCGTCTTTCTGTTACAGATATTTGGAAAATTTGAAGAAATTCAAACATTTTTCTGCAGAAAAAAGCCGCTCTTCCCTGACTTGTTGTACTATATTGATATTTTTTTGGAGTTCCACCTTCTGCTTCAATAAGTTTATTGAGGTTCAAATGGACACAATATATCTTGGAATAATCACGTCGCTGGAATTAAAGAAATTGCACGCATCATTCGATACCTAACAAAGCATACCAGAACTTATAGTCACCGTAAGATCTCCTTTGGTATCTTCTGAACATTTCAGTTTTGAGTGAATGAATCATGTCAAACGCGACGATCCGACTATTATTAACGAAAATATGGTTCAGTACCCTTTTGGTTGCCTCTTTTGTTTTTTTCTTTGATATGCTGCACGTGACGATGCGACTTTTATTAACAAAGAAGCAGGTTAGTGCACTTCTGACATGTTGCGCCATCTTTGTTTTTTCCCTGTCGATGAATTCTGCATTCGTTTCCATTTCATTTGATGTACTGTACGTTGAGAACAAATCATTATTAACGAAAATACGGCTCATTGCCCTTCTGATATGTTACGTTGTCTTTGTTTTTTTTCTCTGTCGATGAATTCTGCATTTTTTTTCTTTTTCAGTCAATGTACTGCACGTTGAGATTCAATTGTCATTATCGGAGATGTGGCTTCGTTCCTTCCTGACATGTTGCGTCATCTTTGTTTTTTCTTTGTCGATAACATTTTGCATTCGTTTCTCTTTCATTTGATGTGCTGCACGTTAAGATCCAAATATCATGAGTGGAATTGTGACTTAATGTCTTTCTGACATGTTGCGCCATCTTTGTATTCTCTCGTCAATGAATTCTGGACTTTTTGTCCTTTCATTTGACGTGCTATAAGCGAAGATTTGATTATTATCAGCGAATATACAACTTAGTGCCCTTCTGACAGTTGCTCCATTTTTTTTTTCTAATAACTCATTCATTTCCACAAATCCTCACACATTTTCTACCACGCCACCACCTCCTACGCTGACTACGTCACTTTCAAAGTTTTAATATTTTATCATTATTATTATTATTTTTCGACCCATATTCCCCAGTTCAATATCATCTAACACAATTATTAGACCGATATTTGATTCCTCCATTCTGATTGGCTGACAACACAAGTTGAGTTTTAATGTTTTATCACTATTATTATTATTATTCGACCCACATTCTTCAGTTCAATTTCATCTAAAACAATCATTCTACTGATATTTGATTTCTCCAGTCTGATTGGCTTACGACACCACTCTGTACCAGAAGTTAGGCTGATTGTTCCTCATGGTTCGGTTCAGGAGTCTGAAAATTCGCAAACGAACCTTCACACGACGAAGCGTGGACTTTATTCATCTCCTGATGATGCTTACTTGGTAAGCGAAACGCGTTAAGTGTTAAATGACTGTCATATTGAAATAGGAAAAAAAACGACAATAACGACGAAACGATAACGAATAAATGCACGTAAACTGTTCGAAAACGCACGCAAAACCGTCGCACGCAAAACTGTTGAATACTTCACTTTCCCCAATTTCGAACGTTAACTCTACAACAGCATTATTTCTGCCAAAATTCGATAGAGAAGGGTTATGGGGGGTTCCAAACGACATATTTCAAATATTGATTCACTCTGTATGTATGCGCTTATATTTCGTAGAATTTTCAATACGATTTTCACCACACTATGGCAAAATTTCCAACATGTGTGGGCTATTATTTCTGCAAACTGAAACTCACTTTTCAAATGTAACTGAAAAAATGAATCGCAAACGTGTTATGATTTCGATATATTTTGAGGTAATAATATTTAATATCGAACGAATAGTCATAAAGAAAATTATTTGCATTGTATTCCGAGAGCTTTGGACACCGAATGAATTTCTTAATACCTGTTGATGATCTTGACCTTCCCTAATATTTATAAACATTCATATTATGCTGAAGTTGTAACTTTGCCCCGGTCACCGTACTACGACAAAATGCTTGATGTGCATTCATGCAACTGTATTTGAAGATAGTTTTATATTCCTATATATATTATAATCGTATCAATTTTGATGACTATGTACTTGGAATAACGAAAGATGGAATTGTGAATACTGTGTGTTTTTGTTTCAGAATATCGAAGTTGAGGTTAAAATATCTTTCAATTCATGTATTCACTTGAATGGATTTGAATTATTTTATGACGATTTTTCATATTTGTCTGTATCGTTACTTTGTTATGTTTATATGTACAAGAACTCAGAACTCCGAAAAATTAAAACTCAGGTTATCTACACATAATAGACTCGTCCGGTGGTATCTATATCAAAGGATGCTATTTTGAATGGGAATTTCGAAAAAACTACAATACGAAATGAATTTCCAAATATCACACTTGAAATTTAATGACAAATGTCAATCATCTATAATGATGTCCTGAATAAAATTCAAGATATAAAATGCCACTTTTTGTTATATCGACCCAACGAATCAGAATTTAAAATGACAGACAAACTTATGTCCTTTATTTCTAAAATGTCCTGTTTTTGTCAACTTAGTATCTTTCAATATGATGTTTCTTCATCTCTATAAAATCTGGTATATAATTTTTTGTTATTGCATATTTTTGACAACTTTCCCTGTATAAGATAAGTTTTCATTTTCAAAAAAAGATGTGTGTGATATGTATTTTATTTATTTTGGTAGTATATTATAAAGCCATTTATATAAAATATCAACGTTATTGAGACTGCAGCTGAACAAATTTCCTTTGAAATGACCCATACAGAACGGCGTGTTTTTCTTGAATTTTGGAACACACCACGATGAATCTTCAAAGTCTTCCAAATTCATTACGGTTGTGTACCTATATATTGAATAGACGCAGTTTGTCCAACAAATCACTGAATATCGACAAATTCTAGCCTCATAAGGTGCAACTATAGACTGAAAAAAATGGAAACTGCTGAGATTTGAATCTCGTTCTGGAAGAGTTGCTATGACGGTTTTGAATGTTGTTGTTGAGATGACTCTGACTGATACTGCACACGTTGATGTATTATTCTGAAATAAATTCGATTTTTCAATAAAAACATACACTAAAAAAAATTTTTTGCCAACAGAGAGGGTAATGTCTTTCATGAAGTAATTGCTACACTTATAATGAAAATAAAAAATCAAGTGTCATTCAAAATAAAGAATTTAAAACACATATTCTGCACGTACTAAGTGAAGGAAATATATTGTATGAAAACACTACTTTATGCGGATCATATCTGTGAGTGAGAATTTTTGACCCGAATGAAGAATATTGTATACACCCAAAAACTCTTTGCCTATAAAATTGGAAACAGTACTAACATTAATTTCGTACAATTCAAATGAAACGACAAGATTCGGTTTCCCAATGTCCATTAACCCTTTGAACACAATAGCGTATTTTCCTAATGAAAATTCTTCTAAGTGAGGACGATACGCCTCCGTCACTCGGTGGGGCAGAAATGATACTTTATCTCCCAAATCTAACAAGACCGCCTCACCAAATTTTCCTTTCACGATTTTGGCAGTGAATATCCTCTGCGGCATCTCCACAGGCAAATCTGCTACTTTGATACTTGGCTTTCTCTTCACGATCGAACTTGCATTCAACTTTTGTAAATCCATCTGTGAAAAATAAAAAATGAAAGCTTTATGTTTTGATTCACAATATATGCGAATACTATCTCAAACAAACCACGACATGTAAAACATTTGACTGAAATCATCCAATATATATATATATATATATATATATATATATATATATATATATTATATATATATATTTATATATATATATATATATATATATCGAAAAAAATTTTGGAAATCAAATGATTCAACAATTCTCACCAATTTTCAATTAAATTACATTTGAATAAATTCATCTGAGGAAGAGTCAAACCTAAAACACTTACTTTCAAATAGAATCGGTGCACTTGTCACTGGTATCACTTTCAACGGATGCAACTAACTCATTTCGCCATGCATGACGTATTTATAGTAAAATAAGTGATGACATATTTTAAAATGAAACAAAGAGCCTTTGTTTCGTCGCTTTGAGAACTACATATCTCCGGATGTAGATTCGACATTGACAGTGACCAATGTCACTTTGGGTTTGAATATAAAAATTAATGATGACATATTCTGAAATGAAACAAAAGAAAATCAAAGAGTCTTTGTTATATGCATATTCAGCGTTGACATTGATCCATGTCACCTTGGATTTGAATAGCGCAACAATCACATGAATTCTGCTTTTTTTCCCCATTTTATTTGAAGTGCTACATGTGATGATGCGACTATTATTAGTGAAGATACAACTTTGTGCCCTCTTGGCATCGTCTCGGTTTTTTTTTCTCTGTTGATGAATTCTGCATTCGTTTTCCTTCCATTTGATTTGCTGCACGTTGATATTCAGTTATCATTAATGAAGATGTGGGTTAGTGTCCTTCTGACATGTTGCACCATATTTGTTTTTTCTTTATAGATGAATTCTGCAATTTTTCTTCTTTCATTTGACATAATGTACGTGGCGATTCGAAGTTTTTTCAATGATTCTCTTTGCAATTCTTCCTATGCTGTTTCACATTAGGCGCTCGATATTATATTTTTCATTGTCTACACATTAAATCATTTGAAATGAGTACCCACATCGACCTGTTGCGACTAGTAAAGCGAAAATAGGTTATGAGGTCCTTTTGGCTTCGTAAAATGGTTAACTATGTTTTTGACATCTAAAGGAATCCATTGATGTCAAAATCATCGGAATCAGACGACCGGAAGTGAAAATCGGAAGTGACCTGTTTTTGACGGATTCGAAACCTTCTCACCCTAAGGAATCCAAAAATACCATATGTTTCAGTATACGATGATTATTTCATTTTTTTGTCAACAAATTATGTGTTTTGAATAAAACTTTTGCAATTACATTACACTCGTAGTTGTTTATAACCCGACAACTTTTAATTTCAAATATGTTCAATGATTTTCTTTAAATGTGCAATTCTTTCTATGCTATTTCACATTAGATGCTCGATATTATACTTTTCATAATCTACAAATGAAATCATTTGAAATGAGTACCCACATCGGTCCGTTGCTGCTAGTATAATGAAAATAGGTTATAAGGCCCTTTTGACTTCGACAAATGATTAATTATGTTTCATGACATCTAAACGAATCCATTGATGTTGAAATCATTGAAATTGGAGGACCGGAAGTGGAAACGGAAGTGGTCGTTTTTTGATGGATTCGAAACCTTCTCACCCTAAGGAATCCAAATATATCATATGTTTCAGTATCCAATGATTTTTTGATTTTTTTGTCAATAAATTCTGCGTTTTGAATCAAGCTTCTGCAATTGGAATAAACTTATAGTTGTTCATAAACCAACAATTTTCAATTACAAGTTTTTTCAGTGATTTTTGTTGAATTTGCAATTCTTCCTATGTTATTTCACACTAGGCGTTGGATATTAAATTCATTACGCCATATTTGTTTTTTCTCTGTCGACGAATTCTCCATTTCTTATCCTTTCATTTGACATGCCGTATGCGACGATCCGATCATTATTAGTAAATATACAACTCAGTGCCCTTCTGACAGTTGCGCTATTATTCTTTGTAATAACTCATTCATTATCACACACGCCACCACCTATCACGCTGACTACGTCACTTTCAAGCTTTATCACTATTATTATTATTATTCGACCCTCATTCTCCAGTTCAATTTCATCTAGCACAATCAATCGAGCGATATTTGATTTCTCCATTCTGATTGGCTGACCGACACTACTCTGTAACAGAAGTTAGGTTGGGTGTTCCACAAGGTTCCGTTCAAGAGTCTGAAAATTCGAAAAATGAATCTTCATATGAAAAGCATGGAGGGTAATCATTTCCTGATGATGCTAACTTGGTTAGCGAAACGCGTTAAATGATAAATGACTGTCATATTGAAACACGAAAAACCGTTACGACAATAACGATGAAACGGTAACGAATGAACGCACGGAAAACGGTCGAAAACGCACGAAAAAACGATCGTAAACGCACGAAAAACGATCGTAAACGCACGAAAATTCGCAAAATGAATCTTCATATGACAAAGCATGGACGTTAGTCATTTCCTGATGATGCCAACTTGATTAGCGAAACGCGTTAAATGATAAATGACTGCCATATTGAAACACGAAAAACCGTTACGACAATAACGATGAAACGATAACGAATGAACGCACGGAAAACGGTCGAAAACGCACGAAAAACGATCGTAAACGCATGAAAAACAATCGAAAACGCATGGAAAACAACGTATTTTGAAATGTCATTGTCGAATACTTCGCTCCCCCATTGCCCTCACGTTGAGTCCACAACGCTCAACCTCTCGACACTTTTGGATCTCCTCTTTCTCCTGATGATGCTAACTTGGTTAACAAAGATACGAGACTTCCGACATGTTGGAACGCTAGACTTCTGTTGAATCGACATGTTTGTATACACATTAATATCATATTTCAAATCGACATGTTTTTTTCTTCAAATGATATATTTTGACGCACCCTGTACACTTCGACGTCATATTCGTTTTTCAATGGTGTATTTTGAGATACCTTATACACATTGACAGATCGCACGTTGAAAACTTAGAGCCTCGTGGAACTGTTATGTTCTTTCTTGAATGATGTATTTTGACGCACCCTGTACACTTCGACGCCATGTTTGTTTTCAATGATGTATTTTGAGATACCTTGTAACACTGAGGGATCACACTTTGAAACGATACAGCCTCATTAATCTGTAATGTTTTTTCTTAAATCTGATTCATTATTATTATTATATCACTTTCGCGCTTCCAATTTTCGTCGAGTAGTTCACGATCAATTCCAAAACCGGCAACGCTACATTGCCCCATAAACAATGATTTATTGTACAACTGGCAACGCCGAACCTGCCATGCTGGCATGTATTGACATTTGACAGATGCAGTCTTATGAGTCCAGTGTTTACAGTGTCCTTCAACCAATAGATAGTTCAGCTAGTGACTCATAGATGACTCTGTGTGTTCTATAACTTTGGTGTTTCCATATACTTTTGTATC
Organism: Leptinotarsa decemlineata; assembly: GCF_025532065.1. Lineage (NCBI taxonomy): Eukaryota > Metazoa > Arthropoda > Insecta > Coleoptera > Chrysomelidae > Leptinotarsa > Leptinotarsa decemlineata. The sequence goes on from NW_027412569.1 coordinate 74,575, forward strand.
GATGAATCGAGCGCCTATTTTTGTGCGGTTATTGATAACAGGACATGAAACAATTCTGTACGATAAATTATTCAAATGAATCCTCAATATACGCAAAGCCACGTAAATTTGTGCATCGATTACGTCACACGCGCCTCTCGCTCTTACACACACACACATGCACCTCTTCACATGAAATATTAATTATTTCCCAAATCTAAGTATATTTTCCATTCTCAATATGATAATGACGATTACAATCTACGGAAAAATATCTCTTACAGTAATTATTGTATCGCACAATTTGTTTTGATGTTATATGGCTATAAATACCCAACATTCGCAGTTAACTTCAATATCTTACGATGGTGTAGAGGCTAAGGACAATGTCTACGGCGCTGACGACCCAGGTTCGAATCTCATAACTACAAACTTTTTTTATTTAAAATCACGTGACTGAAGGGGCCGAGGGAGCTGATAGGTTAGGTGGAGTGCCAAGGGGGCCGATAGGTTAGGTGGAGTACCAAGGGGGCCGAGGGGCGGAGTTCCACGCTAAAATCGCTACTATACTCGTTCCATCCTGCGTCGATTTCGATGACGCTGATAGGTTACCCCCACTCCCATTGCGCCAGAACATACGTTGTTACACTACTGAAACACAGAGAATATGTTTCGAATTATATAAGAATCTACATCTCAAGTTTGGTTTCCAGGAAAACAAACTATTACAAGCAACATCAAATTTGACCAAGATTTCTTTCTCAACTAAACGTAAAATAGTCAAAAATAAACCTCATGAACGCAAGACGCGATGTGCATACGGGATTACCGAAACATTTAGATGTTCATCTGATAAAATCATGGAAACAAACAATATATGACTGTTGTAAAAGCGATGAGATTCCTACAACTGAAACCATAAGGAAGAAATTGAATACTTCCGGCCATAACGTGAAATGCTGTGACAAAACTCTTCAGAATTGGATAGAGAAACTGAAATTCAGATTTAAAATAATACATAAACGTCAAGCAGTTATGGAAAGCAGAAGAATAGTTGAATTGCGTAATAAATACTTAGAACAAATAACTCAATATAGACGAGAACAACGGCAAATTTTCTATTTCGACGAAACTTGGTATGACACTCACGACACAGTTACGAAAGGGTGGACTGAAGGTTCGAGAATGTGTACGCCTAAGATGCCTGCAGACAAAGGATCGCAACTAATCATTGTGTATTGCGGAGAAAGTGAAGGATGGGTTCCGAATTCTTTGAAATTATATGGAAAAAAAGTTGAGGACTGCAATGCTGACTATAATAAGAACAAGAAAGCTAATATTTTTGGGGAATGGTTCGAAAACACATTGATCCCAAATTTGGATGCGAATAGTGTGATAGTTTTTCACAACGCCTTCTACCATTCCCGACAGCTCATCAAAGTACTGAATAAAAATTCGAGGAGAAATGAAATATAATGTTTTCAATAGATAACAATTTGTATTTTGAAGATAACTATACCAAAAACCAACTACTTGAAGTTTCACAGACAAAAGCATTTGAAAAAATGTATGCCTTCGAGAGTATTGCTGAGACTTTCTCCCTTTTTTTTGTGTTTTCAATCCCATCGAGTTGATTTTCCAAAATTTGATAGGAAGGTAATATAGCTAATTGAAGAAGAAGTATCTAATATCTAACTTATTTGTGCTTCAAATTCAACTCAAAATGATGCGGCCAACTGCGACCCACTGACGTTCAGTGTTTGTCAAATTAAACTTTTTTTTTCGGAAAAAATTGAAAAAGTGCATTTCTAGATCAAATTTAACAAAATATTACGTGAAAAGAATGTGTTCACGGCAATTTTATACCAATATACCAAATTTTATGCAACTAGGATAAAGTTAACGTTTTGCTTATTTTTGACAGATATCCCCTTTATTTTAAAAAACAAGTTCGGTTAATTGTCATGAATTCATGTATACATAACAAACTCATCATGGAGTTCAACTTTTCTGATACATTAAAAATTTCAACATGACTGGTGCAAAGTTTCAATCACTTGGCTATTTTGTTAAACAAACCTTTGATCTCTAAAAAGCAGAGGCAACTAAAAAAATGCAAATAATTTCGATAGAACTATTATTATTATTATTAATATTGAACAACAATAATATCATAAAAAATACAAATGGGTACAAAAAATTACTTATTGATCTAAATGAGGTTGTCAAACACTTATAGCCTACATTTCAGTATGTCGTCCTCCACGTTCAATACAAATTATGGTCGTTCTACTGACATCTGTTACTGCATTTTTGATAAATTGGGGATTTATATTTGCACAGCACTCGCGAATGGTATTTTCCAGATGTTGTATGTCAGTAAATGGTCTACTTCGGTACACATTTTGATTCAGGTAACCCCACAAGAAAAAGTTTTAAGGCGTCAAGTCGAGTGATCTAGGTGGCCAATAATGTTCTCAGTTACGTCCAATAACTTTGCCTCTGAACATTTGTTGGAGGGACTGTTTTACAGCAACCGTGTGATGTATTTGTGAGCCATCAAGCTGATTCCATAGGTCGTATTTAATATTTATAGGCATATTATCCAAAACTCCACTAACCTCATTATTTACAAGGTCGAGATAACCGACGGATGATAAATTTTTCCTAAAGAAAAATGGCCCAATTATTTGGTCATTAAGTATCCCACATCATACATTAGTTTTAAAGGAATACTGATCACCACATTCAACTGTGACATTGGGATTTTCTTGGGCCCACCATCGGCAATTTTGAGAACTTACCTCATCTGTCCATAAAATTTTATACGGAAACTTTACATTTTCTTCTCTCTCTCTCCAGAATGAAAACCACAAACGGATATGAAAATCTTGTTCTTTCAATGTGTTAATGAATTTTGGCTTGTAAAGCCAAAAGATAGGTTGCACTATATCGTTAACGTACTATACATGCAGATAATGTACCGGAAGATTGTTATATTGTTATATTATTTCTTATAGATATTTCTTGTTTCCAATGAGATAATCACATCAATGAGTTATAATTTTGTAATAATCATCGTCATAATCGAGTTTGCTTGTTCAAATACGGTGAAATCCTCTTCAAACTGACATTGTATCTGGTACAATATTGCTTGTTTATATATGGTTTATAGAGGAAGACACATATTTGAATAGGCAAGCAATCAATCCATAATTCCATTTAATGTTACATAAACATATGTTTATTGGCGGTGAATCAGAGGAAGGAATTTATTAGGAATTCGAAATAAACAGCATGCTCATATAGTACATCCGCCAAAGTGGTACACAAGAGAATAAACAATTGTTGATGAAAATTTTTGTTTTGCTGAAAAATACCATTGCTGATGGAAAAAACAAAATCATATACAGGGTATCTGAATGTTTCATACAACCTGTTAATGATTTTTTTGCATCAGAAATTGCACGTTTTTTCTCGTGACTGTATATTCATCAATAGCATATTGCTGAGATTCCACAGTGATTTTGACACAGAAAATGTAAAAATCTTTCAAAGAAAGGAAGAAAGCAATCAATTTCAAGAAATAATTCTATATGAAGAGGTGTAGATTATGCAAAGAAGTATCTTTCAGACACAAACTGAAAGAAAAACTCTTTCGAAACAGCTATTTTCATATAAACAAATACTTCATAATATAAACGCTGAATACAAAAAATATTCTTCCTATTCTGCTTGTATTCCAAATATTCGTAATGGAATTGAATCAGATGTCATTCACAGGAATCTTACACAATATAATTGATGAAAGAAGCAAATTTCACTTATATGAAACACTGTCGTCCTAACTCGTAGATATCTTGATGTTTCGCCATAAGACACTTGTCTTATTGTTTCTTCAGTACCAAATACGGATACCATTATAAATAAAAACACTCAATTCATCCATAAAATTACAACATTTTGTCACGGAATGGGTCGAATCCACCTATGTCATCCGTAAATAACATCCATTTGCTTATTTGTTTAAATCTCAGGCAGAAAAATCCTGTATGTTTCAAAGAGAGAATAATTGTTGAAAACGAAAGGTTTTGGCTTGCTTTCCCAAATATTTTGACGTTTTCATTTCCCCATGGAAGTTTATGAAACCGCACCATCTACTCCACAATACAAAACATTCTGATATTAACGCAAAGTTTACAAGTGAACTCATATACTGGAATTCGGAGTTGGGAAGCTGATAATCATTCTTATTACGTGCAAACCTAACCTAACCTAACCAGAAAGAAGACTTCATGAGTTTTTTTCTGAAACAAAATTCGACTATGAACAATTCACATATTGTGGAACTAATTTAAATAAATGCAAAATAGCCGTATGTATGCAATGTAATGGGTATCTGTACAAAATTGTGGAAAACCTAATGAAAAAGATTTCGTTAACGGCATTTGTTCTAGGAAACAGCCGAACAAGCACAAAATCCAGGCTAATTATAGTTTGAGTCATACATCAGCCTCCCACGTAATGGAGACATGAATATTCGGCAAATACGATACGAAAAGCTTTTAAAACTTGTTGTAGAGATATTTGCGTGTCCCTATTATATTATTAAGTCTATGTAGTGAACTTTCATGACCAGAGATAACTAACTATATTATCGCAACTCAGTACTCGCTTTGCTTATTTCGAGAATTTTTCCCTGTCTCTACAGACTCTCAGTCATCCAAATAACGAAACAAATCATTCGATAATTTATTGAAATATTTATTATTAGAAAATGCTAAAATTACGCTCAGGAGTGAACTCACATTGAATAGTTGAGGGAAAAACATAAAAAATCAACAGAAACTCACAGTATACTGCTGAAAATGTCCTCGAACCGTTTCTGAAGAGTGATCGATGAAAGGTCTCAAAACTGACGGTGAAAATTAAACGAAATTAAGAAAAAAACAAATTTGTTGCTTTTTTGTTCCCTTTTTTGCTTATTGGTTGCTAATTAGTTGCTATAACGTTGATTGTTTTGCTCGAACCGATCACAAAAAATCGAAAACAACAAACCGGCCATGCTAGCCTAACTCTTAAATACTTACAAACAGGCCACGCTATCTTAACTCTCGATCTTTCAGTATAAAAATTGAAAAAGATATTTGTTGTTCCTCATAAAACTCACTGACCGTGTGCAGAGAGTCAGCAACAAAATAAAAAACGAAAGTCAAAAGAGTATAGAGACTGGCAGAACAACAAACCGGCTATGCTTGCCCAACTCTTGATTTTTTCGTAAAAAACTTTCCAAACTAATTTTTTTCTCCTCAATAAACGCAATGACCGAGTGCGGAGAGCCAGCAACAAAATCAAAACCGGAAAAATGAATCCAAAATCTGAAACTGATACCACTTCAATGGGGTGTTTTATAGAAGTATAGAACTTCGAAATGAAACAAAGATAAATTTACGAATTGACATGAAATTTACTTTATTCGAAAGATAATCATCTGGCATCATAATTCAAATTTGACTTCTGGCATTTGTCCTCCACAGCTGGCTCGGGCGTAGTCTTATCTGGAGGTCCAATTTTTGATGACTTATTCCAACATTGTTGGCCGTATATCGACAATAATGTGACCAATTTTGTCGTCCAAGTAATCAATCGTTTTAAGCTCAACGGCGTAGACTAGCGACTTCACATATCCCCTCAGAAAATAGTCTAACGGCGTTAAATCACACGTTCTTGGTGGAAAATTCACGGATCCGAAACGTGAAACTATGCGGTTACCAAACGTTTCTTTCAATGAATCCATTGTGTGACATGTTGCGCCGTTTTATCGAAACTACAGCTCCTGCACATCATGATTGTTAAATTGATAAACGAAAAATCAGTAATCGTGGCCTAATAGCGGTGTACATTGACTGTAACATTCTGACCAGTATTGTTTTTGAAAAAGTGTGGACCAATTAGTCCACAGCCCATAAAGTACACTATACAGTCAGTTTGTAACGGTATCTCAACATACACTTGAGGATTATCATAACATCAAATATGACAGTTTTGTTTATTGACGTATTCATCCAAACGAAAGCGGGCTTCATCGCTTAACAAAATTCGTTTATGGAAATCTTGATCGAGGGCATTCTTGTTTTGAGCCTAGCTAGGTGATCGTGTGGCTTCAATTCTTGCACGAGTTGGATTTTGTAAGCCTTCAAAAAAGGTCTTTCCTCAAAATTTTCCATAAACTGGATGGAGGCATATCCAATTTATGTGCAAGATAGCGAATAGAATGATTAGGATCTTTCTCTACGCTACGCTCTTCAGCAGCAATTACTTCTTCTGTACATACAGTACGACGTCTTTGTATAAATGTTTCCTCATTCATAGTAAACGTGGTGCAAAAACGTTCCATAGTTAATCCAATCAATTGCTCTGATGGACGATTATGTTGACTGTAAAATGGACGTAGTGCGCGATACGTATTCCGAACAAATCCATGCTTTTCAATGCAAAACCAAACTGAACATAAATCACCACCAGTTGAAAAAGTGTTGCCAACTCAAAGTTTCATACTTCTATAAAATCACCCTTTAAATGTCAATTTTGACTACCAGTTTTATGTTTCAAATGATGTGATTATGCACCAATATGAATTGGTACTGCAACTGACATATCTCAACAAGTTCATAACCTGTTACCTCAGTATGATGAATTGAAAACAAACGTCAGAATTCTCAGATGTAAAAACCGTCCACCATTAAAACAGTCTGAAACATTAGAGAAACAAGCGGTCGGGAAATAGCAACCAATTTTCTTTTTACATGAAATATTTTAACGGTGTCACACCGCATAGCATTTGTATAAAGACCGACACTAGTTTTTCGTCCCTCCCATTTCAGTTAAATTACCCAACAAGGACATTAAATATAGTCTCGAGGGTTTTTGTCGTTTGAAATAAACGAACACCATGAATTAATCTCTTGCCCTGAAATGTCCGGAGAACTTGGGAATTAATGAAGGATGGATAACCGCGAAATGTATTCAAGGAAGTTCATGCCATTATCGTCTTGATTTTCAAATGAATGTGCCTAATGGATAAGCCAAATGTTGGAAATTTATTCGGAACTTGTTGTATATTATAGAGGGTGTTCGTCAAATATGCGGCAAAAATTCAAGGGACTATTTCTTGGACTATTCTGAGGATATTTTGTTCTTTGATTATTTTTGATAGGGCGCTTTGGTTCGAAAATACGTAGCAAAAAATAATTTCGACAATAACAATGTATTGTCAAAAATTACGTGCAATGTTTCTCAATCTACAAGAACTATTGAAAATGACTACCCCCCACTCGGATGCAAGAATCCAATCTTCTCCTAATCGACTCCCGAACTCTTTTTAAAACATCAGGATCGTTTCTGATTGCGTTACACCCAAATCCTCCACATCTTCCACTGGAGTAGTGAAAACTTATAACTTCAGGTGGTCCCATAGGAAATAATCTAGGGCGTTCAGTTTCGGTGATCGAGCAGGCCATATGTGAGGACCACCTCGACCAATCCAGCGATCTATGTATGTTTCTGTTAAAAACTGTCGAGCCAATATGCTAAAATGCACTGGTGCACCATCGTGCATGAACCACATTGCATTCCTTGTAACCAATGGTACATCCTCCGGAAACTGAGGTAGCGTTTCTTCTGGAAAGTTGCGGTATACCTCGCCGGTAACTCTTTCTGTCATAAATACCGGTCCAATTAGGAAGTCATCTACAATTCCCAGCCATGGGTTCAACAAGCACTGATATTGAAAGCGATCTTCAAGCACCTCATGAAGATTTTCTTCAGCCCAAATATGGTTATTACTTATGATGCACTGTTTGGAACCTTTGGTGTAGTAATGAATATTACTGGAGTTTTTTTTTGTTATTGTGGAAATTCTCCATGTCATTTCTTGAGAAACTTGCTTCACTAGTTGAGGGATTTAAACCAATGTGTGCAAAAGCCATTGACAAAATGCAATACGTGCAAGAAAATCTGCAGGAAGAAGTGCCTGAACTCGTTGTATGTGGTATGGGTACAACAAATAGTCTCTAAGAATGTTCCAAATCGTCCCGTTACTCACTTTTGTAGTATTAGCAATTTTTCGAGTAGAGGTACCTGGATCTTCTTCTATCATGGCCAGCATATTATCTCCTGCTTCTACTGTTCTTACTGTCAGCCTTCCTGTTTCTCCATTTCGCTCCAATCCTCCTGTTTTACGAAGTCGTTGATGTATACTTTGAAAGGTTTTTCTATTAGGCACATTACGATTAGAAAATCTTTCACTGTACAACCGCCTAGCTTCCAATGAATTGCCATCAGCTAGTCCTTTTTTTTATTAGCTTTATTTATTGTTTCATCAATTATTACAGTTATTGAAGACATTCATATTTATAGTGAATATATTTTTGCAAATTCCAAACCTTTCCATACAGCGTAGAGCTCTGCATTGAAAACACTGAATGTCGAGGAGAGTTTGTAGTTGGCGTTTTACTGGTTTATCGAGAATGCTACAGCTATTCCTTTAGAAGTTTTGGACCCATCGGTATATATGTGAGTATGATGGCATTGTGTCGAGGTATAGATGTTGCTTTATTATTGTAGGATTATTATCGTACTTGTATGCTGCAAAAATGTATTTATTTTCGGGATATTTATTGCCCATGGTGGGGGCGACAGAATGTGATGGGGATAGCATTCTGGTGTGCTGATGATATATTCAGCCTGATATCTGTTTATCCTGTCATAGAAGGATGGATCAAGGTTTCTCATTCTCCTATAAGTGGATGTCAAGCGATCTGAGAAGCAGTAGCTGTGGACAGGATAATTTTTATTTGAAGATATCGCTGGAGCGTAAGATAGGCTTAAGTACTTTCTTCTGGTATGTAGTGATGATTCTCCAGATAAACACAGTAGGCTTGGGCTTGGGCTGGTACAGAAGGCTACAGTAGCTAGGCGGATGCTTACGTTTTATATATTGTCTTGGACTTCAGAACTGACATTTTTGCCGAATTGTATCTAATGGATCCATAGTCCAGTTTTGATCTGATGTGTGAGTTATATATATATATATATATATATATATATATATATATATATATATATATATATATGAGGCCAATAGCCAGAAACACGTGTCCGCGGTTTGCCCCCCCTTTTTTGGAGTGTTGTGTCCACGAATTGTTTCATTTTTGATTTGTATCATGCACACTCGATAAAATATATATATATATATAATATATAAATAAATATATATATAATATATATATATATATATATATATATATATATATATATATATATATATATATAAATAGATCAGTACTTTTTGATCATTCCCATATTGGTTTCAATTTAAGAGCCACCGGTATACAGCTGTTTCAGCCTATTGGGCATCGTCAGTACCGGGCAGGCGATCCTCGATTGAAGACAAAATGAGAAAAACCAAGAAAGTACTTGAGGATCGCAGGCGATCCTCGATTGAAGACAAAATGAGAAAAACCAAGAAAGTACTTGAGGATCGCAGGCGATCCTCGATTGAAGACAAAATGAGAAAAACCAAGAAAGTACTTGAGGATCGCCTGCCCGGTACTGACGATGCCCAATAGGCTGAAACAGCTGTATACCGGTGGCTCTTAAATTGAAATCAATATAGGAATGATCAAAAAGTCAAAAAGTATTGATCTATTTATCTTTTGATGTTCATGGAATTATTTTCCAGCAGCTTGACTGCATTAACCTTTCTCGATTTTATATATATATATATATATATATATATATATATATATATATATATATATATATATATATATATATATATATATCAAAAGGATGAAATTAGTGGACAGAACACACAAGAAATATGGAGGCAAACCGCGGACACGTGTTTCTGGCTATTGGCCTCATCAGCGCGGTGCAGCCAATTGCAAAGGTAGACAACAACTTGCCAGTTTGTTTTGGCAAGAGTTCTCATCAGATCAAGTCCATTCTGGCATTGTGTTTTCAGGTTCTGAATGTTATATGTAGCGGTGTTTTTTTGTGTAGAGCATGCATTTTGTTTTCTTGAGTGAAAATCGCAATCCAGTTTTCTCTGACCAATTCTCAGGTCATTCTAGTGATTTCTGTAGATTTCTCTGAAGGGTATCAGAGTCCATAAATGAATTGCATGTCAGCTATCTCTGCGTCACTATAGCCATTCTTGAGAGAAGCTTCAAATATTAAACACAGAAAATGCACGTCAAATAGACGAAGTCAATCAGCTTCAACCTATTTGTCATATACAAATGATCACTTACGAGACATAATATTCAAATTGAATGTCTGCGCAGCCATTTGTAGTAATTGGAATGTAGTTGATAGGTACCAACCGCATTAGTAGATTTTTCATTACTTGGATGGTCCAGTGTACTACGCTTTACTTTCATTTCGGCTACGTTGATGATTTTAAAATTACTTAAACTGTTATTCTCGAAATCCTTTCACCCCTTATCTTCCAAACAAAGCGCCCTATCAAAAATCATCTAGGTACAAAATATCCTTAGAAATAGTCCAAGGAAAGTCTATTGATTTTTTTGCCGCATGTTCAACACTCTGTATACTCTCCACATATTTCGGATATGGCTAACATTATTGTTCCGGAGAACTCAGGCAAGCAATGCAGAGCACACATACAAAGTTATGTACTGAAAAGAGTTTCGAGCTTCCTAATAAAGTTTTGTCTACATAAATTTCAACAGAAAAATTAATGAACAGCAATGATCAGGAATTTCACTTCAAGAAAACTGCTGAAAATTCGTTGTTGCATTCTTCAAGAACGATAACAGGTTATCAGGACTAAAAACTTCGTTGACATTACGCTACTTCAATATTCGCCCGATAAAAGTTGTTCAGCAGAATTCAATTTCTTCATTACCGCTCAATGATTTTTCCTGCGGGTTTTCTTTTTTGAGAAATCTCTGTTCATAGACTTTGCTATATGCGAAAATATCTGTTCAATAAAAGCAAGTAGGTTTCCTTGTATATGCCAGTTCTTCAGCTGTATTGAATGCAACATCAAAAGTGACCGCTATGCAGCTCCTCACCTAAAACAAAAGTTGTTATTCTCAGCTTCTTTGATACTCTTCCTTGAAATTGAACGGAAATATTCACCCTGTAAAAAATCGTTTCTACTGCACTCTCCTAAGCGCATAATTAACATTTATCAACTCGAACACACCTGAAAACACCGAATCGTGAAATGAAAAGAAAGCACTCGCCTGAAACTCGTCGAGATATCTGACTGAAATGTCCCGCTTCAACGCTGGCTAACGCTGCGGTATATACAAAATCTACATTTCCGTAAACGAATTTGTTTGTGGAATGAAATTGCCAATTTGCTTTTGAATGCTCGGATATAACGCTACAAAAGTCGACTAGGCGTGAGTAAGGACACTTAAGCAGGTGCTGATAGTTCTATTTCGAGTTTTAAAGAGTTTTCTTTGAGCAGTGGGAGACCGCATGAACCGACGCAGATGTTTTATACAGAGAAAGTTTCAAATCTCAGACTTTTCCCGTAGAATTATTTTGCAATCAGGTTCAGCCTGTTTAAGGAAGGGTTATTGTTGGATCTTACAAAAGTCTATCGAAAAAATATGATCATGAACATTCGATTCAGGAATATAGAAAAGTTAACAAGAGAAAACTGAAATCACTAAAATCATTTTCGTATCTACTGATTCAATCAGTATTGTTGGGAAAAAGTTTCTGGCACTCTACTTCTTGTTCTTAGAGTGAAAAAAATGTGAGAAACGTAAAGATGCGGAAGTACAAACTCAAAAAGCATTTCTCAAAAATTACTATCTTCCCAGAAATATTTCCATTTCAAACAAAATTACTCGTATTGTTATTTGATGGAACTCACCGATACTCGATGAGAATCCATCATAACGTATCCGAACAGCCATGAGATTTCCACTTGTTAGTTCACACAACCTCAATACGGGTTTTACTATAAACTAGCTTCTTCAGGCGTATTCAGTAATAACTAACTCAATTCATCCATCTTGCTTCTTATGTACTTCAATTATAGTGAGTGATTCGAATCATAATTATTAGATAGATAGCACTTTATTTCCAAGAGATGCACACCCAATCATTGGAAATGTCCAAGAAAATATGCTGAAAAAATAATATAATCAGATTTTTTTGGCAATGTTGAAACAAAGACATTACCATCCCAAACGATTCTTTCCATCCAGACAGTCATAAATTAGCAGACAATCATTCAATGTTGCACAGAGCATTTTCATTGACTTTGTCTGCAAGATTGTTATTGCTAGAGAAATTGATATAATTACACAGATAGGTCATGATGATGGTTCCAGGGCAGATATTTATTTATAGATTAATATACTCAAACAACCAGAAATCAAGAGATGGGTAACATATTACGGAAAAAGAACAGATATAATTGCGGGCAGACCACATGCCAGGTTATCTGATTTCCTATTCAATGCCAAAGATGAGGTGGATAAGTTGGAGAAATCTGGAGTTCATAAGCTCAAGTGTCCAGAGTGTAATAGTGTTTATGTGGGACAATGTGTTCGAAATTTCCGAAAACAATATGCTGAACATGAAAGGTCCTTCAGACTAGGAAGAAATGATTCGACGTTTTCCAACCATTCCTTGGCATGCAGCCACAAATTCCCGAATTTAAACGGTACGAAAATTTTGCACTATGCAAGGAAGGCATGCATAGAGTTCGTAATTCAATTATTTAGAATCCTTGGAAATTCACAAGCATAAACATTGCGGGTGCAACCTGTTGAATGATCAAATCGATTTAGTTTACTCACCGGTTTTCAAATTAGCACATCAGTACATTAAATTGTGAATTAAGGTACTCAATCAAGCCAAGTACATCCATTATTACCTACAGGGGTGCTATATAAGGGCTAACGTAGTTGTAATAGTTATCATAAAATATAATATCTTTAACCTATTTTACTGTACTAATGTTTCCCAAAGAAACAAACAACATGTATGTTTTTATACTTTTATATATTCGCATACCAGTCCTCAATAAAGCAGTTCTCTAGCAAAAGTCGTATGATTTAAAACCTTTACATGGTGCAGTCAAAGTAATTGATATAAATAAGTTTAAAAAGTGAAAATGCCTAATTCATTGAAAGACGAATCGGTTGTGCATCAACACATTAATACTAATATAAAACAGCCAGAGCCAATGAGTATGGAAGGATGTCTCTCCGACAACTGGAAGTTTTTAAAAAAAAATCATCGCTACTGTTAACTTGTATAGGAGACAAAGTTTTGAAGATATACAACAATTTCACTTACGAGGCAGGAGAAGACAAAATGAATTTTGAAGTACTGGATAAAAAATTTGAAGAATATTTCAACCCAAAAAAAAATGTAACCTATGAACGGCACATGTTTCTTTCAAGGGATTAAAAGCCAGATGAAAGCATCGATGATTACATAACGGATCTTAGAGATCTGAGTGCATCATGTGAATTTGAAACCCTCACCGACAGTTTAATCACCAGTAAATTAATTTTGGGACTTAAGTCGGACGTAGAATTGCAAAATAAATCAATAAGAACAAAAAATATCTCCCTTTCAAAAGCTTTTGATATCTGTAGAGTAGCAGAAAGAACTAAGGAGCAACTGGAGAAAATTAGTAGTGTAAAAAGTAACAACTTAACAGTAGACAAAATAAAGAAGAGAGGACATCATGGAGAAACTGGAGCAGCTGCTACAAAATTCACTTCAAAAGAAACTCGTTTTGTACCCAGGCCATCGACCAGTCAAGGCACATCCAGATGTCAGAGGGTGACAAATGAAAGTATGCGTGTGAAAAATAATAGTGAATATGTGAAATCGGGAAAGTTTAACTGCTACCGCTGCGGAACTCAACACGAGAAGAATCGCTGCCCAGCCTTCGGAAAAATGTGTGCAAAATGTAGAAAATCGAATCATTTTGCTAAAATGTGTAAATCAGTTAGTGAAGTTCAGCTACAGGTATATGATGATTTGTTTATAGATTGTGTTAATGATAATGATGAAAATGAATGGAAAGTTTTATTAGATGTTCATAATGGTACAAAAATTCGATTTAAACTTGATACAGGTGCTCAGGTCAATATAATTTCTGCAAATTTTTTAGAAAAACTAAAAATTAATCCAAATAATTTGATCTATGATAAAGCTACTTTGAAAACCTATACAGGAGAAAAAATAAGAATTTTAGGAAAATGTAATTTAAATTGTAAAATAAAAGAATTATCTGAATACTTAACATTTTATATAGTAGATGAACAAAATATTGTACCAATATTAGGTAAAGAAGACTGTCAAAAATTAAAATTAATTCAGTTGGTCCATTCTCTGAAAGCAGAATACTCAAAAGATGCTCATTATGAAAAAAAAATAAAAAAAAAAAAAACTGTTTAAAATCTGTTTTTCCGTTAACCAGCTGTCGCACCCCTACGAACAACAACCCTCAGAAGTCGAAACTTGTGCGAGCTAAGGATTAACGAGGTCTTACCTTTTAACGTGTGATTCCTAACACGGGTTGGACGGTAGCAAGTGAAGATCGATCGTTCAGACTAGGGCTTGAACCACCGACCAACACGGCAGTCAATTCGAGTGAGTGAACAAAGCACCCACGCCGAACCGCTTGGCTACCGACTGATGTATTTACAGGTTTGGGTTGTTTAGAAGGCACATTCAATATAGAATTAGAACCAAGTGCTTGTCCAAAAATTCATGTTCCCAGAAAAGTTCCAATTGCTATCCAAGAAAAATTAAAAAATAAATTATTAAATTTAGAAAAAAATAAAATAATTGTTAGAGTTGATCATTGGGTAAATTCTTTAGTAATAGTAAATAAACCAAATGGAGACATACGAATTTGCATGGATCCTAAAGACCTCAATAGGGCCATCAAAAGAGAGCATTATCCATTACCATCAATAGATAACATAATATCAAAATTAAAAGGTGCTAAATTTTTCTCAGTTCTAGATGCTTCTGATGCCTTTTATCAAATAAAATTAAACAGAAAAAGTTCGATGCTTTCCACATTTAATACACCTTATGGACGCTATAGATTTTTACGACTTCCGTATGGGATAACACTTGCTTCAGAAGTTTTCGAAAAAAAGATTAAATTTCTGTTTGAAAATATACCTGGCGTAGAGTCTTATATCGATGATTTTTTGGTTTGGGGAACAACTGAAGAACAACACGATGAAAGACTAAATAAATTATTGATGCCATGTAGAGAAGTTAATTTAAAAATCAATTTAAGTAAATGTAAATTTGGCATAAATAATTTAATTTTTCTTGGTCATAAAATATCAGATAAAGGTATCGAACCTGACTTTGATAAAGTATTGGCAATAAAAAATTTCAAAATTCCTTCTTGTAAAAAAGACTTAGAGCGATTTTTAGGAATGATTACGTACATTTCAAAATTCATACCAAACTTATCAATGAAAACAGAAATTTTAAGAAATCTTTTAAAAAATGATGTACTTTGGCATTGGGAAGAATACCATCAAAACTGTTTCGAGGAATTAAAAAAAAGTTTGTCATCAAAACCTATTTTACAGTTCTATAATGTGAACAAACCTGTCACGGTTTCAGTTGATTCATCTCAAACTTCATAATTTACCGGTTTATTACGCATCAAAATCATTAACTCAATCGCAAAGTAGTTGGGCCCCTATAGAAAAAGAGACACTCGCGGTTTGTTTCGGTTTGGAACGTTTCCATCATTTTGTATATGGAAGAAAAAATGTAATAGTCGGAAGTGATCACAAACCACTTGAAACCATTGTAAAAAAACCTTTAAATATGTGTCCACTACGTCTTCAAAGAATGTTCATTCAAATTCAGAAATATGATGTAAAAATAATTTATAAACCTGGATTACAAATGTACATAGCAGATGCATTGTCAAGAGGTCATGATAATAATTATAAATCTGAAGCAGATGAAATAAATTTTGAAAAAATATTCGAGGAAAATTTAAATGCTCAAGTTTTTCTTGTAACAAATAATTTACAGGTTTCTGAAAGTAAATTAGAAGAAATTAAAAATGAAATAAAGAAAGATCAAGAAATGAAAGAATTAATTAAATTATCAAAAAATGGCTGGCCAAGTGAAAAACAAAAAGTACATGAATGTGTAAGAATTTATTTTTCAATGCAAGATGAAATTTCATATCACAATGATTTATTGTTTAAAAATTCAAAATCAATAATTCCTAGAAAATTAAGGGAGAAAATTTTAGAAAAGTTACATACTAGTCATTTGGGTAAAGAAAAAACAAAAAATAGAGCAAGAGAGATATTATTTTGGCCAGGCATGACCCGGGAAATAGAAAATGTTGTTGCTAACTGTACAGCATGTTCTATGTATAGTAAAGGTAATCCTTCAGAACCTCTAAAACAACATGAAATTCCGAAAAGACCTTGGCAAAAAGTTGCTTTAGATTTTTTCGAAATTGAAGGAAAACATTATATTTGTATAGTAGATTATTATTCTAAATATCCAGAGATTGTTAGATTAGATTCATTGACTTCAATAGCAGTGATTACTCAGCTTAAAAATATTTTTGCTCGTCAGGGCATCCCAGAGATTCTCGTGTCAGATAATGGACCCCAACTAACCTCAAATGAATTCAGATGTTTCGCAAATGAATGGGACTTTATTCATCTTACATCAAGTCCAAAACATCCGAGATCAAACGGGTTAGCAGAGAGAACTATACAGACTTTTATTTTCAAAAAATGTGAAGTGGCAAAAAATGATCTTTTTTTAGCATTATTGGAGCTAAGAAATACTCCTCTGTATAATAAAATATATTCACCTACACAATTATTAAATAATAGACCTTTGAGAAGTATTTTACCTGTTGCAGATCATCATTTAAAACCAGTTAATATTAAAAGGAACTATTTTAAAAATTTTCTTGAAGAAAGACAAAAAAGTCAAAAATATTATTATGATAAGAGAACAAAAAATTTGCCAAAACTAAAAAAAATGAAATAGTTTATTTAAAAACAAATTCTAAAAATATTCCTGGAGAAGTAATAGGTAAAAATTTCAGACATAGATCGTATGACATAAAATTAGCCGATAATAACAGACAAATTGTTAGAAATAGGAAATATCTCATAACTCGTGGAACTTACAAAATAAGCATGTAAATAATTCTTTCAATAACAATTATACTCCAAATGTAGATTTATGTTCAGATGATGACAGTGATTCTGTAGAAAATCGAACCTCTGAAAATGAGAATACATTGAATTGTTCCACTCCAGTTTCAACAAATAATGATTATGTTACTAGGTACGGTAGGCTTATCAAGCCTCCGCAGAGACTAATGGTTGGTTGTTTGGAGTAGTATAAGGATATTGTATAGGATAGTTTAAGTGGGGTAAAAACAAAAAATATAAAAATAGAAATTTAAAGGAGGGGATGTAATAGTTATCATAAAATATAATATTTTTAACCTATTTTACTGTACTAATGTTTCCCAAAGAAACAAACAACATGTATGTTTTTATACTTTCATATATTCGCCTCAATAAAGCAGTTCTCTAGCAAAAGTCGTATGATTCAAAACCTTTACAGTAGTAAACCATTGTTAGTTTGTTAGTTTATAGGACGAAACTGCAGTAACGTCAGTTACAAATAAAAGTGGTAAAAAACATAGACAGTTTCAATTCTCTTTTTTTCATTAAGATACAATCCTTGATTAAGTTCAAAGAGCTTGCATTAATATCACACATGTTGCATAGTGAACTGAAATTATAACATATTATATTTACTGGTGCTCTGAGATTCACATTTCTTCTACAAATCTGACAATAAAAATGTTTTCCGGTATCTTGAATTGAGGCGTGGTACATAAAAATGCATCACATATAGTCAGTGGGCATACTTGAAGACTGGCTATAAATCAAATCATCTCATAGAACAATTCGTTCAGGCCAGTCTCAACTCCCTACATTTAGGGAAAACAAATTCCCTGGCTAATACCACGAAGTGCGTTGAATTATATCCGACAGGTGTCAGTGCAGGATTCCTCTCTGAAGTTATTTCTGCATATGCTGTTGGCAATACAACTGCCGCAATAGATTTTCAATATTATTGAAAAAAAACCTTTTCTATCATTATTTTTTTCCATTGTTCCACAGCAAGTATATGTTATTGGGATTATCACTCATATTCATTAATTTATATTTTATTTTATGATATAATACTATTTAAATAAATTCTACTGGATAAAAATATTATTATTATAATTTTTACCGTTGTAGGTGTTGGTCAGGCCCTATCCCCCGAAGCCCCAATACAGTCAGGAGAGCGCGCCAGCATTATCAACCAACGACCACTACACATCCCGTGGATTAAGTGATCATTGGGTCCAAAAATCATGTGTCCTGAGCAAGCGCAGTGAGCAAAGAATGACAGCCTACTGCATCTGTCTGACTTAGATTTTTGTCTTAGTGCGGCAAGCCGGTATCATTTTAGGATTCGAGAGTAGAGAGGGCATCATTCCACCAAGGACTCCAATAATCAGAAAAACCATCTTGACAGAGTGGTCTGGATAGAGTCTGCGGAGTTCGAAGATAAAATCTCGATATTTTATCCGTTTTATTCCACGACAAATATCGTCTTGCTCTGTTGGTCGAGAAGGACTACAATGGGCTTATTAGCTTGTATGACCCTGAGGTTGGGGAACGAATAGTTCCAATAAATTCGGCACTTCTCGTTCCCCACAACGAATACAATATCCCCCGGAGCGTAGGGCAACATCAGTGTCTCCTCAATACCGTAAGAGTGCCGTAGATGGTAATATAGCACTCTTAGGGTCGCGTTATGTCAATAGGTACAGGCGAAGACCGCATATGCTAGACATGCTGACAGCAAGTGCATCAGGGTCTCGGGCGCCTCGCGGCAGGCGCTGCACCTTGTGTTGGAGACATCATCCTGGTAAGCCATGAAGAACCCCTCAGTGTCCGACTTCAGCCCACTCGACCCGAGGAAAGTGAAAGTCAGTCACTTTGATAAGTCAAGGTCTCTAATGTTATTGAAGAAGACCTCATGCATTGGCTCATCCTTGTGTTTTCGCAGAAGTGAGGTGATCTCTGCGGCTTTTATATATGTTTTTTGCTGAACGGGTTCCACATCGGTGACAGAGTTGTGGTCACCTCGTTCAGTATCGAAAACTAAACCGAGTTTATCGGCTGCTCGGGCAGCTGCTCTGAAGGAAAATGCTCCAATTCCTGCTCTCTCATGGTCACGGACCATGCAGAGAAGGGGATCCGAAATTCTGACGACTTCACAGGCTGTATCTAATATCATTCTGTCATGTAGATACTGTAGATACTCCAAACTCAAAAGTCCACGGCCTCCCCGATGTCAGGGGAAGTACAACTGTGGAACGGACGATTTGGGATGCAAACTTCCTATAGAGATGCATTATTTTTTGGGTCTTCACAACTTCAAACGAGTAGAAAAAGATTGGAACGGCAAGCATATTTGCGGCAACTTCATTCTTCTCCTACAGTTCCAATGACCAGACCTGTCGAAGTTTGTGCTGATACTTGCCGCGGAGAGAGTTTTTCACTGCGGTTACCTCTTGTGAGTGACGTTGTTTCACCTCGAAGTAAGTGGCATCCAAGTGGTGTAGGATGCTTCCATCTACGAGCTGCACATTCTCTCTGTAGATTGAGATGGCCATTGTACATTAGTTTATCTATCGATAGCATGCATGTACTCTTCCACCACCCTCAAGGACTGATGGAGATCCTTCTCTCCAGAGGCATAAAGTTTAAGATCATCAAATTGGTGACCTTGTGCCTCCGGTTTCCGGGGGTGCCACAGTTATACCCTCGACTATTTCTGAGCGCAACGTATAATGGCAATAGTGAGATGCTGAAGAGAAGGGGACTGAGGGAATCATCCCTTCTGAAAGTGACTCATCCTGTTTGCACTCTTGCTTGACCAGATGTTATAGTGGAGCGAATTCACCAAAGGGTATTGGTAGTTCAATGCATCTCACTATTTTGTCAAGTACCAAAAGACATCTGAGCAAATGTAAGATGAGCTCATGTGACATTGTGTCAAATGCCTTACGGTAATCGATCCAGGCCATAGAGAGGTTACGCTTATATTGTATTGAGGCCTGCGTTGCACATCTATCGATGATCAGGTTTTCTGCACATCCTGTCTGCTTATATATCCGTTCGACCACTCGGTCAACTGCGGTGAATATTTGTGTGTATAAGATGCTTGTAAACAACTTCAAACACAAATTACAGCATGTTATCGGTCTGTAATTCTTAGGAATTGACAAATCTCCTCCATTGGGGATGAGAACGGTCTGCCCCTCGAAAAACCAATCTGTAATCGGCTGCTCTCCGTTCAGCTATGCGTTGAAAACTCTAGCCAGATGGCGGTGGTTGCTTGTTAGTTCTTTCTACCAAGAGCATAGCTCTTGGAACCCAAAAGGGCTTTTCGAACGTCATCCGGGGTTATCGAGTTGCGCAGTTCATTGAGCTCTAGCTGTCGAGGCTCTCTGTTGAAAGCTTCAAACTACTCTAGGGTTGGAGTGTCTTATTTAAGTGGCTGCGGGTGTTCATAGATATTCTTTCAGAAGGATTCCACCTGATTAGCGGTCATCGGATTATCCGCAACACGTGGAGGCTCTTGGAATAAGCGAGAAGGTTTTCTGCGATACTTCTCGCTAGCCTCACTAGTGACTTCTTAGCAGCCACTAGCATTTGTATTCTATCGAAGCAGTGCTGTTTTGTGGTCAGCAGTACACCTTGACTTAAAGTGTGATGGATGCGTCGTAGATTGGCGGCTATTCGCCGCACTGCGGGCGTAAAAGGCCTGTTGGCCTTCCTGTCATTCATCACACATTGGATACAAGACGCGTGTTGTCTCGCTGACGTGATTTCAGCCTCCATCTTATGTACACACCATTCAATTTTTCGAACAGCAAAGCCGGGATTTCTTCCTACCGAATCGAAAAGCGATTGGACGACGCTTTATTATCATTATTTTTATTATTATTATTATAGTTGTAATTTGTATCACTGAAGTAAATTTTGGAATTTGATAAAGCGTATCTCTCATTCATCTATCAAGAACAAATGAATGGAAATATAGACGTGAAATTAGTGACAGCGACAGTTTGAAACAATACGGTGAACACGATGCTTAATTAATTCTCAAGTCTTCATGCGTGCCGATATTGGACGTTCAGAATCAGTTTTGTTTGAATACCAAAGACTACCTAACTAACTTTGGTTTGGAGTTGGTCAAGTACGATAATTCTAAGTTCTCTAACCCTCTAACAAAGTACTGAAGTTTTTGTCCATATTAACTCCGAACCAATAATGTTCCCTTATGTCGGACTGCAGTGACTGCAATTCCCTGGTTGAATTTACATGAATTCAACAGAAATTACAGCAACAGAAGTGAATAGTTAATAAAGGTTTCGTTGATATACTATTCAGTTCAAAAAACACATCATGGCATTGTTCCGTTCTGAAAATATATTTGATAACTACTATATTTTCTACAGATATTCCAAAATTTCTATTTGAATAGTCGAATGTATCATTGAATCATCGAAAAATTCAAATTATGAATTTCATTTCCATTTCGGGGAAAGGACCTAATGTCGATGACAAATTAAACATATGATATTGCGTTGTTCAATATTTGAACACGATGAAATCAGTTCTGAAAATCACATCCTGAATTGGGTGGTAGAACGAGGATTTTTCGATAAAAATTAATTTCATATTATATTTGAAACTGATATTGAATTCTGTGATATTCACACAACAATATTCAGCTAAAAAGTGTTAGTGGTCTTTTTGAAACATTTCAACTTTTTCCAATGAAAAGCTGTTGGTTTTCAACAACTACCAAAACATATTCTGAAGATCAATCAATAGAAATATAGAAGGGGTATAGATATAAATATACTGTAAGTATTCATGAAGATGATAATATAATATTCTACAAGAGAGTGGAATGAATATAAAAATATATGAATTATATAGAATCAACAAAATTTCTTTTGATAATGACAGGGTTTATTTTGGATTATTAAAACATGCCTCCAAACATCTGGTTGTCTTAAGTGGCAGAATCGTTCAATTTTTTGTGACTAATAGATTGTGTTAACATGTTATACACAACATTTCTATTCTGGAATAAGCACCGGTTTTCTAAAAGGCATTTTATCTACAGTAGAAAAACAATCTTGTTAGAAAAATTACCTTTTCAAAACAACTGCTGAGGAATCAATTTCGGTTTACCACAAATATACCTGAATACCGTGAAAATGATGAATGTATTATTTACAAGTAAAAAAAATAATCATAAATGAATGACTAGTAGGAACAATATCTCTTTTGAAAAAATTGTGATACTTCTTCTCTCCGTGATCTTTTGATAGGGGTTCACCCTGAAACTAGGACAGAAGTATGTTTTTGAGGACAGAGCACAAGCACTGGAAAAAAATCGTCAGGGCGCTCTGAGAGCGGTGCCTCTCAGAGCGAAGAGCAAATCCATATGGAGTAACGAAAGGAAGTTCATTCCACATAAACGCAGTTCTCCGAATGGAAGAGTTTTTGAATAGTGAAGTTCGAAGTGTACTGAGTTGAACTTCAAAGCGATAGCAACCACAGTCCGTTGCGAATTTCTGATGTGTACCGTTTTAGGTGGAATCAAATTTGCCAAGTAACTCGAACACTCCCCGTGAAAGTATCCATAGAAGATTGACAAATCCCCAATCTTTCTCCGATGTTTCAGAATATCAAGGTTGCAAGTGATCGCTTCTTCAATCGGGCGGATGGGTCTTTTCTGGATGGAATTCAGCAACTTCAGGGTATGCTCAGGGGCCGAGCTCCATACATGAGCTTTATGAATCATTACTGAAGTGAATATTACTGGAGTTTTTTCCCAACACCAAATCGTTATTTTCAACACCTCGGTCGATCACCAAGTGATCATCTTCAAAGAGGAAGATTAAATCTGTTTTAATCTTCCTGTTAAAAATAACGATTTGTTGTTGGGAAAAAACTCCAGTAATATTCATAACTACACCAAAGGTTCCAAACAGTGCATCATAAGTACATTACTGAAGTGTGTACAGTTTTCTGGTTTGGAGCATTGTTCCAAGTTTTTGAGAAGCAGCCTCTGCAATTCCAGCAACATGATTATGACAAGACATATTGGTGTCCATTTCAATCCCCAACAAACGTATCGAAGCAGAAAGCGGAATTGTCTGTCTTGACATTATTATATCCATTTCAGAGACATTTATCTTCTTGGAAAAAACCTATACCCGGATTTTCTTGCATTGAATTGAACCTGAATTGATTCACCTCAATTCAAATTCACTTCTCGATCCTCATTGAGTTATAGAACCTCCTGCTGCCGGTGAAGATGTGCATCTCCAGCCAATGTGCTGGAATCCAAATGAAACGACGAGACAATAAGTGTGCTGTCATCAGCAAAGCAATATATTGGATTCTCCGTTTTTTTCCAATAAGTCGTTGATATATAATGAAAAGATGGTTGAAGATGATGTGGATCCAATCATAGTCCAATCAATAACCTTTAAGTGCACAAATCGATATGGCACAGACCTTCAGCTTTCCTTTCAAATTTTTCAAACGGCAACATACCATTTTGCCATATTATCATCATTTGACAAATCACGACAAGTAGTATATGTAAACAGAATTATTCAATTGAAGAATTGTAATTGATTGAAAATAGGGAATTTTTCATATTTCCGTCTCGAAAATATTCATGTTTCAGTTCGGATGTGTGGCCATTTTGATGGTTGGGTCAGTGTAAGTAGTTCGTTCTACTCAATCAATCTATCGCTATATGGTACGGTGATTCGAGCCTTATGGACGGACGATCGATTTTATTATTCGATTGAATTGGATGAATATTCACTGAGATTTCACAATTTGAAATGGACTCAGGAAAACGACTATTCTAATAATATAGTGAGTTTTATTTTCAAAACTCAAGAAGAGAAGAATTTTCCAAATTTTGATTATCCATATAATTGAAAATAACTTGTTTTTAACTCTCAATCTCATTACTATTTCCAATTTCTACTCATACAAAAAAGTTTATTATACAGACTAAAATTGTGTAGACTTAGGTAAGGTAGGCGAAATAAAAATAATATAACTAGGGTCAAGTGGTGAACTCACCCTCGAAATTTCATGTCATCTATGTTTGTTGTTTTTTCTCATCAATTATAATTGTGTTTCAGTGTACGTGAATATGAAAATAAAGACATTCGTTTTTTATTACCGAAGTTTGAGCTGGTCAGGCCCAATCTCAATACATTCGGGAGGGCGCGCCAGCATTATCAACTAACGTTCACTCCCCACACCGAAGGGTATGTGATCATTGGGTCCGAGAATCATGTGCACCGAGCAAGCGCAATGAGCCAAGAATCACAGCCTTCTGCACCTGTCCAGCTAAGATTTCTGCCTTAGTGCGGTAGGCCGATATGATTTTAAGATTAGAGAGTAGAGAGGGCATCATTCCACCAAGGACTCCAACCATCTTGACAGAGTGGTCTGGATAGAGTCTGCGGAGTTCGAAGAGAAAATCTTGATATTTTATCAGTTTTTCGTCTTCTTTTCGGATGATATTCGTCTCGCCAGGAGCTGAAAACTCCACGACAAATATCGTCTTGCTCGGGTGGTCGAGAAAGACTACATCAGGCTTATTAGCTTCCATGAGCCTGAGGGTGGGGAACGGATAGTCTCAAAAAATTCGGCACTTTCCGTTCCCCATAACGAATTCAATATCCCCGGAGCGTAGGGCTACACCGGTGTCTGACCAATACCGTAAGAGTGCCGAAGATGGTAATATAGCACTCTAAGGGCCGCGTTATTTCCATGGATATAGGTGAAGACTGCATATACTGGACATGCTGATACCAAGTGCATTAGGATTTCGGGCGCCTTGCGGCAGACCCTGCACTTTGTGTCAGGAACCTCTATACCCATCACTCGACTGCGGCAGACTAAGGTGTTGAAGACACCATCCTGGCAAGTCATGATGAACCTCTCAGTTTCCGACTTCAGCCCACCCGACCTGAGAAAAGCAAAAGTCAGGCGCTTTGATAAGCCAAGGTCTTCAATGTTATTGAAGAAGACCCCATGCATTGTCTTATCTTTGTGTTTTCGCAGAAGTGAGGTGGAAGAACAGTTCATGAGCTGATTTTATATCATATTATAAACTGAACTTCGCCTTTTGCTTTGGGCCAAATTCATATCATATGTGTATTTTTTTTGTTCTATGTATGTAGGCAATAAAGTCGTTTATTATTATTATTATTATTATCTTTGGGGTGCTGCCCTAAAGAGAAATGCTCCAATGCCTGCTCTCTCATGGTCACTGATCATGCAGAGAAGGGGATCCGAACTCCTGACGACTTTACAGGCTATATCCATTACCATTTTGTCATGTAGACACTCCATCATGAAAAGTTTACGGTCTCCCTGTTGTCGGGGGAAGTACAACCGTGGAACGGACGATTTGGGATTCAAACTCCTATAGAGATGCATCATTTATTTTAGTTATTACTATTATTATTATTATCATTTCGCAACTCTAAAATAAATTGTCAGTGATCAATGTCACAAATATATCTTCCGTTTCATTCAATATCCTCAATAACGTGAGAACTCGGAACTGAAAAGCGTTGAATGATTGATTCACTGAAAGAGTTATTCTGTTCTGCATTGTGCATTAAAATGCAGCAGAGAGATGAATATTAAAATACTTCCATTTTTGAAATCTCACACCCAAGTATATGGATATGAAATCAATACTTCAACGAAACATTTTCGTTGAGTTTCCCTCAACTCCAAACTCATTTGCGGTTCGAGTAAACTTGTATTCAAGTTATTTATCACTGGAAGTGACCTCTCGCTTTTGTTGGCATCATAATATTCCATTTGTACTACAGTTGATAGTATGTGTACGAATTTTAATTATACAGTCGGTCTACTCAAAAGGAGAATGGAATCATCAGCTAATAACGTTTCCGGGAAAGAAAATAGCGGTTTTGGTTGTTCTGAACACAAGCAAATACACACATCGGAAAAGTCTAGGGATATTTTTAAAAATGGCAATAATTTCTTTTTAGATCGCTTTAGGGAAAAAAATTGACGTGTGATTATTAAACGAATGTAACTTACAACAAAATTTATTAAATGGTCAAAAATACTGAGTGCGCATATAAGCAAAACTAAAAAAAAATATGGCTTTTCTTTGGCACCCCGAAAAAAAATCATAATACAAATAAAAATGGAATCAGTACAAAGTATGGCCTCTACGCTGGTTTATTACGATCCTACATCTATCGTGCATCGACAAAATGAGATTGTCAATGTCTTGTTGAGGTACATTTGCCCATTCAGCGATTAAAAGCTCTCTCAATTGAAACGTTGTGTGAATGTTCCCCATATGCGGAGTAATTCTTCGTTGAAGCATGTCCCACACATGCTCGATGGGATTCAGGTCCGGTGATTGTGCTGGCCATGGCACTACATCAACTCCTTCGTTGGTGAGCCAGTCAGTCACTAGTCGCGCGACATGTGGACGAGCATTATCGTGCATTAGGTGGAAGTTTTCACCAACAGCACCAGCAAACGGACGGACGATAGGTAGGAGAATGGTGTCGAGGTACTGTCGAGCTGTGAGAGAGCGATTTGGAAAAACGAGATCGGTTCTGCCGCCGATCATGATTCCGCCTCATAGCATTACTCTACCACCCTGTATGTGTGGACTTCCTGGACGTGTCTCAAACGTTCATTATTTCCAGGTCGTCTCCACAGTCTTACTCGACGAGAATCTGGATGAAATCCAAATCTGGATTCGTCTGTGACACCACTCTAATCTTCTACCGCGATGGCCTCTCAACAAAGGTGGACATCTAAATGGCCTTCTGTTGTGGAGATCTGCTTCATGCAGTCGATTTCTGACAGTATCACGACCAATGGTTACCTGGTGCGTCTGCTGCAACACGTTAACCAACTCAGGTGCTGTGATTGTTGGTTGTCTTCTTGAGGTTAAGAACAAAAATCGGTCTTGAACTGCAGTTGTAGCGCGTCCTCGCCCTGGATGTTGTTCGGCTGGACTGCCAGTTTCACGGAAACGCCGCCACAATCGACTGATAACACTTTGGGAGACCCCCAAACGAAGAGCTACATCATTTTGTCGCATGCCACCTTGAAGAAGCCCTATAGCTCTATTCATCTCAGCCAATGGTAAGTGATGGCGTTCCATGTTAAAGCACAATATTTCCAGTTTAATTGCTGAGCAAGAACTGCATAGAATGTACAAACTCGACACTTTCAGATTATTAATTTTAGCCGAAAACCTACAGTTTGTAAAAAACTTGATAAAAGATTAGTTACTGTTTTTGCAGGTTTTGTTCAACCCATAGAAATCTATAGGGTGGTCGAGTATAACCAATTTAATCGAAATTAAAGGACCTCATGCATTTATTTTTGTGATATTTAGTATGTTATAAAAATATCCCTGGACTTTTCCGATGTGTGTAGTTTTTCAGCTCAATTGTATAGAGCATATGATTTTCAATGGAAATGATGGGATTTTCTTGTTCGAATAAAATGATCAGGTGATATGTGATGAGCTTAAAAATTCCGGACAAAAATCTTCTTAAATGTGGCATTCGTATTCAAAATGAAGTACAATAAATCATATGCAAAACCATTTATGAAGTGAATCCGAATTTGTTTGAAGGTGGTTGACAATGTTTCGTGGTGTATTTCATCAGTTCGGACTTCCATTGTCTACTATAATATAAATTAATTTGAACTCCCTGAAAAAAATTAAAAAGAATAACCAAAAATAACAATTTTATTAAACAAAAAACTGAAATTACAAAGAAATAACATGCAAGCAACAACCAAAAAAATAAAAAAATTGAAATAATAATAAAAGCTGAACAAAATGAAATGAAATATATTTTGAACAAAAAATGAAAAATTCAAATTAAAAGATTCCAAACCAAGTTACGTAATGATGTTTCGATTGTTAGTATTCGCAATCGTCTTCGGGTGATAACTGGACTTATTCCTCCAAAATCATACTATTTATAGGTCATTCGAGTGCTTTCACCTATCCCCTCTTCCCTCTCTCCGCTTCATTGGTTTTAGCGGGAGATGACCCTTTGGCGGGAGTTGGTTGTTTTTCGCTTGATTAGAGGTTTGCATATGTGACGTATATCTACGCTAGCTTGACCAAATGCGTTGTTGGACAACACATACGCGGCTTCTTTGAATTTTCTCCTAAAACAGTGTTCCTCTTTGTGGATGATTTTAGCTTGAGCCCACTTGATGTTATGTTGATGAGTCCAAACATGCTCTGCTATTTCGGATTTGCTGGTTTCTTCTCGCTGTGTGTGTTTCTTGTGCTCAGCAATGCGAACTTTCAATGGCCTCTTAGTATCCGCACTCGCAGGGTAGCCAGTTTGGTGCCCTAATTTTTGTGAGGCTGCTACGGATAGTGTTCCCAGATCTGAAGCAGGTCCTGATGGTATACTTGGACCCAATCCTTCTTATCCTTTTCGATAATGATAATAATAATGTAGTGAAGTACAAGTACTGGTTATGGCGGCTTTTCTTCCTTGTGGAGCTCTTACTGTCTTCTAGCTAAAGCCTGTTCTATCTAACCTAACCTAACCTAACCTAACCATACCGTTGAAAGTCATTTTTGATATTCCCGAAAGCACGGTCTAGTAGAGTATTGATGATTCCCCTCTTAGTCGATTGATGGTGGTTGGATTTCTGGTCCAGATCTGTCCTATGTGAGTAGATTTTCGATATAGAGCTGTTACCCATTTCCTCTTACTTACGTTGTTGATGTGCTTCAGGAAAGTGTCTAGTTCTGCATTCCTATGGCTCCATATTATGAAGGGATTTCGAATCAATTTATATTATAATAGATAATGGAATTCCAAACTGATGAAATGAATCAGAGTTGTTGTTTCTGATAATCATATCACCTGTTATATTCTTGGTCAATATGACATTTTGTAATGTGGCTGACAAAATTTTAGGTAACTCAAAAGACAAGATGTTGGAAAATGAAATCCCGAAAATATATCAAATATGCTGTGAGTACTGTGATGAAACGTATATCGGTCAGACTCAGCAAGCCAGCAAAACACATTTCAAAAAATACGCAGCATCATTTCGATTCCGTTGAACAGAAAAATTTAGTACATCTCAACACCTTTTGGAGAGTGGCCATGAATGGCCATGGAATAAATGAAATCTGTACAAAATCATGGGGATTATGCTTTCAAAAGTCTGTAAATTCCTATTCAAAATTAATGATATGTCCGTTGGAATTTGAGGAGACTTTCAGGGAGAAATTTCCCGCCAATTTCAACCCGAAATCATTGATGTGTATCAGAGATTGAAAGTATGCCCTGTTAGATATGAATAGGAATTTCTAGAGTTCGGAATCAACTTTCTTCATCTTTGTTTGCCTATATCTTCCTTATTCGCAGACATATTGGAAATCTGTTCACATTTTGCACTTTGCACTTTGCACATTGGCACTTGATGTGGGCTCTCAGAATATATCCATGAATCTTCTATACAGGGTGTCATCTGACTTGGGCCAACCCATCTTTGAATTTTTAAATAGGGACCTGTATTTTTTGTTGTAGTTTTTGGATCATAGACTTTCACTTCATACTGAGAAATTGAATTTAATTTTATATTTTCGGATTTTTCGGTAATATTCGATTATAATTGTGTGATTTATTCCCTTTTAAATTACGGCCCTGGAAATTCATTGACTGAGTTGAATAAAAACACAATAGCAACTTTCACGTCTCCCTATGTACCGCAGAGTTTTTTTTTTATTTTCAGGTACATATTCATATTTTTTCCATTGCTCTGGGCGTTTTCTACAATGAACTTTGAATAAGGAAACCTTTTATGATTATCTGAAACATATCTACAACAAAAATATATTATATGTGTTTTGATGAGCAGCAATAATAACATACGAAACGAACACTATAATTATAATGCAAATTGAAATGAAGTAAGTTATTTATATACACAAAAAAATTAATTGTGCAATAAATGTTCGAATTGGAGTCCTACCATTCTGAGACACATAATGGGACAATAAGATGGTTTGCAAGATCACCAGATCTTACTATTTTGGACAATTTTCTATAGGGGACATCGAAAAATAGGATTTACGATGGCAGAGAGATATAAAATGTGAAAGACTCGAGATTGAGGATTTCAAATGATTACGCAACAATGCAGCAAATAAGTGTATTAAGGGCAATTAATAATATGAAAAACCAAGTTTAAAAATGATTAATGTATTAATTTGTTAATTATGATTTTTTATAACTATTGCAAAATGAAATATCTAAAAATTGTTCATAATTGTTTTTTCAATTGATATTCAGCTATGTCTGTTTTCACATTGAACAATGGCAGTTATTAACATAGGATATGAATATATTACGTGAAAAATAAACAAAGCTAAATCAATAGAGAATTTGCTGAAGTGTAATTGAGAGCAAACTGACAAGTTCATCCCGAAAAGTTAATGCATAATATAAACCACTGAAGGATCCAATTACTCAGTAACTTGTCGAATAAATCAGTAAACACATGTCATTATTTCCATCGATCATTCAATGCGATTTTTTTCCTGTATTCTGTAAAATAACCAGCAAGTTTGACCTTCTCTGTTCAACTCCAATTCATTCCAGTCATTCAAAAATACGTAGAATCTTTTTCATCATTATATAAATACAACTCCAACAATTCTCTTATCTTTTTTGAAACCAAACTCGACTAACAGTATATTTCCGTATTTTGCTGTATTTAACTGCAAAAACATCTGTTTCAATCAGGAGAGATTGGACAATGCCATTCCCTTAATCAAATCGTGTCAAACAGACCCGAAACATTTTCAATCTAGCCATTCTTTACCTAGAAACAATTTCCATCAACAATCCTTTGATGTCACACCGAGATGCCCATATAACAGACCCGCTTCTAATTCAGAGCTCGTCAGCAGTCGACTTCTCTTCAATTTGCGAATTAGCTCAAATTGAGTTACCATGAAACACAAATGCAAAGATGTTGTTCGTGCATCTGCATCCAGAAGCCACTTATGCCGCATCCAAAGTTATGTGTTTTTTGATTGCGTAGAAACTAAGTATTATAGTTCAGTTCTTTCTAATTGGAACTATTAGCAACCAAATATCAAGCGCAACAGATCTTTCTGATTGGAACTATTAGCAACCATTTATCATTTGTTTGACAAACCGATGTAGTAATGAAAAAGCATATCTCAGTTAATTTCAGGATATCAACTCTGATGCATTTGAAAGTATGTGCAGTTCAGATTACGTCATTTCGATCTTTGATTAGGTCGATGAAAACTGTGAAAAAACCAGCGTCATAATCACTCTATATCCACCTTGTATTCACCAATGTGAAAAAAAATGAAGGTTGACTGGTAATCCACGACTGGAACATCAGAACATTTGAACCAATGGGCTGAAAGTGAACAGATGTAATATCGTTTTGAATTCGATGCGAATTATGTGAAAATCAAGTAATTTTTCACCATCTGGTGACGATAAAGTT
The DNA here is from genome assembly GCF_025532065.1 of Leptinotarsa decemlineata. NCBI lineage: Eukaryota > Metazoa > Arthropoda > Insecta > Coleoptera > Chrysomelidae > Leptinotarsa > Leptinotarsa decemlineata. Next base: position 106,326 of record NW_027412569.1, read on the forward strand.
CAACGTTTTTTTTAAGAACAAATCTCAAGCACTGCAGGAAAATCCTCAAGGCGCTTTCTGAGTGGTGCCTAACTAGCGAATCACATTGGGTTTCAATTGATGGAAAATAAATCCATTTGGAAAAACGTTCTCAGGAAGTTTATTCCACATAAACGTAGTTATCCAGATCAAAATCAAAACAATGAGCAGCCACAGGCTGTCGCGTATTTCTGATATTTACCGCTCTTGGTGGAATCAAATGTGCCAAGTCACTTGAACACCTTCCGTGAAAGTATCTATAGAAGAGAAACAAATCTCCAACCTATCTTCGATGTTCCAGGATATCAAGGTGATGTTCACATCTCCAATCAGGAGGATGGTTTTTTTCTGGATAAAATCCAGCAATTTCAGGGTATGTTTGGGGGCAAAGCTCCATACATCAGAACAATACTCCAATGAAGGTCTGACACATTTATTTTCTGAGACATTCAACTTCAAGGAGAAAACCGGTGCCTGGGTTTTTATGGCATTGAATTCAACCTGATTACTTTCACCCCAATTCAAATTAACTTCTAGATCATCATTAAGATATGCAACCTCCTGCTGCCGGTGAAGGTGTGCCTCCATAGCCGATATTCTGGAATCCAAATGGAATAACGAGACAAGTGTGTTGTCGTCAGCAAAGCAATATATTGGATTTCTGGTTTTTCCAATGAATCGTTGACATACAATAAAAAGAGGGTTGGAGATGATATAGATCCCTGGGGAATACCAGCGTTGATGGTAAAAGTATGATCGGACAAGCCATAGCATCGAAGTTTGGCCAATAAACCCTCATGCCACACACAGTCGAAGGCCTTAGAAATATCAAGCGCAACAGCTCTTCATTCTCCATGTTTTTCGAATGCGTTAATAACAAATATGGGTGACATATATAAAAGGTCCCCTGTTGATCTTTGTTTCCGAAAGCCATATTGATGATTGCTCAAGATCATGAAGCCTTCAAAATATTTGACGATATGGTGGTTCAAGATTCAATAATCACGACTCACGTGATACTTTCAAAGGAGCCAACCAATATTTCTAGCTATTGTTGAAAATTCAATTCCGATCAATAAATAGAACAACTTATGAATCAGAACTGGAAATTCAGTACGGATTCTTGAAACTTGGAATATATACATATCATATTGATATTCGGGTATAACAATTCGAATTGTTCATTTCAAGAAATATCATTCGAGATAGTGGAAAACGAACACACTTATGTGGAAAACACCGTTATCAACTCTCTCTTCAATAATCAATTTTTGAAAATTTTCAAATATTATTTTTAGATTTTTTGGATAGCTCAATATGCGTATCCCTCCCCATATTTTATAATTCCTCTATAGCAGGGGAGCCCACGATGCAAAATGGGGATTAACTCGAGCGTCATTGAGACATATTAGGTTGCAAAGCTTAGATGATAGGGAGAAAAGAATGTTATATAATATATACCTTTTTATCGGTGGGGGAAGCGGCTATAGATTTTTAAATATGTAAAAAATACTGTTGCATGGACATACTCGAGCGCGTCAGATATTGATAGCATCAATAATGTTGGTATGTTAATCTGATCGTTTGCATGATGTGGGTGGTTCTACCTAAGGGTATATATATATATATATATATAGACTTCAAATATATATATATATATATATATATATATATATATATATATATATATATATATGTATGTTTTTTAAGTAGAATACTTGTATTTATAAGAAAATAATTTTGAAAGAATGCTCAAAAAAATTTATTTTTTTATAATCAATCTATTAGTTAATGAAGAAAAGAGAAATTAAACTTTCTATTGTTTTTACCACTTTTATTTGTAACTAACGTTACTGCAGTTTCGTCCTATAAGGACATTTTCAAACTTATATATTGAATTTGCCTTTGTTGCCCTCCCCTTTCTTCATGTCACTCTCAAATTGTCAAATTACTGGAATATACACTTTTCAGCAGGTAATTAAGTCACCCTACCTCAATCTGACGCGCTCGAGAATTTCTGATGATCAATTTTATTGAAACTAATCTGATCCTTTATTCCTCACAGGCGGCCTTATATATAGGGCTCATATTTGGTGGAGGTACTTAACCGGGTACAAGGTTCCCTCCTGTATATTAATCTGCCGCGCTTTAGTAAATCCAGAAATTCCCGCTCGGGCTCCCCTATTACTAGAACAGTGCGCCAATGCAGAACCAACCCAGAACCAACATGTTCACCAACCCACCAAAGCTGGTAGAAATCATATTTGCAACAACACAGTATAACTTGCGACAATTGTCATTACCACTGGACAAAACTTTCTTTAGGATATGTCTGAAACAATAATTTCTAGCAAACACAGAATCATTTTTGAAGCAGAGGAATTATTTAGTATTATCAATGAAGTTTTACGGAATTCAACACATTTTCAATTGAGATAGGTATATGTTTGGAAAAGGGTATTTTTTGGGAAAAAAACGTTTTGGCTTTCTACTTCTCCATTTTGATACAAAAAACGTGTAGAAATCTTCAAAAGAAAGGAAAACAAATAATCAATTTCAAAAAATTATTTTATACAAAAATGTGTAGATCATGCAAAGGCACACACTGGAAGAAAAAGCTTTCCTGAAACAGCTACTTTCATGTAAACATTGAATAATACGAAAAAAAATACTTTCGAAAAAAATACTTTTATATGAACATTGAATTATACAGAAAACACTTCTCTCTACTCAGTTTTTATTCCAAACATTCATTATGGAATTGCATCAAATATCATACACAGGATTTTTACGCAATATAGTAAACGAAAGACGTTAGATATCACTCACATGAAATATAAAATATAAAATTCAGTGGTAGACATCTGAATTTTCGCCGTAAAACACTTGCCTTATGAGCTCTTCAATAACAATCTGTTTTTTCTCATAATGTTATCTGATCTAACTAAGATACAATATATTTTTCCGGAAAATTTTTCTAATCTACACTCTTCATTTGACAGAAATCTCTGTCTTGTCAGTGGGAGAGAGAAACGTGTGACGTAATCGATCTAGAGAAAGATCGAAGGAATATCGGAGAGATTTAAAGGGAGTGTGCCCCCTTGGGACTTTGCCTCACCCCTTGGTCAAGGCTCAGGACAACGTCTTTCATGCCGACGACCTGAGTTCAATTCTTATACCAGTGAACTTTTTTCATTCAATTTCCCTCAGCTGCCGATGATAATTTTGGTGAATTGGTGAATTTGTTGAAATTGACCTGCCAATTCAAAAACTATGATGTCTGCAGATAAATCTACTATACTTTTTCATATTTTACCTATCTCTTGATTTGAAGGTAGATATAATGTAGCTTTTTTCCAATACTGTTGAGAGGAGGAGGTGTGGAAATTATTACAATTCAGTTTTGTGTTTGAATGAAAATTATTGGAATCGTTAGTCCTCAGCTCGCACAAGTTTCTCAACTTCTGAGGTGGAAAAGTGATATTTCTATTGCAGAATGCTTTTCCAATAAAAGTACGTCACAAAGGCGACAGTAGCGTCCCGTAGGTTTTCTTATGCGGATATGCCAAGGTGCATATGCATATTCATTCATATTTCACAAATAAAATTTATAAGAATTATTGAACTATATTGCGTGAATATATATACTTTCATCAATTGAAATATTTGAATTCTCAACTATTACAGAACAGTTCCTTTCGCAAAATTATACCGTTTCCTTACTCGTTTCTTGATCTAGACTAAAGCAAGAAAGCGGTACATCTGTCCAATTGAATTGACTAGCTCTTGATTTGCGGAGACAAGAGCGTATATGATAGAATTGGCCGATACTTGATGAAATTCCAGAACTAACGTATTCAAAAAACAATTTATTGTGAGATTTTCACTAAACAGTTTTACAAAAACGCAACACGTGTTTCGCCATACAATGGCTTCTTCGTCATCGTCTTCTTTATATTCGTTATGTAAAGATCCCAGCGTAGCTGTTCATCTTTTTTTACTCCTAAGTATTTTATGTCGTTTCGCGAATGTATTACTTCCATATTTCCGTTGTTCTACGTTCAAATTATCAAAATGAGGTAGTGTGCTTTTACTATTGACAAATGGAATGAAACATGTTTTTTCAAAATTGACAGTTAATATTTTTTTGACTGAACCAACTGAATATGATTTATACATCCGCTTCTACTTTCTTTTCTAATGTGTCCCATATTTAATCTGTATAAAGGATAACAGTATCGTCGATTTTCTGTTGACATGTTTGATAATAATGAGTCATTTATTTGAATGGAGAGTAGTATTGGTCCTAAAACTGTACCTTGGGGTACGCCGTAGTTGATTACCACTTCTTCACTCAGTACATTCTATCAGAAAGGTAACTAGTGAGTGGCTTGTTCGGTTCTCTTCGTAATTCTATATCGTCCAAAGTTTGTAAAAACTGCTCATGAGTAACCGTCTCATGAAACATAGATTTCAGGACTGTACAAAAATAATTTCAATTGGCCAAAAATCGATGACGTCGATACTGTGACAGTTGCAAATATTGTTAAAATTCTTTCCGACCCCAAACCAGGACGTTGAGAAAATATCTTTGTATTTGCATGTGACTTTCCGGCATATAATTTAATTTAAGTTCGCTATTTCTAAAAAGTTCATAATTTTGTTGATTTTCGTCCAATGAAAGCGTTCAAGAACGAAAATGTATACTTCAAAATGAATTTCCACACTTGCCCCAATTTTACATACACTTGAAGTAATTGAATTCAATAGACGCCGAATTCTCACTTACCCCATATTCTGAGGAAAGTATGAACAAACGACATCTTTTTAAAAAATGCACATGAAAAAATAAGCCTCCAGTATATATTTTTCAGTGAAAATTCTTCCATATATCAGTAACCTATTAAAATACGAAAAAACTGAAAACATTACTTTAAAAACTATGAAACTATTCAAAAATGCGTACACAGCTGGGTCAATCTCAATTTCTTTTCATGATTCTGATTTTGATTATTTTGCTTTGAATGATTTTGCCAGACAGAACTATAATACAAAAAAGCCGTTGTGAAAAAATTCTGATGATACTACAACTAGTTGAAATTAACAATATCAACAAATATGATTTTATATAATCCACTTCTGAATGCATATGTATAAATAGATACCTCAAAAAATGTAATTCATTCTGGAGGATGATTTTCACAAATTTAACTTAAATCATCACAACGTGTTCCCTATTTGAAGACAGGTACACAGAAAATCTTTTGAAAATGTCATCATTCACAGATAGAATCGGTATCGATTTGGAGTTAAGGCAATGGTACCATCTGTTCTATCAGACCTTTCAGACATACACACCATTATAAGTATGCCATTACTGAACATAGATTTTTTTATCGACCTTTTCTGGGTATTTGTTACCTTCCACAATCTGGAAAATTTGAAAATTATAATGGAAAACTTCATACAAGTGTAGGAGGGCAAACTTTTTAGTTTACCCCGATAAGTTGCTGCGTAAAAATCAAAAGTATTTTTCACAAAGAAAAATCTTCTATTTATCAGTAACTTGTCGTATTCAACAATGTTGCCTATCAAAAAAATTGTTAAGACATAGTACAATACTTATCTTAACGTTTCGGAGGCCAAAATCTGCCTCCGTCTTCAGAAATGGACAACAAAATTTTAATATATTGGCAGTTATTCCTTTTCAATTATTTATTTCTCTACTTCTTCGACATATGTCAAAGGAGTTTTGGAATATGGAATTATGTCAATGTTGTTGATTGACAACTGAAACATCAGATGTAATACAAACAGCTTCATAAATTCAACAACATCCAACTCAACTATTACCGACTCAACATCCACCGACACCTTTCACAACTAACGTTATACCTTACTTCCCAAGACTAACTGAAAAAATAAGACAAATTGGAAATAGGTATGATGTTAGAACTACTTTCAAAACAAAAAATACACTGAGATCTATACTCACACATACAAAACCCAAAAACACAGAAGAAAAAACAAAAAATTGTATATATGAAATACCTTGTTCTTGTGGTAGAAGTTACATTGGTGAAACCTCGAGACCATTGAAAGTGCGTGAGAATGAACATCGAGATTACATAAAAAATTGACAACTGACAGGACTCAAATTGTCATAACACATTTTAAAATCAGACGGTGAACATCGAGTGGAATGTGATAGGACAAGAATGATTACCAATGAGCCTCACTCTAAGAGACGTAAGCTAAAAGAATCATCGTATATTGTCATATCTGGAGAGAATTGTATTTCGAATAGCTCCTTGGAAATGGACCGTACTTGGCTACCCATTTTGAAGGAAAATTTGGATAGTGGCGAAATGGCAACAGACTGATATCGGAGAGCACCTTGTATTACATCGACTGTTTCAGTTGTCAAACAACAATTTTGACATAATTTCATATTTCAAAACTCCTTTGACATTTGTCTTAGAAGTAAAGAAATAAATTATGAAAAAGGAATAACTGCCAATATATTAGAATTTTTTGTCCATTTCTAAAGACAGAGGCAGATTTTGGCCTCTGAAACGTTTTGATAGGCAAAATTGCATATCATATTTTGCAAATACAAGTTACTGATAAATAGAACAATTTTCTTCGTGAAAAATACTTTGATTTTTACGCAGTAATTTATCGGTGTCAACTAAAAAGGTTGCCCTTCTCCATTAAAATTTTGATGATTTTCAGATTGTGGAAGGTATCAAATACCCTGAAAAGGTCGATAAAAAACTGATTTTTCTCCTCAAAAAAATGACTTTCTTTAAACACAGATTTCATTTCTTTGATTGACGACTTGTTTATTTTGTGGAAATTCATGTTCACTGAGGATACACTACAAAAACACACTTTTGTCTATTCTCCACGATATTTCTTTATTGTTGACTAGTTTCGGCTATTACACCATTTTCAAACCTAACTGATTACATTTGAATCAGACGTGGAAAATAGACAAAAGTGTGTTTTTGTAGTGTATCTTCATTGAACAGAGATATTTCTGTCTGTTCCTCACTTTTCAATTCACGTTCATCACAATGAAAAACAACTCTAGATGATGTTTATTTGCATAATTAACCATAACATGAATGAAAATGATAAAATACAATATCAACTCAAATATGTGACGTCATTTTGATTATGATTCGATTATAGTACCTACTATTGAAGACCACTCGGAAGAATCCCAGATCTGTGGAAACAGAAATTTAAATATTTGGTATGTTACAATGTACAATTCAAAATTGACAAAAAAGGTTTATTATCGATGAGATTGTTCGCAAACGGTTTGAAATTAAGAGTGGACAAATGTTACAAAATCCCCAACGATTTTTGTGATAAATCCCTTCAAATATTTTTATGCAGCGCTACTGACTATCGCATTACGGTCCTTTGTTTGCTGTCAGCTACTTATGGTGTCAGATGTACGTAAATAACGGAAACGTGTCGGATATAAATTTTCACATTATTTGTTGGTTTTCTGCTTTTCTCACATGGAAGGAAATGATACCGTATTACCTCGGTTTAACAAAAAATGGAACATGATTCGTTCAAAAATATAAATGGATGCGCCGCAATGTGATGAAATTCCACCATCACCATCAACGGGAAATGTAGCGACAATTTATTCGTTCTGAAGACTCACTAGAAATGAAAAAGGAAACATAGAAATATGTTCGTTTTACTTCAATATCCCTCAAAATCATCCGTGCACAAAAATCACTAATCAAAATATCAATAATGATTACTACTTTACATTCATCGTCGTGGTTCAATTGATTCCATTATTTTCTAAGGTTCATTTTTGCGCCATTGAACTCACACCAGTATTTTGCAGACTTTCCACCCTATCTTAAAAAATAAGGATTTTTCCCTCGTGTTGGAGGATTGCTCGCGGTCAGCCTATTCTCAAAGAGGGCAAGAAAAACTTTCCAAATAACTATAGACCAGTCGTTTTGCTATTAGTGATATCGAAAATTATAGAGGAAGTCGTTAACCAACATATCCTCAAATATTTCAAAGGATTTAACATCTTGAGCCATTAACACTACCTAATTTTGATAATTTGAACGTGGAACATAACGGAAATATGGAAGTAATACATTCGCAAAACGAGATAAAATACTTCGGAAACAAAGATTGACAGGCAACTTTCTATTGTATACTAGCATCATCTAGACCAGGGGTCTCCAAACTACGGCCCGCGGGCAAAATCCGGCCCGCCAGTGTCATCAATCCGGCCCGCGACAGCCATTGATTTACTGTCATCAATCTGGCCCGCGACAGCCAATGATTACCTAATTGTTATTACTATTGCTGTGATAAGCTGAAGAAGAAAACACAGAGTGATAATTACTCGGTTTTATTTACTTGCAAGGTAAAACTTAACGACAGAAATGATGACAATGAAAACTTAACTTAAGTATCTAAGTTTGAGCATATCAATAACTAACAAATAATTGAAATGAATCACAGTAAAACAAAAACACTAATGAGATTTATGTAATTGTGATTTTCCACCGACAATACTTTGTAGTTGTGGATCAATTTTACTCGTACCAATTATCAAAAGAGATTTAAGATGATCATCGGTTAATTGAGATCTGTAAACATTCTTTGTGTACTTCATCTTGGGGAACGTTTTCTCACACATGTAAGTAGTACCAAAAACAGAAAACAACCCTCGAGCAAATTTATGCAAATTATCAAATTGTTCCAGTGGAAGACTCTTAGAAAATTCCAACAAAGATGAATTTTGATATTTGTTCTTAAGCATATTACTGCACCGTCAATCAATAATTTCCATTTGGACTTCCGGAGCCAGGGTTTCAATGTCAGAATCAAAAGGATTTTGAAAAAGCCTAATTTCATTCGCAATGACATCAAAATCTGAAAAACGAGTATCAAAATTTATCTTCAAAGCACTCAAAGTTTCGATTGCAAAATTGACGGGAAATTCAGTATCTGTAGTGTGGCTGAATATTTCACATGTTTCAAAATGTGTGAAAATTTTTTTACGTAATTGCGATTGAAATAGGATTTGATATTGGTGTATAAATCAGGAGAGCTGATTTTCTCCTTGCAATCTCAAATTCAGTTCGTTCATATGATTGGTCAAAACGACACAGAAGGCTAACTTCCACATCCATCCACTATTTTCTAAATCGGCAAAAGGGCGCTTCTTCTCATTAAAAAAAAATTCGATCACTGCTCGAAGTTCGAAAAAGCGCTTAAGGACTTTTCCGCAACTAAGCCAGCGTACGGCAGTATGATATGGTAAATAATTTTCTCCAATCTGTTGAATAAACTCGCGGAATTGTCGGTTAATCAGCCCAGTGGATCTGATGAAGTTAACAACTGATATGACTGGTTTAAGAACTTCAGACATATCCAAACATTTTCCGCACAAATACTGTTGATGAATGTTACAATGTAAGACTAATGGTTTCGAACCACCATCATTTTCTACAGCCTTTGACACAAGTGCAACCACTCCTCTATTTTTACCATACATATTTTTGCCTCCATCAGTTGTTATAGATTTCGAATTTCTCCATCGAAGGTTCTTTTAATTAATGGCGTTTTCAACTCCCTTAAAAATGTCTGCCCCAGTTGTCGTGCCATGAATACTATCAGTATCAAGAAGTTCTTCATACACTTCTTAGCTTTTATCTACTCCGCGAATAAAAATCAACACCGGAGCAGTATCTGACACATCCGTTGACTCATCCAATGCTAGAGAAAACCACTCATGATGTCCATTTTTGTCATACAGTTGAGATGATATATTTTCTGCGATGTTTTGCTCCCTTCGAACCACGGTGTTTGCTGACAAACTGACACTTTCAAATAAATTTACCTTTTAGGGGCATATTTCTTCGGCTACTGTAATCAAGCATTCTTTTATAATTTCTCCATCGGTAAATGGTTTGCCACGTTTTCCGATTTCAAGAGCCACACGAAAGCTAGCGCAAGTTGCAGACTCTTGTTCAGTATTCGCTTTGGTAAACAAAGATTGCTGCGATTTGAGTCCACGTTTCAAAGCTTCAAATTTTTCCTTCCGCAAACTTCCTGTATACTTAGAGTAACTTTGAAGATGTTTCGATTCATAGTGTCGTTTAATGTTATAGTCTTTGAGAACAGCTATGGTTTAATTACAAATTAAACATAGCGCCTTATCACTGGACTCAATCACAAAATACTGAAAGTTCCATTTTTCTTGGAACGTTCTGCATTCACTGTCGATTTTTCGCTTCTCTCCCATACTAACAAATCACACTTAAAAACAATAAGTCAAATCAAAATACTTTGACGGGTGTAACTTTATTTCACAATAGACAGTTTCGCTTCTTTCACCTTTCCTACGCAGACTAACTCGCAGTTGCGCCGCTAGCCTTTTTATATGCAATTTTTACTGCCATTTCGAAGTTATCGGAATACAGTAGCTAGAACCAGAACTTTCTCGAACCAACGCGGTAATTCCAAATATTTAATTACGCCTAATGTCATCTAGCGGGTAGCTGAAAAATATAGTAGATAGTACCACTACTCGCCACTAGATGTCGTTAAGTGTCACTATACACAATAATAATTGAAATGCAGAAAAAGCGTAAGTTTGCTTAGGTCACGCACTTTGCGACTATCCTAGTCTGGAAATATAGTTAAGAGCAGACATTGGCCCTTGGAACAAACTGAAAAAATCATTATGGCCCGAAGGCTTCAAAGTTTGGAGACCCCTGATCTAGACAGTCACGAAATTTTATCCAACACCCAGTTTGGTTTTCACAGTTCAAAAAGCACCATTGATGCAATCTTTCATTTTCTTGAGCATGGCTATACGAACCTTCACAATGGGGAAACCAGATACTTTTCAAAAGCATTCGATTGCGTTAATCATAGTCTTCTTTTAAAGAAGCTCTGCTTCTATGGTTTCAGAGGTGCTTGCTATGACTGGTTTGCCTCATACTCAAGCGATAGAAAACAAATATTACAATCGAATGGACAACCATCATCCAGTGGAGGGATCGTATCTGGTGTCCCACAAGGATCAGTTCAAGGTCAAATTATTTTTCTTCTGTATTTAAATGATACAGGTTTCATTTCAATTAGAGGAAATTTTACAGTTTTTGCAGATGACACTACCATCCTCTGGCATGAGAAAATATCCAGCAATTGAAATATACTATCACTAATGACCTTGAAATGGTAAAAAATTGGTGTGATTTCAAATGCATATGTTTCAATACAAAGAAATCAAAAGTACTTACCTTTAGCACCTTCTGCGAAGATTTTAGCCTAAACGGACAAACTCATAAAAAATTCCTAGAAATATCAATTGATGACAAACTAAAATTTGATCTAAATATTAGAGAATTGACAAAAAAATTATCGGCGGGATATCATGTACTTAAAGTTGTCTCAAATGAACTGAGCACATCTACAGCGAAGATGGTTTACTACTCTATGATTAACGCTCATTTAAGATATGGAAAAGGCATTTCCATTTGGGGATTTTGTAGTGAACAATCACTACAATCAGTGTTTGTCCTACAAAAATTTTATCAACAAGAACATTTTAAACCTCACCTGCATTTGTACTCTAGAGTATGTATGTCTAATACACAAAAACCTCAATACAGTTGATACTTCGAAAGCAAGCAGTCAATTGAAATAATAATAATAATAATAATAATAAATCGTCTGTATTCATCTTTGGACGCATATGTAAAGAGATAAAAATAATAGGTATTCGAAAAAGATAAAGTGGCGAAGTATCACCCGTGGGTGTTTTTCAACTTAACCATGGAAATACAAAATTAATTTACAATTTTCTCAATTACCTTAGCTAAAATATCTACGATGAGTATGATTCTATTACATTGTAGAATAATTTTGCTGTCTGAGATCTATCAAATTAATGAGTACCTTAAATTTATAAAGTGATTAACTGTTCTGAAGATGCAGAGTTCGACATTTGTTAATCATATTGAGCTGATAATAGGGATTTCAACTTTTTTTTTGAGTTCATCAGAGTATATGTACTGTAATCATGCGGAAGTTGATTATAGAACTTATAGGCGTTGTACGTGAAAGATCGCTGAAAAATGACGGTTTTATGTTTGTACATTGCCAGTAACCCCGAGTTACGAGTGTTATAATCACTCATATTCCTTATTTTGATATGTTTGTCATATGGATATGTTGGTGTTCTATATTTCAGTAATTTATGAGTCACATTTAATAGATGTAATTCTCTCATCTAACAATTTCAGTTTTCGCATTTCCCGATATGTATGACTCGTGTGCTCATATTTGCGTATTCCGAAGAAAAGTCTAATACAAGAGTTCTGTATTCTTCGAAGTCGACTACTGTCAACACTCAGAAGAGCGGGCTCATAAATGTAGTCACGGTGAGCCAGTTTCGATAATATGAGGGATTCACATATACGAATTTTCAAAGCGGAACTCATGAATTGTCTACTTGGATAAAGTTGTTTGAGTGTATTATATGAACCTCAGCAAAGTTGATTGACATGTTTTGTGAACCTCAATTTATTGTCTAACCAGAGTCCGAGATTTTTTGTTTCATTTTTTATGGGAATGATTTCTCCACCCAAAATAATGTCGATTGAGGTACTGGCTAGATTACGTTTGAGCTTAGGTCCGAAAAACAATGCACTGGACTTACTTGCGTTCAACTTCAGATTATGTGCTGCAGATTCATATATCAAAGAATCCAGATCCGAATTTAAAGCAGATGTAATATCGGGTTTTACTTCATTGAAAGATAAGTACAGCTGGGTATCGTCCGCGTAATGGTGTATGCGGCAGAATTTGACGAATGAATGAAAATCTGAGATGTACAAAGAAAATAACAGTGGGCCCAATATTGATCCTTGCGGAATGCTATGGCTCAAAGCAAGGGTCTCTGAGACTAACAAAATATGTTACAAGGCAAATATCGGAGAATTTCATTCGATGTAAAGAGTATGTTCTCCAACATACCGTACAACGAGTGTGAGCCCCTCATTTTAAACATATTAAATCAAGCCAAAGTAGACCATATCACTTCCTTTGAAGTTTCAACAGCTTTAGATGTGTACCTGAATCAGAGCTACCTACAGTTTAACAACAAATTCTATAAACAGGATTCAGGTTTACCAATGGGCTCACCACTTAGTCCAATTTTATCAGACATATTTATGAACAACTTGGAGACCACTATAGTAAACTTTGTCCTGGGTAAAAAACATATTCATTGTTGGTACAGATATGTAGACGATATTCTTGCCTGTTTCAGAGGTACTACACACAATCAGAATAAATTCGTGTTCAATATTTTCAGAACACCTAGCTATACAGACATCACCATCCCAAGCCATTCTTTCTATCCAGAAAGTCATAAATCAGCAGCCTACAATTCAATGTTGCACATAGCATTCGCACTGCCTTTGTCTGCAGACAATCTAGCTAGGGAGATTGATACAATTACACAGATAGGTCATAATAATGGTTTCATCGCAGATACTATCTAGAACTTAGTCAGGAAACAAATTAACACTCACAGAATAATATATCCTCAGGTCAAACAAACAGAAATCAAGAAATAGGTAACGCTAATATATTTTGGAAAAAAAGAACAGAAATAATCGCAGGTTTCTTCAGAAAAAATAATGTGGAAGTAGCATTCAGACCACATGCCAGGTTATCTCATTTCCTTTTCAATGCCAAAGATAAGGTCAACAAGTTGGAGTGTCCGGAGTGTAATAGTGTTTATGTGGGACAATGCGGACGAAATTTCCAAAAACGATATGCTCAACATGAAAGGTCCTTCAGAATAGGAAAAAATGATTCAACGTTTTCAAACCATTCCTTGGCATGCAACCACAAGTTTCCGAATCTAAACGATACGGAAATTCAGCACTATGCAAGAAAGGGTTGCAGACTCAATTATTTAGAATCCTTGGAAATTTACAAGCATAAACATTTTACTCTCCGGTTTTTAAATTGGCACATCCGCCTTGTGAACTGTAAATTCAGGTACTCAATCAAGTACCTGAATTGTATATATTGGCGAATGTAATGAATCATTGTTAGTTTATTGTATTAGTTTGAGAATGTCCATATAGGACGAAACTGGAGTGACGTTAGTTAGAATTAAAAGTGGTAAAAAATATAGAAATTTTCATTTTTCTTTTCATTATGATCTCCTACCACGTAGTAACGGCTACATCCATCAATTTATTTCAAGTATATTTCTCTCTCTCTCTATTTGGAATAACGTAATCGAAAAACATAGAGAGTCAAGAGCTGCCGCGCTTTATATTTCTAAGACTTTTGACCATGTGTTCCATGAGCTATTGCTAGCCAAAATTCCATGCTATGGCTCTCCAGCTTCCTGAAGAAAACCTTCCCTGCAAGTGACCGTCGATGGATATCTCTCAAATACTTTTATCATCAACGCAGGTGTTTCCAAGGGATCCATATTGCCTCAAACCCTCTTTATATTGTATATCAACGACTTATTGGAAAAAACCAAGAATCCAATATATTGCTTTGCTAACGACAGCACACTTGTCTCGTTATTCCACTTGGATTCCAGGACATCGGCGGCGGATGCACATCTTCATCGGCAGCAGGAGGTTGCATATCTTAATAAGGATCTAGAAGTAATTTTGGATTAGGGTGAAAGTAACCAGATTCAATTGAATGCCACAAGAACCAAGGCATCGGTTTCCTCAAAAAAATTAAAATCTCCCAATCGGATAGACAGACAATTTCACTTCCTGCTTAACTCGATAAGGTTTTTGGAAGTTCAAATATACACCAGTATATCTTGGCACAATCATGTCGCTGGAATTGAAGAGGTTGCTTTTCAAAAGCTTGGGACACTGTTCTCAACCAGAAAACTGTACAAACCCCAAGAACTTGTGATGCTTTATGAAACTCAGATGAGACTTTCTTTGGAGTATTGTGCACATGTATGCAGTTACGCCAATAAGCATACCCTGAAGCTGCTGGATTCTACCCAGAAAAGAGCTATCCACTTGATTGGAGACATGAACATCACTTGCAACCTTGATAGTCTGAAACATCGAAGAATAATTGGAGATTTATCCCTCTTCATAGTTACTTTCACGGAAGGTGTTCAAAGAACTTGGCACACTTCATTTGACCAAAAGCGAGCGGTACATATCAGAAATATGCGACGGACTGTGGCTGCTTATCGTTTTGAGTTTTAACTCAGTTCACCTAAAACTTCACTGTTTGAGAAATATTTCATTCGAAAAGCTGCATTTACGTGGAATAAACTTACTCAGAAAGTTTTCTTTAAATGAATTCAATCTCTAACGATTCAAATCCAACGTTAGTCGCTACTTTCGCACAGGCACCGATCTTAGAGTGCCTCAAGAGCGGTGCCTGTAGTGCTTATGTTTTGTTTTCAGAAATACCACAAGGATATCCCAAGAGAATAACAACAAAAAACGGTTTTTTTCAGAAACCTTATTTCACTAGTGTGTGTGTGTGTGTGTGTCACATCAACTTTTCAAACAAACTTTCGTGGTGAAAGACCCAGGAAAACTTTTTGAACAGTTTTCATATTTTAAAGTAATCGATCTTTAAAAATCATTCATAGGCATGAAAGGCTATTTTTCCATTTTGTACCCTTCAAAATAGTACCCTCAGATATAACACACTTATGCCAGTATTTTTTTCCAAACTTCGGAGCAGCTCTGATATGCACTTTTTAGTATATCCTTGAACTCTCCCAGCGATTTAGTTTTTATCTCTTCAATTGTTGCGAAACGCTATATTTTCATGAGTATCTTCAATCTTGGAAGCAGTAAAGAGTCGCAGGGGAACACATCTGGGGAATACGATGGCTGAGGCATGATTAGGATGTTGTTTTTTGGTCAAGAATACAAGAAAAGCATTGAGGAGTGAGCAAGTGCATTATCAGCTATAATATCCCAAGGACATTGATAACTAACGATATAATTTTATCACAGTTTTCGAAAGCACGTTATTTGGTAACATCCCGACGCCGAAGGCGGAGGGATGTTACCTAAAATAACGTGCTTGAGGAAGTTGTGATAAAATTATGAGTTATTTATCAATGTTCGAGGGATATTCGGTGAGAAAATTCTTTGCAATTCGAACAAAATTATTTATTGAACACACAGTTATTAAAAGAACAATTCGTATAATGATATTCCGTTGATCTTGCTGTATTTTCCTCGGTTACTGCATAGGTGTTTCCACGCATACTATTGATTATTTGGTTATGATGTTCCTGAGCTTGTTTTGCGTTTAGTGGGATCTGTTTGTAAATTTCTTCGTGCTGCGTCGCGTGCATTCCGCGCTTGTTTGAATGCAACACTTTTAAAGGGGTCTAGCACGATATTATACTCCTTGTAATACTTTTCTTGTAATAATTTGCTTGTTATATCCCATACGGTTTTAACAGTAGCCTCCTTAAACTCTGTGCTATCCTTTTTTCCCATATTAATCGCCCAATCCTTGAGTATTAATGCAAGCTCTTCGAGAGTACGATTTCCATCCAATTCATATTTTCTGGCGTCACAAAACTCAATAAATATTTTCCAAGTGTATTTTTAACTATTGACAGTATTTTTTGGTGTATTTTCTTCAATGATTCTGTCAATTGCCGCATCATTCTGAACACCAAAGCGAGGAAGTGACATTTTCGAAATAAATTGAATTACTGAAATGTCGAACAACTTTATTCTGTTGGTTGCTTAGCAATGTCATGACATAAGTGATAACTACCCGTGAAAACTATCCATGGGTAGTTATCAGTGTAATGATGGTTTCATTGGTTATTTCGACACACATGACTAGAAATAGACAAATTTGATAGGATAATTTTTTTGGCAAAAAATTTTCGTGATGAAAAACTCATGAATTGTTTCTCCACAATATCGGACGTTTTCTTCGTATTTCTTCTTGCATGCAGCGTATAACTTCAAGATAATACTCCTTGGAACCATTGGGAAGAGTATAAAATTTCAGAACCTTGACACTCTCATTTCTTCATCCAGTAACAATTTATTCAATAGTAATAGTTCAGTATTCTCATTCATTTATTCCAACGTTAGATATGCAAGACCCTAATGAAACTCTCAAGTAAAACGTGCTTCTTTTTTCATCAGTATTCTTGAAGTGTCTTCTATCCAGGTGTAACTGAGTTGATCTATAGTGAGGAGTGTTGAAAAGAGGTGCAGTATTTCTGGAAATTTCTGAAGATGGCGTCCAAATAAGAGCTTTTAATTTGGTAACATTTTTCAGCACTTCTAACTGAATTTTTATGATAAATCAGTAACTGTCCTGCGCTATTGCCTTCGCAAATCATGAGCTAGATATTCCACCTGAGCACTTATACTGATTTCTTGCTCTAGCTTCTGCTTTCGAGTTTGGAGTGTCTACATAACAAAATGGTACTGCATAGAGCCTGTAAAGTCGTCAGGAGTTCAGATCCCCTTCACTGCATTGTCCGTGACCAGAGAGTAGGAATTGGAGAATTTCTCTTTAGGGCAGCTGCCCGAGCAGCTGATGAACTTGATATAGTTTCCGACACTGAACGAGGTGACCACAACTCTGTCACCGAGTTGGAACCCGTACAGCAAAAAGCTCATATAAAAGCCGCAGAGATAACCTCACTTCTGTAGAAACGCAAGAATGAGCCAATGCATGGGGTCGTCTTCAATAACATTGGAGACATTGGCTTATCAAAGCGCCTGACTTTTACTTTCCTCAGATCGAGTGGGCTGGAGTCGGAAACTGAGGGGTTCATTATGGCTTGCCAGGATGTTGTCTGCCACACCTTAGTCTACCGCAGTGGCGTGATGGGTATAAAGGTTTCCAACACAAGGTGCAGGGCCTGCCGTGAGGCGCCCGAGATCCTAATGCACTTACTATCATCATGTCCAGCATATGGGGTCTCGGACTATATCCAACGACATAACGCGGCCCTAAGAGTGCTATATTTCTATCTACGGCACTATTACGTTATTTACAAGACACCGGTTTTATCTACGCTCCGTGGGATTTTGAATCCGTTGTGGGGAACGGGAAGTGCCGAATTTATTGGAACTACTCGTTCCTCACCCTTGGGCTCATACAAGCTAATAAGCTTGTATGAGCAAGACGATATTTGTCGTGAAGGTTTCATCTCCTCGCGAGACGAATATCGTCCAAAAAGAAGACGAAAAACGGATAAAATATGGAGATTTTCTTTTCGAACTCCGCAGACTCTTTCCAAATCACTCTGTCAAAATGATTCTTCTGATTATTGGAGTGCTTGGTGGAATGATGTCCACTCTACTCTCGAATCTTAAAATCATACCGACCTCCATGTTTCTCGATTGCGTTATTTCAAATCTGTAGAGAGAATATATTTTCCATTTTATTTTAAAGAACGTGAGTTACATTACTGCAGAGGTTCCGGTAAAATACGCTCGTGCACTTGGAAAGACTCAATGATATTTCAGTAATCAAACTTCTTCCGAGTAAAATATTTTCACTAATTACTACAGAACGAACTCTCATTAATCTCAATGCTTCAGCTAATTCAAAGTGCATTACGGTACAGTAAAATGAAAAAATAATTTGTAAATTTCACTTCGAGGAGAAATATCAGTTATTCTGAACAGAGTACTGCCATTTGTGAAGAAGCAAATGAATTTTAAACTGAATTATAGAATAGTTACTTGATCCAACGAACGATGGAAATAGAATTCGTGATGATTTCTTTCATATCAAATAGAATTATCAGGATGAGTGATGAAAAAAATTGACAGATGTATCGTTTCGACTGTTAGTGGCCGTAACCGAAACGTCGTGAAGTTACTCCTTTTTTATGCTTGGGTGTGGTTAGCATGTTTCCTTGTCGCAAGTTGAAATTATGCACATCAGTTCTAAGTATGACTTTTTTAAATAAATATTGACGAATTGTATTCCTCAAAATAAAAAAAACATACCTTATGTTGCTTTCGACGGTTGAAAACACTAAGCCATTCAGCATCCTTGTATTGATGTGAAATACGCATAGGACACCGTATTTCAATGGTATATCATACTCAAACAAGAAGTTTGAATCTTTTTTATACACATGGTGCATAGACTACGTCACAATGATTGAAGTGCGAGAGAACCAAACTATCACACAACTGGACTGTCAATTTGTAGTTCAAAAATATTTCTGGCTATTAATAAGTGTCAATGACATATATGCATTTCTTAATTTACGGATGATATGGTATTTGGTATTGACAACAGTCAGCAATCTCAATCTTATCTCCTCCAACCCTTATTATCACTATATTCTTTGCTGAGCTCACCTCCTGGTGAGTGACAAATAAAAGTGCAACAGATTCAGTTGACTTAATTTTAAACGAATAACCATTCGTGTGGGTTAGTAATTGATTTAGGTCAGAATGATGCAGTCCGTTACTTCGGCTAGATCACAAAATTCAAAAGGGAAATTGAGCTGTGTGTCATATGCATGAAAATTGGAATTAATAGGGATTCATTGTGACTCACACCTATTAACACTCCACCAAATAAACCTAGCCGTAAGAGTACGGCTCTGCCGAACTCCAAAAACCTGATTCGGTCCCCAGCGGGGCTGGCACAAAGTATGTTCTCCGCTGTTGCATAAATTTTCCGAACAGAGGCGACACACACTGTCTTCCGACAGTCGGAGTCTGCATATGATGATTCAAATGACAGTGACCTGTAAGAAGGCATGTTAGACATCGTAGTTCATCCCTACTGTTGTCCAACAACTGTTTGGTATTAAGCTTCGAACGGTGAATAAACGCCTTGGAGTGGGCCAGTTCTGGTGTTCAATCTTCATTAGGCAAAGCCTAAAGCGATGCCAATGACAGGTTCTGGTCCGATGAAGCTGCTTGCAGCACCCTCCATTGCAAGGGAGTCAGCAGTCACATAGCCTTCCAGGCCAGTATGGCCAGGAATCCAGACCAGAGGCAAACTATTGAGTCTTCCTATCGAGGAGGCAGGTTCCTAGGCAGGTTGATATCTATGTTCTGAGTCTGCGACTGAAAACACCTGTATATAGTACTCGTATATAGTAATGGTCCCAGAATACTTCCTTGTGGAACGCCCTCATATATATATATATATATATATATATATATATATATATATATATATATATATATATATATATATATATATATATATATCCACTATGGAGTCAGTTGTTGCTGCGATATTCGACGATCAAATGGTGGTATCTCTTTGCGCTTTGTGAGCAGAAAGCGCTCTTGCTGGAAGATGCAACCCAAAGAGGTACAACGTACACCAAAAGAGGAACCAGGAAGAAAGGTTTTCTATTATATGAGTGCCCCTACTACTCTCCATGGGTTATCTCTTTTCAGTTTGTTGGCAAAACCAGGCTCGCGTTTGTTCCACAAACAAGGGTGATTTTCTACGCTATGAATTGAAGTTTCCACTTCTATGCTTGAATCGCAACTGAAAAACCGCTCGAAAATAGCCAGTGTCTGGTCCCATTCGTTTACCTGGGTTCTCCTTCTACTTGATCGACCTTGCCCTACGAATATCGCTCGTAATCCGACGACCGGTCTGCTGTAAGAAATCGCCGCTGTTAAAAATCACAAACTATGTCATGTTCCATTTCAATGCATGGGTTGGAATAAAAATCATAAAAAACCGCTCGGAAACCGCGCTGGAAAAAGCCGCTTGAAAATCGCGAAGTATATCACCGGCCTAAAGCAAGTTTTGTTCCTGATTTTGTAACTGACGAGTCATTTTATACGCGTCTGCCTTGTAGTATAGCATTCACATATAATTAGTATAGAAAAAATTAATGACGCAAATAAATGAAAACGTGATAACAAGAAACAATGAGTATTGGAAACAATACTCACTGTAATTTTCACCGCCTTCTCAACTCTTTCGTTCTGTGATTGGAAATTATCTCGTCGTAAACTTCAGTCATGATCATTAAACTGCGAATGGAATCCACTAAGCCAATTCCCGACTCTTGGGAAATATCAGAATTCAATTTAGGTTTGAACATTCTCTCTTTCGAACGAGAACCTCGAACAGTTGTTTCGTAATGATGCGTTAATTGATTTGATTTTCTAGCAGAATGTTCAAGGGATTTTCAAACATTCGAGGGTCTACGTAATTATGCGCCTACAGCGTGGGTGTATCTCTATTCGTGCGAAAGGATTCTGTTACTTCCGAGGAAAATTAATGCCTCCGAAAAGACGTGAGGTTTCTCTGGTAATGAATTATAATTGCTGTTACGTTGGCAATCGAAAAATAAAACAGTTATTGATCCAGGTTTGATACTATTAAAGTAGAAAATAACTTATGAATACAATATTTTTCATACCTTCAGAATGATAATAATGATGATGATTTTCATTCATGGGAAAGAAAGTTTTTGGCTTTCCACTACACCATCGTGATACAAAAAAATGTGGGAATCTTCCAAAGAAAGGAAGTAATCAATTTGAATATAAGTAACTCAATACATGGATGTGTAGGTCATGCAAAGAAGCAACTTTCAGAAACAATCTGAAAGAAAGCCCTCCTGAAACAGCTACTTTCATATAAACATTGAATTGAACGAAAGAAAAAAAATTTTTCGAAACGAATACTTTTATATGAACACTGAATTATACAGAAGATAGTTTTCTCCACTCAGTTTGTATTCCAAACATTCATTATGGAATAAAATCAGATATCATTTACAGGAGTTCTATTGTTATTTGTGTATTTGGGTGAATATGTGGGTATTAATGTATATATATATATATATATATATATATATATATATATATATATATATATATATATATATATATATATATATTATATATATATATATATATATATTTATATATATATATATATATATATATATATATATAAATATATATATATATATATATATATATATATATATATATATATATATATATATATATATATATATATATATATATATATATATATATATATATATATATATATATATATATATATATATATATAAAGTTATTGAGTGTCTTGATATAGAAACAGAAGTTAATATCGGACATAGCACTCAAGAAAGTGGCAAACCATAAACACGTGTTACGGGCTTTTGGCCCATTATCAGTATGGTGCAGCCGAGTGTAAGGATGGGCAACACTTGGTTACCAAAAGCTAGAAATACAAATGTACGGAGCCACCAGCAGGAGCCAACCGCACATTTGTGGTTTCAGTTGATAGATCTTGTGTTTACAAGAAAACTATCAAAATCACCACGGAGGCAGCTATGGCTACCTGAGTGACATATACATATATATATATATATATATATATATATATATATATATATATATATATATATATATATATATATATATATATATATATAATTAGTGACGATTAACTATAAATCGGTTCAATTCGTGAGGTTGCAGTCAATAGCTGGGCTGTTACAAAGAAAACTCTTTGTTATATGTCAAGCTTTTGGTATATTTCACACCTTCGTCAGGACAACTACAATAATAAGATTATATATCTTGTAAAAAATATATAAATATGGAGAACTCACTAACGTGAGAATAAAATGGTTCAAAAACAGGGCTGACAATGTCAAGAAGGATAATTCTGAATGATACTCGAATTACTAGATCTTTTATTTTCTTTATCATATTTCAGTAGGTACGTGTAAATTTTGCTAAGACTATCAATATCAGTTCGTTTATTCATTGAATGTTTTTCGTTATTGATATGTATCATTTCTAAAAATATTCTTTTATTTGTATTGGTTTCTCTATCTAAAATATTTGGATTTTCAAAATTCATTTTATGATCCTCCGAATTAACATGTTCTGTTAATGCACAAGAATTAACATTTCGTCTACAGTCGCTCTCATGGGAAGTGATGCGACTACTTAGAGGTCTAGATGTTTGTCCTATATATGTTTCAGAATAATCCATACAAGAAATTTTGTATACTAAATTGGATTTTTGTTTATTTGAAATTGGAGCTTTTAGTTTACTGTATAATTCAGATATAGAAGTGACATTTGTTTTAGATATTTTGTATATGTATATATGTGATACACAATTAACTGAGTATGTACTATCATATTATTATATTTTTTTAATGTTTACTTTTACTGTTTACCATTACTTATGATGTACTGTTTGGAACTTTTGGTGTAGTAATGAATATTACTGGAGTTTCTTCCCAACACCAAATCGTTATTTTTACACCTCGACACGTGTTTCGATCACCAAGTGATCATCTTCAAGTGGAAGATGAAACTTCCACTTCTTCCTCTTGAAGATGATCACTTGGTGATCGAAACACGTGTCTAGGTGTAAAAATAACGATTTGGTGTTGGGAAAAAACTCCAGTAATATTCATTGTTTACCATTACTATAGTTAAACGACTATAATACCTGCAAATCTACTGTTTTGTTATATAAAATTTAACTGAATGTTATCATGCTCTGGTAATTTTAGATAAACGACTATTCCTATATATAATACTTGTATTGTCCTTCTGGAGAATAAAGAATCATCATTATTATTATTATTATTACTTTAATGATTAATTTTTGGGAAAGAAAGTTTTTGGCTTTCTACTACTCCATCTTGATACAAAAAAATGTGGGAATCTTTCAAAGAAAGGAAGTAATCAATTTGAATGTAAGTAAATCAATACATGGATGTGAAGATCATGCAGAAAAGCAACTTTCAGACACAAACTGGAAGAAAGCCCTCCTGAAACAGCTTCTTCCATATAAACATTGAATTACACGAAAGAAAAAAAATTCGTTCGAAACAAATACTTGCTTCTTTGCATGATCTACACATCCATGTAGAGTTACTTATATTCAAATTGATTACTTCATTTCTTTGAAAGATTTCCACATTTTTTGTATCGAGATGGAGTAGTCAAAAGCCAAAAACTTTCTTTCCCAAAAATTAATCACTCCTAAAAATATAACCCCTTCCATTCAAATGTTCATTCATATTTGAATCAAGAAAATATGAGCCTACGATTATGATACGTGAAGTTTTAGCGACGATATCATTATAATACCTGGATTAATATTTTCAGAAATATATGGAACAAAATAAATTCATATGTCCACTATCCGAACACGTGACATACATCACTTTAACTATATAGTAGGGAGCGGATCGAGCAAGGTCGATCGACTTCCAAACACTCAACAGAAATCGCCAGATGATGACAAATGAGAATTTCTCGAAACGTCGTGATATCAATCCTATCGAGGATGATAGCACAGAATGCACAGAATACGGATCAAAACCCGGAAACCAGTTCAGCATATTCCTATCCGTGAGAACTTCAGATTCAACATTTCAAACCTTTACGGGAAGAAGAGGTCAATCAACAAGAAGAATACAGGTAAAAATCAATAACAATATTTATATAGTAGGAAGCAAATTGTGTAAGGACAGTCTACTTCCAAACCCATAACACACATC
This sequence comes from Leptinotarsa decemlineata, assembly GCF_025532065.1. Taxonomy (NCBI): domain Eukaryota; kingdom Metazoa; phylum Arthropoda; class Insecta; order Coleoptera; family Chrysomelidae; genus Leptinotarsa; species Leptinotarsa decemlineata. The sequence continues at coordinate 130,921 of NW_027412569.1, forward strand.
ACTTTACCTATATAGTAGGGAGCGGATCGAGCAAGGTCGCTCGACTTCCGAACACTTGACAGAAATCGCCAGATGATGACAAATTAGATTTTGTCGAAACGTCGTGAGATCAATCCTATTGAGGTTTTATCGAGTGAGTACGATATAAATAAAAAATTAAACAATTCGTGGACACAAAAAAGAGAGCAAACCGCGGACACGTGTTTCTGGCTATTGGCCTCATCAGCTCGGTGCAGTTAAGTGTAAATATGGGCAACACTTGTTTGCCGAAAACAGAAAACAACACATACGATTCGGGTCAGTTGAAACACATACAAATCATACAATAAATACTAATGAAACATGTTTCATTCGTTCGTCATCAATAATTGTGGCACCACATTGATCAGTCTTCAAGATTCTAATGCTTCTAAAACATTCAGTAGTCTTTGATGAGTGGTGAAAATTCAAAGAAATTATAATAAACGTTATTGATTTCAGAATAAACTCAACGAAAACATTTCTGACTGCAAATGAATGAAAGACATTCTTCAAACCAAATAAACATTGATAATGAAATTAGCATTCTGAATGAACTAAATGAAAACCTTTTTTGAATCAAATGAGCATTCGAAATAAACTGAAGAAAGCACTTTTCGAATCAAATAAATATTGAGAATAAACTCAAGGAAGAGATTAATCAGAGTATTTGAAGTATTTGGACGTCAGTTATAGAACATTGTCATATTCGAGTGAACCAACCAATAACATTGCCCATTTTTTAAAGAACGAATACGTAAACGTAGCTTACAGAACGAATTATAGTGTATGTATCTGTGAATGTATCTGAAACAAAAAAGTCAAAACTTTGGAGTCAGATACATCGAGAGTATATGAGTTGACTTTGTGGCTCTTGTCCAAAAACTTTATATTGGCCAAACAGGGAGAACTATTTCCCAAAGAATTAAAGAGAATAGAAGTAGTTTTGTGAATTGAAAGACCAATTCTAGAATGTTTAGAAGTCACTAGATTCAGGAGTTCGGGTAATTTACTGAATGATCAATTAGAATAGAATGACTCCCCGTTACTAAATATTTTTCAAATGTGAAAACTGGGACATAAGCGCAGGTAATTTAATTCATTACAAACTTAGGTAAAATCAGGTACTGGAAATGTAGGCACTTCAAATTGTAAAAAAAGGTATATAAGCATTGAATAAGTAGAATATAATTAGTAAAAACACCCCCAAAGAATCCTTCGTATGGCGAAACACGAGTTGCGTTTTTGTGAAACCTTCTAGTGAAAATCTCATAATAAAGTGTTTTTTGAAAACGTTAGTTATGAATTTTCATCAAGTATTGACCAATTCCATCATATAATTCAATTATTTGAACATGTTGCTGAATGCTATATCCATATATGTTGATTTTACAAAACAGACTGAATAAGTGAGGAATAATTTGACAGATTTAGCTTCAAAAAGGTGGCCGTTATCAATTGTCAAAGATCGGAAGTTCTATATGGAAGACCCTATAGATGTTGGAATTCCAGCTCTATAGTAATTTTCATCAGCTCGATCAACATTCCATTTTAGTTGTTTTTTTGAAAGCAAAAAAAATTAACCTACATTCATCCGGGGGATTCGAAGTAGCAATAATCTCTCCCACCAGGTAACTGATGACATCCATTCCGCCTCATTATCCTCCATGTTCCCGATGTAGCTGCTGATACTAAAAGAAATGGCCGTATATTTCATCCTCCCGAACATTACCTCGCAAAGATCATCCGAGAAATGTATATATTTCTGTCCCAGGTGCGGCGTTTGTCTTGTGTTGAACCTTAAAAGTTTTTTCCATAAATCTTTTAAGTCATAAAGAATATATTATTCCTGCGGGAATACGGCCTTACTCTCAGTGAAAAATATACCTGTAGAGTTATATGATCGAGTCAGTTTTCTGTCTTTCCGAAGGACGAATAGTGGAAAAGTATACAAGGAAATGTTTTTCCACAAATTGCTCGTCTGGAAGAATAAGGCAATAAGAAAGTAGAAGAGAAGTTACGAAGACGATTTTTTATAATGGAGTTATGTAGATAAATGGTTTATTTAACCACGTTATGTAAAGAATTTACATTTGTAGCAAGTCAAAACAATAATGTTTGAGCTTTACAAACATATGAACAACCAACAAATATTTCAAATAGGTTACAAGTAAAATAAAAACAGAACACAACTATCACCAGTAGAGACGCAAATGTATGAGAGATATGATCATGATGTAAGTAATATGGTTATCAAAATTTAAAAAAATAATACGGTAATTGAAGGCCACAATTCAAGTGATTCAGATTCAAACATATGAGTTGGTGTGGCCAGGTACTCGTTGAAACTATAAAAACAATTCGTTGTTAAACAATTTTTGATAAACTACTTGAGACTACTTACAGGTACTTAGATCTTTAACAGTTGGTGGCAATGTACAGGGTGTAACATAAGTACGTTGAAATATTCAAGTGACGTATTCCTGAGACAATTTTAAGAAAAAAAGTCTATATGAACTTGTTTCCGACTATGCTTCGTTTCGGAAATACGGGGTGTTGAAGAGGAATTTTTTTGTTCGCTTTTTGAAAATAACTCTTGCAAAAAATAAGTTATTTGCACGAAATTCGGTACCAGGGGTTTTTTGACATGGGAAACCATAATTTCGTATTAATTTTCATGTAACGTCTAGAGGGCGCTGCGTACGCTGTAATTATTTATTTCAAATTGCCCTTTTTTGACAGTGAACTTTTTGTACTTTTCATGAAAAAACCTGATTCCCACACCATTTTCAAGTAAAAAAAATACAACTCTTCAACAACCCTGGAGGTGACCGTTTTCGAGATATTTACAATTTTCTATATCGATGCATATTACTTCATAGCCAAATTTATCTTCAATAATTTTTGTCACTCTTCCTTTGCAAACCAAGTTAATTGAATCGAGTAGGCTATGAAAGTTTGTTTATAAAAATAGAAGTTCGCTGTCATATTTTTAACTATCAATTGACAAATTCACAGTTGAGAGTTTATAAAGTTATTTTTTGATACCATTACGAATGCTGAAATGGCTGGTATGGCTTCTGCATACGGCTTGGCTGACGGAAATCCAAGCGAGGCCAGACGCATCTATCAGAAAAGGTATACCCAACGCGTAACTCCTTGTGCAGCGATATTTGCGAATCTTTTCCGGCGTCATTCCGTATCTGGAAGCTTTGGAACAAATTCTGCAGTAGGACGGCCACGGACTACAAGAACTGGAGGAGGAGTTCTCGAAGAAATTAGTGAACATCCAGAGACAAGTACAAGAAAAATCAATCAAACTTCAAATGTGAGTCACATGACGGTTTACAGAATTTTAAAGGAACAGCAATTATATCCCTATCATATTCAGCATGTCCAGGCACTTACGCTGCATGATTTCCAACCACGTATCGAATTTGCTCAATGGCTTCAAACAAAAGTCGAACAACATCCGCAAATTTTATCGAAAATATTCTTCACAGATGAGGCTAATTTTCCAAGAAATGGTATCATGAACTTCCATAACAACCACATCTGGGTGGGTGGAAGATAACCCAAATGCGATAACGCAAACTCATTTCAGGCAGATTCTCTTTCAATGTATGGTTAGGCATAATTGAGGATTATTTAATTGAGCCCTATTTTCTCCCCTTGCGTTTGAAAGTAGATGTTTACCGACATTTTTTGGAACACGAGCTTCCCCAACTCATTGGTCTCCGAAATCACTCTCGGTGTATGCACGATGGAGTTCCTGCTCATTTTAGTGTGATAGCAAGAAATTTTTCAGACGTAGTATATCCCCAACGATGGATAGGAATAGGAGGCACTGAGCATTGGCCCACGAGGTCACCGGACCTCAATTCCGTCGATTTTTCCTTTTGGGGACACCTAAAATCAATAGTTTATTTGTTCGAAGGTGGTTGACAATGTTTCGTGGTGTATTTCAACAGTTCGGACTTCCATTGTCTGATGTAATATAAATTGATTTGATAACCCTGAAAAAAATCAAAAAAAAAATAACTGAAAATAAAAATTGTATCGAACAAAAAACTGAAATAAAAAAGAAATAACATACAACAACAACCAAACAAATAAAAATTGAAATATTAATGAGAGCTGAAAAAATTCAGTTTTTTGTTTAATAAAATTGTTATTTTCGGTTGTTCTTTTTTTTGATTTTTTTCAGGGTTATCAAATGAATTTATATTATATTAGACAATGGTCCGAACTGATGAAATACATCACTAGTTTATGCTAGCCCCATTGAAAACGATGAAATGTTGAGGGATCGCATCATAGCTTGCTGCGAAACGATAAGAAACACTCCGGGCATTTTTCAACGGCAGCGGAATTTTTTGATGAGGAGAGCAGAAGCTTGTATTACTGTTGGGAGTCGTCACTTTGAACAGTTGTTGTAATAGTTGTTTCGTTCAATTTTATATGTTCATTCTCCTAATGAATAACATAGTATATCTCCGAATTGTTTTTTGTACAAACTCCGAAATTTAGAACCTGTCAATTTTTTTAATTTGGATTGAATAAGCAATTCGATAATGCTCAGTTTAGAAGAAGTCTGTACGGGTATACTGCGTATGACATTTGATGAAAATAACTAAATTTGCAAAAAACTTATGACAAAAATCTACCATATTTTGAAAAATTTCAACAATCTGTATTTCGGAAACGAATCATTCTTTGTTGAGCATTGCAGAGAAAAAAGTTGTTCATTTTGATGAGAGCCACTACATGCTTAGTTTTCGTAATGTTCTCAGCAATTTCACTTAGCTAAGTAATGAGCATTGATATAGAAAATTGTAAATATCTCGAAAACGATCACCTCCAGCTTTGTTGAGAAGTCGTACCTTTTTACCTAGAAAAGGTGTGGGAATTAGGTTTTTTCATGAAAAGTACAAACAGTTTACTGTCGAAAAAGGTAAATGTTACATGAATATTAATACGTAATTAAGATTTCCTACGTCAAAAAAACCCCTGGTACCGAATTTCGTGCAAATTACTTATTTTTTGCAAGAGATATTTTCAAAAAGCGAACAAATAAATACAATTTCAACACCCCGTATCTCCGAAACGGAGCATTTTCGGAAACAAGTTCTTGAAGACTGTTTTTCTTAAAATTATCTCAGGAATACGTCACTTGAATATTTTAACGTACTTATGTTACACCCTGTATTATAATTATTAACATTGAGTGTATTGATCGAGGATTTGCGTGGTTCCAGCCTGCGTGGTCTTAAGAAATTAGTAACTCTATATTATGTTCATGAACCTGTGAATTGGTCACATATTCGTTTTTGTGGCTATACATTTCCAATAGCGATTGACAGATGAAGGTAGAGGGTCTGTCGTTATCTTCAGTTTTTTTTAAAAGGGGTCAGGTATCTCCGAATCGAAAATTATCTTTGTCATCGAAAGTTCCACATATAAAGTCTACATCATTATTATTGGAGTCCAATCAAATTCACAAATTGACGTTTTTGATTGAATTCCGTTGTATTAAATCACCGAAGTCCAAAAACTTAGAACACATTTTCATAGGATGAAACTACAGTAACGTTAGTTACAAATAAAAATCGTAAAAAACATAGAAAGTTTCATTTCTCATTTTTCATGATCTTCTACCACGTGATAACGGCTACAACCACATTGATTAATTGATAGATTTTTTCATTGATATACAAATCATCAACTGGAAGGAAGTTGAATGTCAGATTAAATACATACAACATACTGAAAAAGGAGTAAGTTATACACACGTTACAGAATAATATCCATATATGTATCATTAAAATAGTAAGATATATGATTTGAATGGGTTATATTTTTAGGAGTGATTAATTTTTGGGAAAGAAAGTTTTTGGCTTTTTACTACTCCATCTGATACAAAAAAAATGGATGAGAGGATCTTCCAAAGAAAGGAAGGAAGTAATCAATTTGAAAATAAGTAACTATATACATGGATGTGTAGATCATGCAAAGAAGTAACTTTCAGACACAAACTTCCTTTCTTTGGAAGATTCTCTCATCCATTTTTTTTGTATCAGATGGAGTAGTAGAAAGCCAAAAACTTTCTTTCCCAAAAAGTAAGATATAATTCTGAAAGTTATAAAATGGATTCATGAAAGTGGTGTCACCTGCAAATTCAGAGGCATCTGTTGATATAAATAATCTTTCAAAACGATAGATATTGGAAAGAGGAGAACCTAATCATTATGAAGGTGATCATGAATAAAAAACATTCCCTTCCACTCAAATAGCACCAGAGCAAATCAAAAGTCACCTCTAACTTTGTAGTAATGTAATTTCACGAGAAAAGTTCCGTGAGGGCATGGTAGTCTAAAGAAAGTTGAATAAAGTCTAAAGTGGGTATTGGTTTTGCTCAATGCTATTGTCTGCATCTGAATGTTGATGAAAAATGGTATAAATTTCAATTATACCGCATCAACCAGCTAGGTTATTAGTGGTGGAACAATGAATTGTTTTACATTTTATATTATGTTATCGATTTTGATATATTCCAAAAATCACAACAATGAGTCTATGAGCTCATGAGTAATTTCGCAGGACAGTGGGACTCGCATGGGGTCTTTCACCTTGTGTGGTCACCTGAAACACTGCAATAATAAGGCCTATGTTAACGTACGGAGCCATTGCAAGAGCACTGAGAGTCCCCATGCAATGGCCATATGAAAATCATATCAAATTCAGCGATTGACTTGTTTGAACATCACAGGAGCCATTAGAATAACACCAACCGCGGCAATCGAATTAATTACTGGTCTGACCCCACTGGACCTGTACGTTGAGAAGGTTGCGTTAATGGCCATGTTACGATTGCCCACGGCTGGTGTAAACCTCGAAGTAGGAATGGGTCAATTGAGGCAGGGCCTGTGACGGGAAGCGCTTACTGCGCAACTTCTGCTGCAGGTAACAAGCGATGCAATTGAACCCAGGTTTGTGTTTAATAAATCCTACAAAATACAAATAAAACAGAACACAGAGTCAGATGCTACAAATACAATACGCATATATACAGATGGCTCAAAAACCAAAGAAGGCTCAGGATGTGGAGTGTACTCCAGATCACTATGCCTAAGGATTAAGGGGGACACGGTAAAAATACCAGCGTGATTCAAACAGAACTGGCCACAAAATAAATAACCAGGAAAGGAATTTATAGCTAAAGCATAACAATCTGTGCTGATAGTAAATAATGATATTATCCTGAGGTGGGTTAAAGGGCATGACAGGAGCGGCTGGACTGAGAATATTGGGACCCAGTGACACCTACGGCCTGATGACTTCGACAATTGCGGAACTAGCCAAACGTCACACCCATGGAATTAAAGTATGAAATCTTGTCAGGATCACTCTGGGCGACCCTGGGAAGGTGGCGCCAAAGAAATATCTAGCGATGACCAGGAAAAATCTACGCTCAACAGTAGGATTTCTGACTGACCATTGTCAACTAAGGAAACACCTCTACAATATGAAGATAGTGGACACACCTCTATGCAGGATGTGTGAACAGGAAGATGAATCTGTCAGACATATCCTTTGCGAATGTCCGGAGTTATCGTCAATAAGAGAGTGTGTGTTCGGCGAGTCTTAGCCTACACCTGTCGATATCATAGAGATATCTGTTCACCTTCCTGGAAAGGACAAGATGGACGATGACCTAGGAGGACAACTCCTTGGGAGGATGTACAATAAGTCACATGATTGTAAAAATATGTTTAAAACGTTACAGATATAACTTATTCACTCGACATGAGAATAATATAAAATATTAGCAGCAAATCGAACGAAGAATAATTTGAAAGTTGATTTTGACATGATTCAATAAATGACAATTATTTGTTGATGACATAAAAAAATAGTTTGTTTTACAATCAGTCAGTTACATACTGGATGAATCAGCATCACTATTTCTTCTTCGACTATCATTATCTAATTTCTTCTTCGACTATCATTATGTAATTCAAATAAATAAGTATAAATTTGACTAAGATTATTCAAGTCAGTTTTTTTATTCATGGATTTCAATTCTTTATCCATATACAGTGTCACCATTGAAGTGCGCACCATATGGGACACTTTTTCTTCGAAAAGTTTCAATGAAGTTTAACTTTGGCACTTGTTTGTGCTTTGAATTCAATTTGAAATGATGCGGCCAACTGCGACCCACTGACGTTCAGTGTTTGTCAAATTCAACTTTTAAAAAAAAAAAATTGAAAAAGTGCATTTCTAGATCAAATTTAACAAAAAGTTACTTGAAAAAGTTGTGTCTACGGCAATTTTATATCCATATCCAAATTGTATGCAACTAGGATAAAGTTGACGTTTTGCTTATTTTTGACAGATATCCCCTTTATTTTAAAAAACAAGTTCGGTTAATTGTCATCAATTCATGTATACATAACAAGCTCATCATGGAGTTTAAATTTTCTGATAATTTTTTTCTTATATGGACATTTTTAGAGAGAAATTAAAAATGTGCTATAAAAATTTTAACATGACTGGTGCAAAGTTTCAATCACTTGGCTATTTTCTTAAACAAACGTCAGTACCTTCAATTTTGAAAAAGCAGATACTACTCAAAAACTGCAATAAATATTAATAAAATTACTAGAGTTGGAATTAAATTAAAATTTCAATATTCAGTATTTACAGATTATTTATAAACACTAACTAGGGCAGTAAGGATGCTTAATCACGTTGAATAAAATTTCCAAGTAGGTCTTGACAAACAAAATGCGTGTTATGGTAGTGTCAAGTTGTTGATTTACTTGTTAAATTTTCAACAGTTATTGTTGCAATGAAGTTGTCTCTTCAGGAAAGAATAGACATAGTTTTAATATGTGGTGAGAATACACCATGCCGGTGCTCTATATATATATTACAATGTAGGAATATGATGTGCACCCAGGAGCACAAAAACTCGATAAGAACAAAACAAACCTCCTCTGCCCTCTTTCAATACCATCTACAAACAGGTCACAAGATTAATTTCGAGTCCACAAAACAGATAGCACAGGTGCAAAACCCAAGAATTCAACAAATCAGGGAAGCTATCGAAATCGAAAAGCAAGGCCTCAACAAAAGGGATGACTCACTAAACATCCCAAGGATTTGGAAAACAATAATTAAAAACAACCACCAAAGACAACTACAAATTGACAATGAACCATCGCAGGTAGGAGAACCGCCAGAAGCCATTAACAACCCTCAGGTAGAAAGACAGGTAGGAGAACCGCCAAAAGCCATCAACAACCCTCAGGTGGAAAAACAGGTAACAAATCCATATAACGAAGCCATATAAAACACCACAAGAAGAACCTAACATCAGTTACACCTCTCGAAGCGAAGCAGTAACTCGTCTTGATAATGCCATCTGAGATGATGGCGAAACGTCGACTATCGAATAGTACACAACGGATGAACACCCGGAAAAACAACACATGCACTCAAAATGCACCTACCACCTGAATGGGGTTGGCCAAAGTGATATACACTCTCCGCCACTCGAGATGGAACACCCCATTTTTACGGTAAAACATATTAGGGGGCAAAATATGCTCAAAATTCCGTCAGATTCGTGATCAGGACTACCAAATTACTACGATTACACTTTTTTTCTGAAAAAATTTCGGTCCTGAAGAATCCGAATTTGTCTCACTTCTTATGGAAACACCCCCGTATCTTCCGTAATATTAGATACAGAACATTCTTAGATTTAAGGAATTTTCTCTTTTGGCAATTGATAAATTTATATATTTTTTGAATTCCACATATTTTTACTCTTATAATTAAAACTGTTCTATATTTTCTAAGATCAATTGTGTCTTTTTCCAAATTTCTTCACAGGTGAAATCTACTAGAAAAATCAAAGTTTGGTAAGTAATTTGTGTTTGTGCCTGGTAAACTCATCCTCTCTACTCTACAGATACAGAACGCCCCATTGTCTCTTACTGCTAATGACCGGTTACTTAGGAAGTTAGAGATAAAGGCTATCATGTTTTGTTGAATTCCCAAGCGAGTGAGTCCGTCCAGTACATTTCGTCTCCATGCTGAGTCAAACGCTTTCACTATGTCGAAAAGCACTTCAATAAGCTTTCGCTTGTTGGCGAAAGATTCGGAAATGCTCGTATGGTTTGAGGAAACTAACTTTATTTTGTTTTGATAAAAATTGTAATGTAGCATTCAACATTTTCTATTCAATGTCAAATGAATCATCGTAATCTTTTTCGAAGAACACAAATATTTCAGACTATTCCGCTTCATTTCGTAGTTCACTTATTCACACCATGCTCAGATTGTTCAGGAGAATTTCCAATATTTCAGAATTTTTTGTTTCGAATACAACGAATAAAGAAATCAATAATGAAGAAGGTAAATCCACTGTCAGTGAATGTAAAAAAGGCATCCAAGAACAAACAGTACAACATGGAAACTTGAACTATGCTCCAAGCGATCATCCCCATACTGCACTTGACTGAAATCGTTTAAATCATGAAGTTAAAAGCCTTCCAAAGTTTTGCTTTGAGTTTTATTTACTCAAGCGTAAGAATAATGGTTTGCCTTGTGTTCTGGAAGTTAAAACGCTTCGTCGGGCAATTTATTCACGGATTATTTCCAAATTTACTTTGTGTGATGAAGCAATGATTCAGATTTTTATATTGGTGTCCCAGCTGTTCCTGGTATAATGGCAGTTGGATGAGGCCCTGAATGAATGGAAGTTTCTCATAGAAAGTGTTCCATCTGGAAGGCCAATTAGTAAAAGTGATCAATAGAGTGTTTAGAAATCACAAGTGATAAAGCAGAAAAATATTTTTATTGTGTTATAAGGAGATATACAAGTCTCATATTATGACATCAAAATTCACTATAACACTACACTTTTTACATATAAAACAAAATATCTACATTAAATAAAGTTTTGTAAGTTATTCCAGTTATTCGTGAAGAAAGTTTTCTTCCTGATATAAGAAAAACTATATAATGGAAGGTATTACAGCAACTGAAAAATATAGAATCAGGGATTGTAGAATGGAGAATTGAGACAAAGAAAGCTAGAACACTGAGTGAATCTTTTTTTATTTGGATGAAATATTGGTCAATGAGGGTCATAACATAACGTTCTCGAAAGTTTGGCCAGACCAAAACATCAAAAGTGGAAGACAAGCCTTCATGAAAGGGTGGTCCACTGGTTTGAATATTCCAGATGGAAAAGGTTATTGTATGATCATCACTTACATAGGCAGCAGTAAGGGATTCGTAAAAGATAGATTGATGCTGTTTGAATCGAAGAAAATGGGGATTATCATCAAGAATTGGATGCCTCAGTATCCGAAGAATGGTTTGAAAATATACTTTTAAAACTTCCTCAATAGACGAGTCGAGCAGCTGCCGATATCTTGTTGGAGGAAAGCAGAAATTACTGAATGGTCACAAATAAGAGCTATCCCTTTCGAATCAACCATGTTGAAAGCGGAGCTCCTCAACTTGAATTTGTCACCGTTTCGAACATTTTATTCATTTCATTATCAAACCTACGATCAGTTCAATATTATCAATGGCTTCTAAATGTCACCAGATGATACTCTAACGAATTAAAGAATTAACTGTCTTAAACAAATTTATTTTTAACAATATTTCACAACTAATTTATATTCAACACCTAACAACTAACGCTTAATTTAAGGTGCTTATTCACCAAAAAAGCGAGCATCAGCGAGCATGAGCGAGCATTCGTGTATGTTTGCTCATGTTCGCTGATGTTTGCTCGACATATTGATGTCTCGTCCACACCAGAGCGAATATCTTCAAGTTTCTAGTCGTAGTTGATCCCTTTACTTTGTGCGAGCAGTGCGTGCGCGGTAAATATGTCTGCAGGTGCGTATTCACCAAAAAAGCCAGCACGAGCGAGCATGAGCGAGCATTCGTGTATGTTTGCTCGTGTTCGCTCATTATTGATAATTGATGCAGAATGCTCGATCACTCTTGTTCGCTCTTGTTCTCTCGTGCTCGCTTTTTTGGTGAATACGCACCTTTATCTCCACTGTTCGAATTCTTTATGCAAACGGACGATCCGCTTTCTGAATACAGACTGCCGCTCTGTACTAGAAGCGGCCTTTTTATATCGGCAACGATCGCTCCAGATCTCTGTAGGGGTTTCGGCACTTATCTATACCTTTCGCGGTGGTTCGCGATGATTCATGCGTTTGCTGGCTGAGATATCGGTCAGGGCCGGCTTCAGATTCGTAACAATACATATTCAGTTTTGTATGCAAAATTTTATAAATTCAAGTTACTGTCAATTTAGATTTTTTTCGAAACCTAATTTATCAAATGCAGTAATTTTTTGCCTTTTCTACATTTGCATTCATTTTCAAATTCAATATTCTGATCATTTTATAGGTCCGTTGAAAGTAACAATCCTGAATAAAAACTTTTCAAATATATAAATTGTCCCTCTCTAAATGATATTTTAACAAAATTAGTTTTCACGATATTTCAAATATGTCCGCATCATAGAGATTATATTATTGAAAAATGCAACCCCCAGTCCACCGCCTATGAATACTATCTTCAACGCAACATGAGAAAAACCATCGGCCGCCTCTTGTGATGTTGTTTGTCTCAAGTCACTATTTTAATGGCTCGTTAGGCCAAAAGGTCAAAAGTGACCCACCACCGTAACTAATAGCTCGTTAGCGGCGTCCTCAAGGGGCATAACGGGTAGAAATATATCAGTAAATTTCTGAATGAATTGCAATGCCAGTTCCTTGAGAGAACTATGTTGCTTTTTCAATGTACTGGCATGTTTGCATTCTTTCACTCCCAGATAATACCGAATATACCATAGTTTAGTTAATTTTTCTAGCCTAATCTTGGAGCGAATTGTGCCTGAATCAATCTCTTTGAAAAAGATTAACTACTTCGTCCTCGTTTATGAAACACTGTACATCGGTACTTGTAAGAGGCAATATGTGTTTTATGTACGACCGACGGCACTTCAGCTCATTTTAGTGTTCTTGCTCGTCAGCATTGAGGCATCACCTACCCTAATCGCTGGATTGGACGTGCAGGACCTTAAAGTTGGCCAGCTCGCAGTCCTGATATGAGTCCTCTAGATTCCTATTCATGGGGTCATCTGACGACTCATGTACTTGAGGAATCGAGTAATTGACAATGGCAATGTCATAAGATATGCTCCTGGTGATTTCGAATCTGTCAGGCAATCAATGACAAGTCGATTGCATTCGTGTATCTCATGAGGAGGTGGACATTTCGCTCATTTACTTTGAGGTCGAAATTGTTTATTATTCATTTTTAGTTTTTGTCTCATGCTGTCCAAGGATAGTTTTTAGAAGTGATATTTTTCTCTAAAACAAAGCTTTTTATAAAGAAAACACAAGCGACGAAAAAGTTGTATTTTCAGTTGACTAATCTAAAAAACTAAAAAGCTACATGTCAGTGGCGTACTTTATTTTCCTCAGCATTGTTGGCTGTGGTGGCCAGTGAGATGCAACTGGACCTAACAATTTTAATCTAGTTCGGGCTAAATAAGCGCCTCATTACTTCAAATAACAGTAGCAAATTTCAACCAGGATATTGAGGATATTTAAGAACCATCTTTTTTTCAAACTTCAACGCCCTGTATCTCAGAAACGAAGAATCTCCGAATATATGTTCATAAAAACTTTTTTTCTTAAAACGGTACGAACGAAGTTTCGTACCGTAATTAGAAATCACCCTGTATTTTTATTTTTTATAATTAGTATGTGCATTTATCTGCGCATTGATCTTGCGTATATTTGGTATGTCTCAATGGTCAGTTAATGTAATATATACTGTTTTGAAAAATTAAAATTTATACATAGCATTTCATAGCATGTAATATTTTTGAATTGATTATTAATGGATTTTGATTTCATCTTATGTGAAATAATGCACTGAAATACTTGCTTGAAAAATAAATTCCATAAAAACTGACACAATTGTATTTCAAAACCAGCCGATAACGCAGGAATGTTTTTTTTTTTTTTTATTTCTTATTGACAGGAATAACAAAAAATTAAATACCTAATTGATTTTCTAATGATAGTGGCATTTATATTGAAACAGTCATTATTGATACTTGTGATATACTGTTTGGAACCTTTGATGTAGTAATGAATATTACTGGAGTTTTTTCCAAACACCAAATCGTTATTTTTACACCTCGACACGAAGTTTCATCTTCCTCTTGAAGATGATCACTTGGTGATCGAAACACGTGTCGAGGTGTAAAAATAACGATTTGATGTTGGGAAAAAACTCCAGTAATATTTAGTCATTATTGATATTTATAATTTAACATCTTTAGTAATATATTGCAATAACTAGTTTGAGTTTACTAGTTTATATAATCCATTGGACATTGAAATGAAAAAAAATCAATTCCCTAGAAATGCTTGAAAGTCATACAAAAAAATGGTTACTTAGTATACCTCAAGAAAACTTACACCGATTCATGGATACAAAAAATAATTACTATATTACAAAACTATGATGTGAAACGGTGTGAAAAAAAAATAAAATGAAAATAAAAAAAAAAAATTGTGTTTTTCTAAGAAGCTATATTATATTAATACCTCTGCCAGGCGACCCGTGACGGCTCACATTTTTTTTATTTTCTGCTTAAATCTTAAAATCAGAATGAAATATACAGTATCGATTACTCTGCATACAGAAAATCAGGTGTTTATGCACTTGATGAAAAAAATCAAACGATAAATGTCAGTTTCATACCATTCATTTATGAAAATCATTTTTATGAAATGTATATGGAAATAAAATTTGGATTGACAGTAATAATTGGGAGAAAATCAACTCCGAAGGGAAAATCAATCTCATTTTGGATATTCATTTCCGTAAATCATTTCCAATTTCCCAATGATTAGTTGAATAAATCCAACAAGCCGTGTTGTTCGCAGCCAGTAATGAACTAATGAAGATACATCGTGCCGGAGCCAGTCATTTTTATTAAATTAACGGCAGAGGCGGTGTATCTACCGACCGTAACTATAAAACCCGTGATAAAACCTTATTAAACACGGAAACACGGACTTTCGGATCATTATTCGGTCATGTCGGGTTTAATAACGAACATTGATTTTTCTGACAGAACAACCGGATTCTTCTTGGGTTTTTCATAACCTACCAGCAACGTAATGCGTGTATATGTGGAGCCCGGATATTAGTTCCTTAGAAGGAGCTGCCCATTTGGGGCCAACATCGTCAAATCATTTGTGTGATATCGGTGGTTATGTACACGATATAGAATATCCCTGGTGTAATGATCACATCTTTGTTGTCATTGTAAATATGGAAATCTGCATGCACTTTCGAACCACCATCCAAGTCAAAAAAGGGGAATTATCAACACCCTGACAGAACGTACCCTTATAATATGTGAACCGGAACACCTACATAAATAATTGGATCATATTCAAGTGGCTTTAAGATCAAATGGATACAGTGTAACCGAGATCAACAAGGCTATGAAATTGAAGACTTCTACAAGTAAAAATAGGGAGGTAACTCAAACGGTTGCACGTGCAATTCTATCGTACATCCCTAGGGTTACAGACAGAATCGGAAAAATCTTAAGGAAGCATAACATGAAAACAGTGTTCAAGCCCACCAGGAAAATACAACAAAGCATGAGATCTGCGAAATACAAAAAAGACCCACTATCAGCAGCGGGGGTATATCGTATATTATGCACCTGCCAAAAAGTTTATATCGGTACCACCAAAAGATCCATGGGTACAAGGATGAATGAACATCGGAGCACTAGGTAAATCCATTTTTCATTTGGATGAAACATGGGTCAATGAGGGTCATACCGTCTCGAAGGTTTGGCTAAATCAGAACATCATAAGTGGAAGACAAGCCTTTATGAAAGGTTGGTCTACTGGTTTGAAAATTCCAGTTGGAAAAGGTCGTCGTCTTACCATCACTCACATAGGCGGCAGTGAAGGATTCGTGAAAGATGGATTGATGGTGTTTGAATCGAAGGAAAATGGGGATTATCATTAAGAAATGGAAGCCACAGGATTCGAAGAATGGTTTAAAAACATACTTGTAAAACTTCCGCAGGGATCCGTAATACTAATGATTAACGCAAGTTATCACAGTAGACGAGTCGAGAAGCTGCCGACGTCGTGTTGGAAGAAAGCAGATATTACTGAGTGATTACAAATGAAGGCTATTCCTTTGGAATCGTCCATGTTGAAAGCGGAGCTCCTCAACTTGGCTAAACATCATAGGTCAAAATTCGTCAGGTATGTCACCGATGAGATGGCGAAGACTAAAGGAATGTTTGTACTTCGGTTGCCGCCTTATCACTATGAATTGAATCTGACAGAGTTGGTTTGGGTTCAAGTTGAAGGATTCATCGCAAGGAATGATAAGACCTTCAAGTTGTGTGAAGTAAAGAAATAACCATACAGTGCTCTGGAAATAGTCGACCAAAAAGCTTGTGAAAAATTTATCCACAAACAATCAGAATCGAAGCAGAGATGTGGGATCTGTATGATCACATAGACTCATTATCAGAAAAAATTATTCCAGTTGTCATCAATCCTAATGAAACTGATTCATCCAGTGAAGAATCACTCAACGAATCCCTGTTGACTTTTTTCAGATTAAAATTATCGCAATGTCTTATTCGAAGTAAGTATTCCCATTAAATCTATAAAATTGTTTCTGAAACAACTATAAAATCCAATAAGGAATATGAATCTTCATTTCCAAACCAACAAAAATATATAAAGTGTATCTTTCAGTTCATCCACACTTTTCTATTTCCTGAAAAT
The DNA here is from genome assembly GCF_025532065.1 of Leptinotarsa decemlineata. NCBI lineage: Eukaryota > Metazoa > Arthropoda > Insecta > Coleoptera > Chrysomelidae > Leptinotarsa > Leptinotarsa decemlineata. The sequence goes on from NW_027412569.1 coordinate 147,843, forward strand.
ATCAAAGTCGAAGCCGAAACGTCGAACAACGCAAAATTTTGAACGCGGTTCAACTCGAAATCAGATGTTTGAATTTCTAACCGCAGAAATATATTCTATTTGTATACTTATCTGGTGATGTTTCGAATACTTTATCCATCTTCATTATCATACCGACGATCAATTTGATATTATCAGTGTCAATGATAATAATAATATCAAATTTATTTACATCAAGAGATGAATCATAACAACAAATTATAATGTTTTGATTCAAATAGGTTGGATAAAGAAAATAGAGTCTTTAAAACGTCTTTTTTAAATTCAAGTTAATGACAAATTTGATTTTTTTCCAAAAAGTGAATTTATCAAATGCAGTAACGTTTTGCCCTTTCTACATTTGTATTCATTTGTAAATTTAATATTCTGATTATTTCATAGATCTGTAGAAGGTAAAAATTCTAAATGATAAAAAACTATTTCAAATATAAATTGTCGTTCCCAAAATAAAATATTCATACAAAATTAATTTTCACCATATTTTAATCATTTTCTCATCATACAGAATATATCAATGGAAAATTTATATCGATACCTCCCGTCCGACGCCTATTAATATTATCTTGAACGTCAAAAGAACATCAAGCGGTTCTTTTGGCGGTATTTCCACATTCTTTGTCGGTGTTTTCGCGTTCTTTGTCGCATATCCCTATTTTAATAGCTCGTTAGCGGCGTCCTCAAGGGATATAGAGGGTAAACATATCTCAATGATTTTGTGGATTAATTGCAGTGCTATTTGCTTGAGACGACTATGTTGCTTTTTTTGATGTAGCGACCTGTTTGCATTCTTGAAATTACTTTACTCTCAGACAATACTGAACGAACTATAGTTCTCATCCAATCTTTTGGGCCCCGCGTTCTTTTTGGGTACCGCGTTTTTTTCCATCCATGTCGATAGTGGTTTCTTACACTCGTTATTACTATTAGTACTTGTCCAAGGACGCTACATTTCAAACAGATAACCAATTTTTGGTAATTATAACTGCACCAATTTCGAATTTCAACACTCGAATCGTGATCAGTTCCTGAACTGAACACGACGGCGATAAACATCCCCGCATTCCCGATTTCTATTCGTCACCGTAACATGACTTCAAATTTAATTTCATGACTCTTCAGCCAATCATGAAACTCGGTTAGTATAAAGTATCCAATACGAACCGCTAATTCTACAGTCCTTGTGGACTAATTCACAGCCGGTCAATTTCTATGTATTCGTTTTTTGGCCTTTGAGAGTGCCGCAAACTTTAAATGTGCACAATATCATTTACTTCAACTATACCTCCTCTCTCTTACCATTTCCACCCCCACATTTTACCTGATTCACATTTTCTTTATATTCCATGTACTGAAGTTGTCCCTGAATCGTTCAACAGCTTTCAGATACGACTGCTCTACTGCGTTTCGAATTCACGTTTCTATCGGATTACTACACGAATCTACCACAGGATCTATTCTCGTAGTCCGATCGGGATTATTATAGGAAATACCAACCAAATTCGATGTCATCATAACAAGATAACATCACAGTTGGCTGAACATATTGAGGGATTATATCCATTTCCTCAAGATACGGTTGAACACAAATAGCTTCAGGCATTCTCTCATTCGCAACTAGGAATAGTATAAACAATGGGGACCTGAATTATGACGGAGTACGTAGTTGGGAAAAGCGCCGGCTGTTTGGAATCAATTATTCACCTCGTTCAGGCGACTTGAATCAGTCGCACGTCGAATAATTATAACGCCACTGGCAATTTTCTGTTATCAATAATTCCACGAAATAATAATTATAGACGTTCACAGGCAATGTAATATTCTCGTTCGCTCACTGTTTTAAACAGTTTGAAAGAATGCTTTCATCTTCTTTGACAATCATTTTATACGATGTTTGCCAAAAAAAGGCTAATATTCATTTTTCCAAAAATACTTATTCATTTAACAATTTATATTTCGTCTCTCAGATATGATAGATACACTTGTACCAGCGTTTTTCCAGTCTTCGAAGCAGTTCTGATATGCACTTTTTGGTATGTCCATTCAGCGATTCAGTTTTTATCTTCTTAATCGTCGCAAAATGCCATCGTCCCATGAGTTTATCCAATCTTGTGAATAGAAAAAAATCCAGAAGGCCAAATCTGGTGAATACTGTGGCTGAGGCACGATTACGGTGTTGTTTTTTGCTTAAGAATCACGAACAAGCAATGACGATTGAGCAGGTGCAATATCGTGATGCAAATGCCACGAATTATTTTTCCACAATATTAGGTTTTCTTGGTATTGCGTCTCTCAAGCGGCACCTAACTTCAATATAATAAATGTTATTGTAGTTTCAATCCCAACATCAAACCGTTATTTTCAACACCTCGACACGTGTTTCAATCACCACGTGATCATTATATTCTTTCTCACAGGCACCGCTCTAGAAGCGGTGCTTGTGCGAAAATAGTGATTCACATTGGATTTAAATCGCTGAAGATTAAATCTATTTGGAGAAATGTTCTCAGAAAGTTTATTCCACATAAACGCCGTTCTCCAAATGAAAGAGTTTTTGAACAGTGAAGTTCGTACCTCACTTGGTGGAATCAAATGTTTCAAGTCACTTGAAAGCTTCCCGTGAAAGTATCTCAAGAAGAGAAACAAATCTTCAAACTTTTCCAATGTTCCAGACTATAAAGGTTGCAAGTGATGTTCGGGTCTCCAATCAGGCGGATGGCTACTTTCTGGATGGAATCCAGCAACTTCAGGAAATGTTTGTGGGCGGAGCACTATACATGAGAACAATACTCTGATCTTAGCTTTATAAAGCATCAAAAGTTGCTGAGGTGTCCATTTTTACTCCTAACAAACTCATCGAAGCAGAAAGCGAAATTATCTGACCTGACATTATTTTCAAATATGGAAAATAATCATGAAATGATTGACATTCATTCCAGCGAATACATGAATTGAAAGATGTTCCAACATCAACTTCAATATTCAAAAACAAAAACACTCAGTATTCAGAATTCCATTTTTTATCATTCCAAGTTCATAGACATCAAAATTAATACGATCACAGGATATAGAAATATAAAACAATCTCCAAATACACTAACTTTGCACAGATTGCATACTGAGTATTCTACCTTAGTACAGTGACCGGAAAAAAGTTGCAATGTCAGCGTATAAATCTTCATAAATATTGAGGGAGGTCAAGATCATGAACAGACAGTATTGAGAAATTCATTCAGTATCTATTGATCTTCAGAAGAGGTTCCAGCAATGCAGCACGTCTCCTTTCCATCGATTCTGCTGGGTGGCAGTATAATGTAAGTTTTTGGTGATTTATTGTATTTTTGATTAACATTTTGTTGTAAGTCTATTCCTGAAGTATTTTACAATAAATATTCAATCGAGTTCTCGAATGGGTTCTTTCATTATTTGAGTGAATGATGAATGTGTGAAACAGCACATAAAATCATCTGGTTTATAAGCCAAGCGAGTACTGAGTTGCGACACGTGATGGAGACGCCTCTCTCGTTCTCGGGGACTTCTTTCTCCAGAATAAGCCAGTGAAACTAGTTTTTCAATTCAAAAAGTTGAATTGTTCCAGTATAAATAATATTCTGTGGTAGTTAGCTAAAAAGTGTATTTTTCTTGGGTTCTACAATAATGAGAGAATTCAATAGCTGTTTCATCAAGTAAAATTACATTTCCTCCTTCTTTTCAAAATATTTTAAATAAATGTTTTTTTTCGTTGTTCAAACATCAGCTTCCAATAGAATAAATCCATATACAACAGGTCATTTTCAACATAATTTATCCTTAACCTATTATTTCAGTAAATTTTTCATATGTTTCCCTTCTCCTCAAATCATGAGGGATACACTTTCTAATAACAGTTCATCAGCTTAGAAAGGAAAGTATTACTGAAGTTGAGTAATCGTGAAGAATATCTGTTCATTCACCATGAATGGATTAATTTAACAAATTTTTTCATTTCTTGTCTGTAATTTTCGAAAGTATGAGCGGTACATCTTTCAATATCTGTTTCATCAGCTTGGAACTGTGCTGTTGAGATTGGCTAAACTTATGATATATCTGTTCATCCAGCTCCTTACGATTACCCATCATATGATTTCGAAATTTTGCATTCGTATCTGACTCTTTGGAATATAAATGATACACCTACCTACCAATATCTGTTACATCAGCTTGGGAACGTGTATCATAAAAAATTTCCTGATTACGACGAATATATGTTCCATCAGCTCATTTCAGTTGGCCATTATTTATCATTAATTAGTTGGATTCATATGATATTCATATGATGAAAAAACAAAAATTGATAGTAAGCATCACTCTTTCACTTCTAGTAGACATCTATGAAACCAACCCCAAACTTGTAAAATCATTCATGACACAGTATTTTCAGTAGTTTCTGATTTCAAACAATCTATACAATGGGGAATGTTCTTCAATTTGGGTTATTACAGCAAATGCAAATTTGAACAAAAAAAAATTGAGTTTAATTCATGAGTTTTTCAAATTCACTTCGAAAAGTATTCAAATTAATGTTTTCAAATGTTGGGTTTTAATTTTTGAAGGGATTTGTTTTCAATTCACATGTTGGCAACAGCGTCTATATCAAGTTGAAATAATTTATACGTAGCTAGATATTCTACTTTAAAAAAGGAAAATTATCTTTATAAATCAACAATTGAGGCAAAATATAAATTATAGTTCAATACCACTCCACAAGCAACATAAACAACAGTTGTTTTGTTATTTATTTATATGGAGGAAGATAGGTTAGGTGCAGAAAATGTCATATATGTCACAGAATGTCTCGGAACTCGGAACAAAAGTAAACAGAACAGCAAGCCTCTGATATAAGTCATTTTTGTTTGTCTCATACAGGTAACAGATTCATTGTTCTTTATTAGCTATAACCGATGTTGCCAAATGGTGAAATAGAAACGACTCCCTTTAAATGTTGAATGCATTATTTCTTTCTTCTTTTTTTAGTATTTAAATGATTTTTAAAGAAAAAGGTTGAAATGATAAGTTTAAAATGCGTTGTTTTAGAGATCTTTTATGAAAACTACTTGATTTTCGTCAGGAGGAACATTTCCGATTGTGACAAATATCCGGTACAGGCCTTCAGCACTGTGAACCATTCCACGACTAACTCTGTTATTTACCATGCTTCTCAGCCGATTCCATCAGAGGATTATCATGTGCAAACAGTTATTCACGGGAGCAACTGTAGCAGAAATCAGCCATCACTGCCCCCTAACTTGCCACAAATTATCAACTACAGGTATTTCACAAATCGAGGATGAAATCCAACACAACCACTCACCCAAAGAAAACCACTCAAATACAATGTCCTAATTCTATAACAAAATTCCCTGACTTAGCATACAATACCCCTGGGGCAATAAAAGCACATATTCCCTATAACTGTGAGTTGTCAATGAATACCGAGGAAATAATTCCGGAAAGGTACCCCTGCATAGAAAAATTGCCTCAAACAGCCATTACTTCACACATCATTCCCGCTACCTGGTCTAACATGAAATCATTCATCATAAATCCTGCGAACTTGCCAATATTTGGTAATATATCAGAATGCCTGAACACAAATTGGACAGTTAACATCCCTTACATCAATTTAACGTCATCTCAAGAAAGTATGCCTGATATCTTGGAAAAACTCGAAGAAAAGACAGCTTGGTCTCAATCTGATACTTAAGGAATGCATGGAGACTCAATTTTCATAATATGGAACTCAATCTTGTCAATTTGTGTGGAATTCATTCTGTGTCGCAACTCAGTAATCGCTTGGCGTTTCACCCATTCATCATTCATCCAAATAGTGAGAGAACTCATTTAAAAACTTTATGGGTAAAATACTTCAGGAATAAACTTACACTGAAATGTTAATCAAAAATACAATAAATTACCGAAAACTTACATTATACTGCCAACACGCAGGATCAAAGAAAAGAAGATGATGATCTTGACCTTCCTCAATATTTATGAAGATTTACACGCTGACATTGCAACTCAGTATGCAATCTGTACAAATTTATCTGGAGAGTTTTATATTTCTATATCCTGTAATCGTATCAATTTTGATGTCTATGGACTTGGAATAATGAAAAATGGAATTCTAAATACTGATTTTTTTTATTTTAGAATATTGAAGTTGAGGTTGGAATACATTTCAACTCATGTATTCGCTTATATGAATTTGAATCATTTCAAGATTATTATTTTCCATATTTGACATTATTATATCCGATTCGAAGACATTCATTTTCATAGAGAAAACCGATGACTGGATTTTTGTGGTATTGAATTGAACCTGTTTACTTTCACTCCTAATCGAAATCACTTCTGGATCCTCATTAAGATATTCAACCTCCTGCTGCCGGTGAAGATGGTCCTCCGATGTCCTGGTACATCGTGCTGTCGTTGGCAAAGCAATATATTGCTTTGCTTATTGATATATAATAAAAAGAGGGTTGGAGACAATATGGATCCCTGAGGAACATCAGCGTTGTTGGTGAGAGTATTCGAGAGATATTCGTCTACAGCCACTTGAAGTGAAAGTTCTTTCAGAAAGCTGAAGAGCCATACCAAAAAACAAGTCATAGCATCAAAGTTTGGCCAGAAAACCCTCATCTCACACATGATCAAACGCCTTAGAAATATCAAGCGCAACAGCATATATGGGTGACATATGAGAGAAGGTTGATCTTTGTTTCCGAAAGCCATATTCATGATCGCCCAAGATGCTGAAGCCTTCCAAATTTTCGTGGTGGTTTACGGCTTTCTCTATGATTTTTGATATCACTGCGAGTAAAGCGACGGGTCTATAGTTATTTGGAAGGGAAATAGGCTGAACGCGAGCAATCTTCCAACAAGTAAAACAACCTATCTTGTAAGACAGGTTGAAAAGTCTGCAAAATACCGGTGCAAGTTCATTTGCAAACTTCCTAAGTACGTTGACGGGCACTTGTTGATATTGAATTGTTTCAAAATTCGCCTGACTAGACGCTGTCGAAAAGTAATTTCTGGCATTATGAAATCGAGTGTGGAAATAGTGGGTGGTGTCTTCCCTAAAATATCAACTGTGGAGTGGTTCGCATCCGCCTGTGTTAGTGGTGCAATTTTGGATTTTATAAAATTCTGATTAACAGCTTCAGCTACCGACCAGAAGGATCTAGACCCGTTGAGATTGGCAAACAGTTCATCCCTAATTTTCTGATTGTGAAGTTCTTTGCTTTTTTCATCCTAAATTCGTAGCTGTTGAGAGCAATAATAAACCTGTTTGAGTTTTCAGCACTGGGATTTTTGCACGACTACCGGTAGGCGAGATTTTTGGAGGCGACAGCTTGCTCGCAATTTCTGTTCAACCAAGGTTTTTCACAATTATTGGTAATGCACTCAACATTAAAATGAGTTTGTGGTCAAAAAATCCCAATGGAGACCTTACGGTGACTGTATAAATTTCTGGATAGGTTGTTAGGTATACATCCAGAAGACCGGATGGTATGACACTTGTCATACAATCCGGTAAATCTGTTGTTCCACTACTTCTGTGAAAGCCGGTGCTGCTGCCTCTTTAGAAAAAAGTTCCAAACTACGCCCAATAGCCCAACTTCGCCCAATAGCTGTTGAAACTTTTGGTGTTTTCGGCTCTGAAGCCTTATCTTGGACAAAAGGTAAACAATGGAGCCCACGAATCAAGAGCCATATCTTTTCGCATTCAAAAAATTAGTAGAGCCATCCAAAGGGGAAATGCTCCTTCTTTTTACGGTACTCTTCATGATTCTAAAAAACTGTACTTCATGAAATGTACATGTTTCCTGAAAATCAACCTTATAAAGAATAGAGAGGTAATAATAAACCACTGTATGTAATTAAAACAGAAACAAATGAAAAGAATACTTTCTCTCAGCAAAATTCTGAAATGGGTTTCAAAGATATTTCGAATTGTCCGGTAATAAATTCTTCAGTCAAAACCCTTGGGTTGAATTGGTTAAAAAATATTGGTATTATCTGTTTCATGAACAGCGCAATCCAATGTTCATCAAACACGAGATCTTTATTGGAATATTTGAAAAAAAATGAATTTATGGAAGATATCAATACTAGTATTTCTAGTATGGAGGTAGTTTTAATCAAAGCGTTTGCAGAAGTCATCAAGGAGTTGTGATCAGAAGATTCATTCGATAGAATAGTAAATACAGCCTCTTCAAAAAATCAGATCCTAAACCAATCTTAATGGAGATTGCCAAAAAATTGAGCGAAAGCGAAAATGCACAAGAGTCATGCCTCACATATTTGAGGATGCATAACTCTAAAATTGTAGATAATTTTGTTGGTTAATTGAAATCCACGATGAAATGCACACACTGTGGACACTCATCAGTAACCTTTGATCCTTTCTGGGATTTGTCTCTCTCCATACCACAAAGAACCGACCAACTGAGTTTGTGGCAATACTTGGATTCATTTACAAGAGAAGAAACTTTGAACGGAAATGAAAAACCGACGTATTCGAAATGCAAGGAAAATAGACAATGCACAGAGTCCCTATAAATCCACAAGTTTTCCCATATTTTAGTAATTCTTTTAAAAAGATTCTCTCCAACAGAAAGATTTAGAGGCAAATTGAATGATGTCATGGAATTTCCTGTAGAAGAATTGGATATGTACAATTTTGCAGCAGAAAATGTGGTTACTTGCTGTTATAATTCACACGCACTTTTTAATTACAGTGGGACTACTTACAGAGGATATCATACAGCATGCTGTAGACACCCGTATAGTAGCGCGTGGCACACATACTATGATTCATACGTGTCACCAATTTCACCAAAATCGCTTGTGAGTGGAAAAGCATACGTCCTGTTCCATGAAAAGGATGGAACAAAATCGCACCATTGAGATAACTGGGGAAAAGTTTCTGAGTGCAATTACTATTTATTTGTTTTTGAGTTTTTATTCAAAATAAATATTGAAAATTGAAAAAAAAAGCTCATTTCCTGAAAATAGTCTGTTGCAAATAATAGACGTTCTCATATATAATTGAAAAGAAATTGCTCGTATGTTCATTTGAGTTGTGAATGAAAGTATGTATTTGTTTCGAAAGAATTTTTTCTTTCGTGTAATTCAATGTTTATATGAAAGTAGCTGTTTCAGGAGGACTTTCTTTCAGTTTGTGTCTAAAAGTTACTTCTTTGCATGATCTACACATCCATGTATAGAGTTACTTATTTTCAAATTGATTAATCCTTCCTTTCTTTGGAAGATTCTCTCATCCATTTTTTTGTATCAGATGGAGTAGTAGAAAGCCAAAAACTTTCTTTCCCAAAAAATTAATCACTCCTAAAAATATAACCCTTTCAAATCGAAAGTATGTAGTTATCGTATCGTAACCATATTCCTATCTAATGAGGAAAAATTTCAATTATATACTCACTATAATCAATCCTATTTGAAAACAGTCGAGTTTTCCTTCCTAAACACATGAACTTATTAATATTCATTTCCAAATACAAATGATCCTATCACATTAAGTATTTCATTGCCATACTCGGAAAATCTGAAGTCAACTTAAACCTCCTCCATAGATTTTCTGGTAAATAATGCATTGAAAAGAGTGAAGTTCAGTTTCAATTCTACAGCTATTTCCCAAGTCGGGAGAATAAATATGTATATTTCGAGTATTCTGGTTTACTTGTACTTTTCCTATTCTTGTGCTGAATATTTTATTATTATAGGAGCCGAGTTTTCTCTTGACGGAAAGTTTCGAAACTTGTTTCACAAAATTCACCAGGGTGTTCATCTCCAGTTTATCAGATTGATGTTGAAACGTATTGTTTTGTGTATTCAAAGCAGCAAGGTATCTCAATTATAGTGATTTATACTTATGAATGCGAAAGTCACTCATTTAACATTCAATTATTCATCTCTGTTTTTCCGTACTGGTGAAATCTAGAAGGCTGAAATTCGGTAAATGGGTGCTTCTCAGGTCTCAGAAGCCCACTAAGGAAGGATTTTCAAATATTCCAATTAAGGCGTCCCCTTGGGAATAAAAGAGGGGCGTTTACATATGAAAATTACCTATTCATCAGTGTTTCTCCGTTCCGGTATATACATTTCATATGTAGGTTAGTTTTATGTTGTAGATGTGAAATGAAGAAGAATTATTGATTAATCCAACTGGGGAGTCAGCTGCGGGGGAAAAGGATCATTCATAAAATGAAGTTACTTTTCATCACTGTTTCTCCGTATCGCTATATTCTCGGAGGATGAAATTTTGTATGTAGGTACGTTTTATGTTGGATATGTGCAATAAGAAACATATCATGTGTTTAGGAAGGAAAACTCGACTGTTTTCAACTGAGGATCCCCCACTGGTAATGAAAGAGACGTTTACATATGAAAATTACCTTTTCATCACTGTTTCTTCATACCGCAATATTTGAAAGGTTGTAATTTTGTATGTAGATTTATTTCATGTTGTGAATGTGAAATGAGAAATGATATTTTTATATTCCAACTGTATGTGGGTTTGTTTAATGTTGTACATGTTGTGAATATGCAATGGGCAAAAATATTTTTATTTTCCAACTAGGGCGCTAACCGCGAGGAAAAGGCGCGTCCATAATATGAAATTGATATATCATCACCGTTTCCCCATACCGGTATATGATCGAATGCTGAAATTTCGTATGTAAGTTCGTTTAATGTTATAGATGTGCAATAAAAAAATATTTTTGTATATTTCAACTGAGGCGCTCCAATTGGGGATGAGAGGGTCACATTTACATATGAAAATTACCTTTTTATCACTGTTTTCCGTACTGCTATGCTTTCGGAGGCTGAAATTTCGTATGTAGGTTCGTTTTATGTTGTAGACGTCCAATAAGAAAGGCCTTTGAATTTTTCATCTGAGATGCCAGCCGTGGGCTGAAGGCGCGTTCACAAAATAAATTTACATTTTCATCACTATTTCTCCGTATCGTTATATTCTTGAAGGATGGAATTTTGTATGTAGGTTTATTTCATGTTGAAAATGTTCAAAGAGAAAGAATATTTTTATATTCCAACTGTATGTGGGTTTGTTTCATGTTATAAATGGACAATGAGAAAGAATATTCTTATATTCCAACCGGGACGCCAGCCGTAGGGAAAAAGGAGAGTTCATAAAATGAAGTTAATTTTTATCACTGTTTCTGCGTATCGTCATATTTTCGAAGGATACAATTTTGTATGTAGGTTCATTTCATGTTATATATGTGCAATGAGAAAAGATTTTTCAATATTTCGAATGAGGCGCCTCCAATTGGAATAGATAGATAGATAGATAGATTTTTATTCAATCACGTTATGAATATACATTTGTGACAAGTCATAGACAATTGGTACAAATTATTGTGCAAATAGAGAGAACAATATAAAAACATCATTGAATATACATTTTGAAAATGATTTACGAAGTTATTACAATGTGTTAAAACAACGATAAAAATAAAATAAATACAACAATAAAAATTAATTGGCGCTCCGGGGCGACTTCATTGATTCCAGTGGCGCATTTGCTTTTTCAGCTGCAGGAAAACCCGGAAAAACCTGTAGCACCACATCATCTGAAGATCTTGATCTAACAATGTCCTCTCTCTCATAAAACAAAATGTAGGGTGTCTCCAGAGGCTCCAATAAATTCAATGCATCGCCAGAACACTTCGTGACACGTTTAATCTTCATACAACCAAGTTTAGCTACCAATCGACGATAAAAGGTACCGACGGCAATCGGTCTTACTCCTCCATCTTTTTTCCGAAGAGCACACAGTGAAGCGCCAAGAAGTATAGGACAAATTTCTGGAGAAACCCTACCAGTAAAAATAAAGTTACATAATTTTGTAACAGAAGAAAGAAGTTTCTGTCCTGAATTTCCAGAGCTGTGACTAATGAGGTCTTGCATATGACTAGGGCGGAAAGAATCCAATCCACCAGCAGAACCAGAACGAAAAGATTTAATTGCCTCCGATACTTCATGTTCTGAAAATTGGAACACCGGAAACTCTGAAAAATCGTGTCGTAGTTGCGAGTCTAAAGAATGTGTGGAGGAATCTGATCGAGGGTGTTTTGATCGGAGAACTGAAAGTGTGGATTCATCGTATTCGGCCAACGTATCACTTGAGCTCAAGATTCTGATAGCTGACCTAATGTCACCATCAGCTATTTTACTCAAAACAAGCTTAGAAAAGTTTTGGTTATATTTACTTTCATCGATTTGAGATGGAATGACATTGGTCTTGGAACTGAGAAGTTTGATGTTTTTCTTTATGAGAGATGCGAGAGAAGATCTACGGGAGTCCTTGGCAGGTGGGATGGAGAACAAAGTATAAGGAAAAGTTAACAAGTTTTCCCAGCTTGTTGGAGAGTTTGTATGTAAGCATTCTTCTATAATTTCGCAAAGGGCAGAGGCAGAGCAATTTCTTGCAGATTTGGGAATCCTTTTTATAATGTGACTGGATCGTTTCAATGAGGACAATTTTTCATGAAACGTAGTATTGAATGACGTATCTTTATTAGAATGAGGCAACAGAACAGAATCGACAGCTTGTGTGAAAGCTAATTCATTCAAAGAGGATTTTGTATTAGAAATTTTATGAACTCTACCATTATGAATTTTGAAACATTTCGTTGTTTTAAAGGATTTTTCACAAATTTCGCAGAATTTGTTATCAAGAGAAAGGCCATCGTTAGCAGTCATTGAAATGAATGATATACAACTACGGTTTAAAGTGAGCAAAATATGTGTTTTATATATAAAAGATATATTTTAAGAATACTTAGCGAAGTAGTTAACAAATAAAGAATTGAATTATAAAAAAAAGAGATTCTTAGATATAGTAATATAAAAAATTAGGGCTATTTAGTCTGAATATGTACTTTGCATGAAATCATGTACAGAATAAAAACAATTTCGTATAAGGTACTCTTTGATTTTCCTTTTGAACGAATTAAAATTCAATTCAGTCACATTATATGGAAGTTTGTTAAATAATTTAATTTCCAGAGGGAATTTCGTAATGACATTTCAAGTCTAAATCTTGGCTGTCTGAGTTGTTACGCATTTCTAGTTTCATAATTATGATGATCTGAGTGTTTGGAGAGTAGTATTTTGTTTTTATGTATTTCTAACAGTGAGTAGAAAATCAACATACAGGGCGAAGACATTATTCCCAATTTTCTAAAAAGTGGTTTGCAGTGTGCGTCGAATGGAGCTCCAGCTACAATTCTCATGGCTTTTTTCTGCATGCGAAAAGCTCTGATCGCGTAACTAGATCTACCCCGAAGGAGTATCCGATATGAAAGGTGACAGTGAAAAAGTGATTGATACGAAAAGTGAAATGTTGTGATTCCCATCGAAGCGACTTTATAACTATACCTAATAATTTAACTTGAACTCTGATTGTTTCTGAGTTTTTTCCCTGTTAAGTTTCAGTTTGTTGGATGTAAACCAGTGTTCTGCTTCATCTTTGGTTTCTTTGGTATTTACAAGTAAATTTGAGATATCAGAATTTAATTGTAACATTGTGGTATTGTTGGCAAAGCAGATTACTGTACTGGATAAAAGGTAATAGAATAAATCATTCATTATAGATTATAAAAAGGGATGGACCCAAGATGGATCCCTGAGGTATTCCATTATTCATAGACCTTCCATCTTGATAAGTTACCATTTATGTATACTGCCTTCCTTCTGGATGAGAGATGAGACTGAAAGAATTTTAAAGCTGATCCTCTGATACCTTAAAATTCAAGTTTCTCTATTATTGAATGATGGTTTACACAGTATGGTCTCCATTTTCTACGTTTCTAATCACCTGTTGGATGACTGCAAGCACTGCGTCGGTGGTGGATCTATTTCTGATGAATCCAAATTGATGTTCATGTAGAATATTGTGTTCATTCAGATATAGCATTAGCCGTTCTTTAACGATAATCTCAACGATTTTTCCCAAAAAGGTATAATTGAAATAAGTCGGTAATTATCAGGGGAATTCGGGTCTCCTTTTTTATGGATGATTTTAAATACATCCGGAAAATGTCCTTCACTGAAACAGCGATTTATGAAAACTGTTAGAGGTTCTAAAAGTGTGTTAATAGTTTCTTTGAGGATTCGACTGTTTAAAATGATAAATGTTATAACAATTTGTGTTTTTAAGTTCATAAATTGCGTCCACTACATCATCATGAAGCACAGGAAGCATGAAAAAAGAATCACAGGGTTTGGAAAAACTACTTAGATAGTCCAATGTACTGGTATTACATGCTGGAAGAGATTTGATTATTTTTTTCGGCTATATTTGAAAAAAATATATTGAATTCATTGGGATTGATAGTAATAGTATTTTTATTGACCATATTTCATTCAAAATTGATCAGTCTCCATGTATCTTTGACTTTGTTATTTGACATTTGAATAAAATGGTCGTAGGAGTTTCTTTTTACCAAATTTATTTCACTTTGGAATCTTCGTTTGTATTCTACAAAAATAGCTTTATCTTTAGGATTTTTTGAAGAGATGATGACTGTTTGAAGTGTATTCAATGTATTTCTCATTTGGCGCAAATCATCATTGAAAAAGTTTATTGGTCTTTTGGCATATTTATTTTCAGATTCCTTCAAAGGGAAAATTTGGAAACAAGATTACTATAAGTTGTAACCCTCCAAATTTTAAACGTTCGAAGGTGAAAACTTAAAGTTAAAAATATGGAAGTTATTACTTATGTGCTTATAGGCTGCTCAGATTGTGGGTGTGAGTAAGTTTCAACAATGATTGGTAATAGTCGAAGGCAAATTGAAACTGACTACTACCAATATAACAAAGTTGACTTGACCGGCTCGATAAATGGGCGCTAGGTAGCAAATGAAAATTAAATAAAGATAATTACTACCAAAGAAATTCTCTATCTTGGCGGAGAAGGCAGAATAAACCAGCAGGAACAATTAACAACTTTAATTACTAATAAAAAAACAACAATAAGCTGAAGGCTATTCACAACCAAAAATTTGTAAAGCTGAAGGCTATTTAAATTCAGAATATTCACAAGTTGTCAATCTGATTCAAAGATGGTCCTGGTTGGATAATACCTGGGTGGGTGGTTCGACGATGCTGGTCCTAGCGAAGTGCTGTTGGGCTGAAATCGACTGGGCTAACAGTACCTTGACGACGAGGACGACTCAATGGTCTCTATAAAGCAGGACAATGGTTGGTTCTGGTTAACTGAGCCTCTTCGATTATAAATTATCAGCAAGGGGACCTCCTGGTAACACCAATCCTCTACCCAGTATTTGGCTTCCTCAAGGTTATGCGAAACAAACGGAATGAATCAGAATTGAAAAAAAACAATAGTTCAGGGAACGAAGGATATCCTTAGAACCTTAGGGTATATTCTGAATTTTATTAAACAAAATTTTTCTTTCAAAACCAAGTGAAGGTTAATAATAAAATAAATTAAAAAAATTAAACTAGAACAGCCAGTTTTCTCCTAAGAAAATGGAGAATATTAACTTCCACTACAAGTGGTAGGCAATAAAATTGATAATTAAATGAATTCGTTATGAACTTTATTGAAAATCTAAATGAATCTAAATATAATGAAAAAATATCTTTGATAATTTGTAAGGATATCGTAAGGATATGCAATGCAAATTCAAGAGTAAGAAATAATGAAAAAGCGATAAGATAATAAGATAAGCGATTCAAATAATTCTGAATCCAAAGGAAGATAAATTATGGGTGACAATTCCTAAATAAAATTTTGTCAGATAACTTTGGATTCAGAAAGAGCTACCTTCAACGCTGACAGGGGTGGCAGATAAAAATGGTAAAGGCCAAAGATACTACCTGGTAGACCTGAGTAATGAGTTGTACAGACCAGAGATTGAATTTCCGAGAGAGGAAATTCCAATGCTAACTACTGCACAGCTCGGAAGAACAAAGAACAACTCTCTCAGGTTCGCATTTATTTCTCACAGAGATATCATTAACAATGAACAAATAAAGAGAAAATAAATGCTCACCTGAAGAATTCCCCTGTTGGCTCCTTGTCCGGCTGTACCAGCAGTCAGCACCGTACTTGTCCTCCAGTCGCCAGTCAGACCTCCTAACTAAGGATCAGTCCCCGGAACAATGATATTATTATCTGAAAAAAGGTATTCTGAGTAGACATGGTTTCGATAGATTTGAAAGGTTGAACCTTGTAAGTTACCAAAAATATCTTATCGATATTCTCCAATGGAATCTTCCTAAAAAGTAATTAGCACTGAAATTTGATTCCTTCCAATGATTCTTTAAATAAACGGAAATTTGGATTTTAACCTCAATCCTCGTGGTCTCGGAAAAAAACCGAAAATTGGAAACTGTAAATCAAAATAATTTACTCAACGAGTTATCTAAACGTTCAGTTCAATTCAATCTACTATCTGCACAAATTAATAAAAGATAAATCAGATAATTAGGTCTTTTACCAGAAAAATGCCTTTTACCCACTTTTTCCGCACACCTGTTCACGTTCACAGTCGCTACCCTTCCTCTCTTCTCTCGTCGGAAGCAAAATTCCTCGATATCCATCGATTCCTCCGATCTTTTTCCGCGCAAGCGGTCTTCACTCGAAATTGAAAGAGGGAGTGACTACTGTCCCGGCATTACTTCGATGCAAAATATTAAATATTAGAAATGGAACGAAATTTTCGTTACAAAGTATTATTGAGGGTTTCTGCTAATACTTCTGATGGATTTTTATCATCATAGAAAATATGCCAGTTAATAAGTTGTAGAGCTTGTTTCATACCATTTAAACCCGCTTGGTTTATTTGTTTGTACCTTTTATTCTCGACGTTATACATCTATTGTTTGGGAATATGTATGTATTGCCCTATATGATCTGAAATACAGGGATCACAAAGACCTACAACACACTCAGAGTCATGGATATTTTTTATAATATTGTCAATGCAACTAGAAGATGTGGGACCTATTCTAGTGGGAGTAGTGATCTTGGGTTTCAGACCAAAAGAATCTAAAATATTTAGCCAAGTTCTAGAAATATAATTCATTTTATTTATGTCAATATTGAAATCTCCAACAACTATTATCCTTTTATATTGATCTGAAATTCTTGTTATAATTGATTCAACTTTATTGAAAAATAAATCATAATCTTGGGACAAAGAGAACCTATAAGTAGTTATCAGGACAGAATTAAATTCAATTAACACGATTCCATAAAATTCTGCATGTTGTTCAACACAAAAAGATTCTAAAGGGAGTAGTTTACAAGTTATTTTGCCATTTACATATATTGCAGCACCTCCGTGTTGCATAGTTTTTCTGCAATAGCATGATATTAGGTTAAAATTGTGAATGATCAAAATATTCAAGCATTCTATATTTAGCCAATGTTCAGTCAAGCAAATAATATCATGAGGTTTATCTTCAAGATATAATTACAACTGGTCAACTTTATTAGTGAGACCCTGAAAGTTCAAATGAAAAATCTTCAAAGAGTTTTCCTGAAGATTTTCTATGGAATCGTTTATGTGGAATGAAAGGGGAGTGTCAGTTTTCATTTATCTAGTTTGAAAACAGGAGTTTCACTTCGAAAGTGTCAAATTTGGTCCGCTGTGTTCATTTGTATTGAGGTGAATAACTTTTAATTTTCGACCCTAGAATATGTGGTTCAAATTATGATCAACTTTTTTGTTATATTCTGCATAGTCGGCTCAACTTGTTGCTGTGCGACGTCCTGAAATAAAAAAATGATGATTCGAGCCGTACAGATACGCATGTCAAAGTAGTTGGGATGAAAATGAAACAGTACTCCGTCTTCATCGTAACGTAACATTTTCACTGCCGCTTGACAGTTCATTTGTAACAAATGGACACACAAATTATGTTCACACGTGTGGAAATGATACGGATAATATGCAAGAGTATGTAACGTAACTTGTTACGTTATACATGTTACGATACGTGAAATGGGTTGGCGGTACACAAAACCTCCCTTAAACTTCAGGAGATTTCACGATATGGAAAAATGTTTCTGCCAGAAACTTCCATGAATCGACTAAGCATATAAAATGGGACTCTTTTCATAACGTCGTATGGGAAACTTTTTTATTATTCGTTTGTCAGAAAATTTCATTCTTAATTGATGAAAATTGGTGTATTGTGGGAAACTAATTCCTAAACAGTGTACAGGAAAGAACAAAAAATTATAATTTTGGTCGAAAGTAAACTACCCCTATATTCAACATCATTGAAAAAGTTTATTTAGAAAAGTTGTTTATATTTCAGTTATATTCATATTCAGATATATGTATGTACATAATAACTATCAGTATGATTTAATGACAAGAAATAATTGACTGAATTAATTAATGCTAAACATAGATACATACATACAGAGTAAAATATCAATTTTTGCACCAAAAAACTAATAAAAATTCAAATCATTTTCAACAAAGATCGATATACTAGTTCGAATAATAAATTGGTCTAAATTTCGCTTTGAAATATTATTATAGTAATATGAGGGAAGCGCCTAAGGTGTATACGGGATACTAGTACTCGTTATGAGGCTATAACCAATAAAAATGATTTTTTTCTGTTTTGTTACGTAGGTAGCTGTCATTACAAATCTGAATATGGTTTTCAAATTTGAACAATTTTCATAAATAAACTTTTTTAATAATGTCGAAAATAAGGGTAGTTTGTATTCTTTGTTCCCCACTGTACATTTTTCGGAAATTTAGAATTTGGCACCAATTTATATCAGAAATAAAATTTTGTGACAAATGTATAATAAAGAAGTTTCTCTTATGGTGCAAAATTTTTGAAACTCACTGTATATAACTGAAACTAAACTTCCCCAGATGTTTTATTACATTCGCCCGAGAGTGGAAAATTCAATTTCAGCTTTCATTCTACTAGTCAATATCGTGAAAAATTACGTAAAAACCAAATTCCTGATACATTTCATGCCATGTAGTTGCATACTTTGAGTTTCATTTTCCAATATACCCACGAAGTTTGCAGCCTGCCTCGTGGAATTATTGGATAAAACTTTATTTCTGCTGAAAAATTTTCCTGGGAAATTTTGACATAAGTTATTACGAAGGGTGTATTGTAGAATTATTGGAAACGATGGAAATTCACAGAAACATAAGAAAAACAGACTTTCGGTATTTCCTTTGTACTATTATGAAAAAAACGAATAGCCATGTGGAAAGTTACCACGGAATCAGTTCTAGGATACAATTTTGATAGTATTCAATCACTGAAACAATAGCACAATTTAATTATTTTTATCAACACAAATTACGGGCGTTTAAAAAACTTTAACATTTCGAATTACTAGTCTACTAGTTTGTGATATTATCACAAATATATCCCTGGTAGTTAGTGAAAGAGTGCCCGCTATACCGAGTGATTCTCTACGGTGGCTCACCCCTATAACTTTTTTATTCCTGGAGATAGAAAAACGAAATTTGTGGATTGTATATTATATTTCAATTTACATTTCTCAACAGGTTCGTTCCAACCTTGAGTCACAAACAGATTTCCAACTGTTTGTAAATCGTTGTCAACGCGCATGTCTGGTAAATATTGGTTTCTGAATAATTTGAAATTTCTGATTGGAACAGCTGATAGTTCAACTGAAGTTTGGCATGAGATTTCAACATAACCTTTAAAAATAATTTGGGAAAGAAAGTTTTTGGCTTTCTACTACTCCATCTTGATACAAAAAAGGGGATGAGGGAATCTTTCAAAGAAAAAAAGGAAGTAATCAATTTGAAAATAAGTAACTCTAGACATGGATGTGTAGATCATGCAAAGAAGTAACTTTCAGACACAAACTGAAAGAATGTCCTCTTGAAACGGCTACTTTCATATAAACATTGAATTACATGAAAGAAAAAAAATCTTTCGAAACAAATACTTCTATATGAATACTGAATTATACAGAAGATACTTTTCTCTACTCAGTTTGTATTTCAAACATTCCACAACGAATGTCACTCCTAAAAATATAACCCCTTCAATTCTTTAATAATAAATCTAATCAAGTGTATTTCTGGAGAGTAAAAGAAGGTTGCAGTATTTATATCTCTATTCTATTTACTAATCAACATGGAACTGGGAGGTCACCGCAATAATTTGTGTAATTAAAGATGTTCATATTTTAGGTTCACTTAAGGAATTCCTAATTTTTCCTGCGCCAGCAAATCAATAATTCATTTTATAACAATTTTTGCAGGTAATGTTGTTTGTAAGTTGCATGAACATAAAACAGAAACAGTAATACGAAATACGCATGCGTCAGATTGATGGTTAGAAAATAATCCTCAAACCATTCTGATAGATTTCGAACAGGTTTGAATCTTAGATGGAACAGAAAACTGATAGTTTACTAATGGTTGGAAACTCATGTTGGAACACAATCACATTACTGCGCAGAATCCTGACTGTCAGAAACTGTTTCTGACGCTGGTTGGAACGAACCTAACATATTTACTTGGTTTGCCGTACTTCCTGTTTGACTGGAAATGACCCCATCTTTCGATTTTTAAACGGAACATCCTATATATTTTTACTTATTTCGATCGAGAATGACATTCCAAATCCAATACTCCATTTGTCAATATTTGACAAATGAAATCATTTTTATTCCAATTTTCATTTTTGAAACTAGAATGCCATGTAAATCGCTTCATTCTTGATCAAGTAACATGGGAAACTACGAATTTGAGGCTTATGACTCCACAGTCGTCTTAAGAATTATTTCATAGTCGCAAATATGAATTTTCCAGTTAACTTGATTGTTTCAAATAGAAACGGGGTGGCTCGATGGCTTCTTGTGAAAGATAATTTTCTTAAGAATGATTTGATACCACACACTTTCACTTTATTTTCTCTATTTCTCTGAATGATTGCAAGAAAGTCACAAATTGGTCCATTAAGGTTATACATTCCTAAAATGGCCTCCTCCTTGATCACGGCAAAGTTCAACTTTTGCAATAGGGAATATGCATGAAAAATAAAATGGCCTGATTTTTTTTTCCTGCGCTTTTAAGGTCCTAGTATTACACTCAATTCGTTATTTTCTGATAATTCTGTATTCAATTATTTAAACATAAATAAGAAAGTGAAAAATTTACGAGCGAAATTCAAATTTGTAAAATGCCCCACCATTAGTCGAAATGAAACGTGACGTCATACGGCATGTCCTGTCAGTCACCTGTGATTTATTTTCATACATTCAGGTTGTGTTGGAGAGAAAAATTGGTTGTATTGCTATTCTAGCTTAGTTTTCTAATATTTTAATGTCAAGAACAGCAATGACGTACAACGGTTTTGTGAAAGCACAGTCGGATAATCTTTCAAAAATACATGCATTCATGATGACCACATATTTTGCGTCAAACCCGGATTTCACATCTGCTGAGGTTAAGGGAGTTGAAGCTGCAAGGTAATTATTGTAAAACATGGTATTTTTAACCAAGTAAATCCGCTATTATGCATACATGCACTTATGAAATTATTTCCCTCAATATAACCTCAAATGTTAATCACATTCATTGTATAACATACGTAAATAAGGTTATGAACTTTGAGGTTATGAAACTTTATCTGGTGTACTGTTTATAGTGTTCGGACACATTGATACCATGCAATATCTATAAAATGGCTTTTTTTCTTCTTCCATGATTATTACGTGATATTCAAACTATTCAAACTATTCAAACTATCAAACTAACTCTCAATGTAAACAATAAACTGACAGGACGTGCCCTATGACGTCATGCCTCAAGCGCGCGAGAAATAGGAGCGTTTGAACTTGTCAAATTAAACCAATATTTTTAAGATTTTATGAAAAAATAATTACTACTCTTACAGCTATGTTTATTTTTTTCTATATTAAAAGGAAGTGAATATTGAATAAAGAAATTGAAAAATGGTCTGCGTTTTTCCTATTGTTGCGCGCATCACATTGATTAGCTGTTCCTCGGTAATGTTCTGGAATGCCACCCTTACTTTATGCTCTTTCTCTTCACGAGTAGCTGTAAACCTGATTTTCAATTTTCTCCAGAGAAAGAAATCTAGCGGAGTAAGATCTGGTAATCTATAATATGAAAAAGAAATAATACATTCATGTAAAAATATGACTACTCAAGAATGTACCTCTCAGGCCACTAAATAGGTCCATAAGTTCCAATCCACTTTTTTGGAAAGGTGTCATTCAGATGTTCTCTTACGACTTGAGAATTATAAGGTGGCGCTCCATCTTGATGAAAATAGATATCAACTTGGTTAGCCAGTGGCAAATCTTCAATGAAATCATTAATTTGATTTCTAAGGAACTGTAGATATCTTTCCGCAGTCAGTTGTCCGTCGAAAATTATTGGCCCCAAAAGTTTTTCTTCGATAGTACCCATCCAGCAATTGAAACCAAATCGCTCTTGGAAATTTCCTTCTTGTATCAGATGTAAATTTGTTTGAGACCACTACCTTTTATTATTCCTATTGAACATACCCAAGTTGGTGAATCGGGTTTCATCTGAATAAATAATTTCAAATGAAAAACGTACATCTTCTCTGTATTTAGTCAAAAACCAGATGCAATAAGTCAATCTTCGGTTGTGATCGTTATCGTAAAGATGTTGGTGTAGTTAGTACTTGAAAGATCGATAATTATATTTGTGCAGAATTCTCCAAACATACGAATAACTTATATGACACTCAGAAATAATTTGGCGAATTGACACCGTACAATTCACTTCAACATAGGCCAACACGTCTATTTCTTTTTCTTCACTGACGATGAAGTTATTGGCATTTTCTTCTGTTTATTTCGCATTTTTCTTTCCAGTTTTTGAAAATAATGCCGAGTGGGATGGCGACGATTAAGGAACCTCTGAGCAGAAATTCGAGATGCATGAGTTGCATTTTTTTTGTTTCTCCGTAAATTAGCAACATGTCAATTTTTTCGTTTCTAATATAATTTGCCATATAATTATAAACTACACAACAAATAAATTTTCAAAAGTGACAGCATATTCATTAGCCTATTTGTTTAGGTAGTTTTAGCAACAGCTTCAATTGTTTGTCATGGATAACTAGAATAATAGGACTTAGTGCATGAGAATACCGAAAACGTATTATTTGTTATTAGGTATGATCGGTTCTTGCAATTATTCAGAAAAATAGAGAGAATGAAATGAAAGTGTGTGTCATCAAATTATTCGTAAGAAATTGGTCCTTCACAAAATGTCGACGAGCTACCCTCTTTCCATTCGAAAAAATCAAGTTGACTGAAAAAATTCATATTTGCAACTATGAAATAATTTTTAAAACGAATGTGGAGAGTCATAAGTCCCAAAGTCGTAGTTTTTCCATGTTACTTGATCAAGAATGAAGCGACTTACACGATCCATGGCATTCTATATCAAAAAATGAAAATATATAGGATGTCCATTTAAAAATCGAAAGTTGTGGTCATTTCCGGTCGAATCGGAAGTACGGCAAAGCAAGTAAATATGTTAAAAAATGTAAATCGAAGTTATAGTCGAAGTTATAGGGCTGAGCCACCTTAGAGAATCACCTGGTATAGTTTTGGGAATGTATTAATTTCAAAAATCAATAAACTATGGACAAAAAATTATTCAATGAAAACATGAAGAAATAAGTTCACAGGATGGAAAGGAGTTTAACGACTATATAGATGGACTGAAAGAATAACTTGCCAATCCAACATGGTCAAGCACCTGCTGTCTTATTGAAAATACACCTATTTTATGAAGGAAGACATCACCATTCAATGTGCGATTCTCAACAGGAGGCATATAATGATTCAGACGACAGTGACCTGTGAGAAGGCATTTCATACATCGTAGTTCGTTGCTACGTCCCTATTGTAGTTCCACAATTGTTTGGTTTCAAACTTCGAAGGGTGAACGAACGCCTTGGAGTGAACCAATCCTGGAATACTTTGCTAGAGGTCCATAAATCTTCTTGCCATCCACGTGTGTATGATGTTGGATTCCACCAATCTCTCCGCACACATATCAATAGCATAGATTTCCGCTTGAAGTACAGTGGCATAGGTGCCCAGATAGGTTGATACCTCTGTCCTGGGTATGCGACTTAAAACACCTGCACCAGAACCTGGTGCAGGTGTTTTAAGTCGCGACTTAAAAAACCTGCACCAGAACCTGGAACTGTCACTGATCTGTCTGTGAACCAACCATTATCTGCTCTTGAGATTCCCTTCTTTAGGAGGATCCAGGTCTCTCTACTCAGGAACAGTACTTTATAAGGCAGTTCGTAGTTGACATTTGCAGGCATAATGTCAGAGGTCATTTCCAGAATGCTGTGACTTTCAGAGTCAATCGTTAGTTTATTGTACTCTGCATTAGATTGATTTGTGCAATTGCGATGTGCATAAGTCTATATGCAGTCCATCTAATCTCTCTCTGCAGAAAAATATGAAGAGGAGAATCCCCATGGCCGCCGACGGTGTGGTACTGATGGCACCACATATGGCCAGATAAGCCTATCTCTGTGAGCCACAAAACTTCACCTGAGCTGTTTGATGTGAAGCCTTCGGCCACCAAGCAATTGCTTCATAAGTGATCCTAGTTTTGACAATACTCACATGAATACAATGGATTTGTTTGTGACTCAAACCCCAAGTTTTACCATTCTAACGCAATATTCGAAATGCGGGGCGACTTTCTGTAGAAAGATTTGTCATGGAAATGACTGGCTCTACCATGATCATCCTTTCCCAACGTGAGTGCCTCAGAGGGAGAGAGAAACCAAATATCCAGATTCGAGTCTGAAAAAGAAGTGAATGTTGACTCAACGACCTCAGATGTCCTTTCTGTATTAAGGATCAAAGACAAGAGCTTCTCGGCTCTTCAGCTTTTGAATTGAATGCACAGAGAAGATGAAAGTTACTCTAAAGACCTCAACTGTTTTTTCTATGACATCGAATCAGCAGCCAGAGTTTCTCAGTTCTCTAACTCTCGAACAAATCAAAAAATGTGGATGATGTAGCAAATAAGCGACTTTTTGCCTCCTGGAAATCAGAATATCTTATAATTATACCTTGCACCGAATACTTCTTCAGTAAAAGCAAAGTCTATATCAGAAGAGGCAACAATTTCTTCCTGAGCTGGTTCAGCAAGGGCTTACGTGCAAACGTTGATTGTCCTCCAAAACCAGACGCTAAAATACCCGCATTGCTGATTCTAATGTATCGTCCTCACTTGGAAAAGCTACTGCTGGATCTTGAATATCCGACAATGAGAATAGGGTACGATTCCAGAGTTGCTGAAAGGATGCTCCTGCCAACCTATAATGCCACGAATTGTTTTTAGATGTGATACGTGGAGAAATTTACAATTTTTTCCAATTATTCACTACTGATGTGTAGATTCCATCGAAAATATATCTCTATTTCCATATTTGATTATGTTATATTCATTAGCCATTCTATCTACTATTCAGCTTCAGAAATTCCAATTTTGATAGCTCCAAAGGCTGCGTGCATATGAAGCGAAGAGAATGGATAATGTTTTTCCGGTGTACTATACTGAAACCATCGATGTTGAATTTGTATCTTTCACAGCCCAAATTTGAAATCCTCTTCTGTTAATCGCTCAAAAATGATGGCGACGTCATCAATGATACTCTAAATTATTGATTCTCTATTCATCAACAATAAACAATCCATAACTATAAGAATTAATGAATCAGCTACAGATTTGTCATATATCCACAATCTTGCTACGTCTGTGACACAGTGTATGTGGCAATAAAACACCGTGCCTTCGGAGAAACGGAAACTAGAAGTCATTTGGCAGTATTTGCATTACCCGAGTTAGCTCGAAGTTTTTACTTTCCCTTTGTGTCCGTCTTCAGGATATTACGAAAGGAATAAAAGTAGCGTTTACGTATTGAAATGAGCACCACTGAAATGAAAATAATTTTTCACCATAATGATTCTTTTTCATGGGGAGAAACGGAAGTTTTTTACGTTTTCTAGAAGTCGGGGTACTGCGACCTGTTTTACATTTAAATTTGGAAACATAAAAAGCCGACTTACTGTGGAAGTTAGTGGGATTACAATTTGCGGGTAGTCTGAGAAATAGGAATAGAGAATGGAGCAAAGTCATGAAAAAGTTTTGAATTGTTTTCCATGTTCATTGATTCTCCATATTTCGTACAGCTGAGAATATTAATGACGTAAATTACATTCAGTACCCAGAAAATCATGAACCTCCATAGAGGTTTGTTACCTAAATCGTTTCACGATTATATTTCCAGACAACTAGAAGGTCCTGAACTGTTGAGTTTGTAGTGTCACTATACTAGAATGCGATTAGCAGGAGCCTCTAGTCATCAGAAGTTCAGGTCCTCTCCTTCAGTTGGTCCATGACCATGAAAAAGCAGAGGTCGAAAAATTCCTCTTCGAAGCAGCTGCTCGAGCGGTCGTTGAACTTGGTTTGGTTTTCGATACTGAACGAAGTGATCACAACACAAGGATGGACCGATTCCTGTGGTCTTCTTTAACAACATTGAAACTCCAAATTATCAAATAAGCTGACTTTTGCTTTCTTCAGGTAGATTGGACTGAAGTCGGAAACTAAGGGGTTCATTACGGCCAGTCGGGATTGCGCTTCCAACATTTCAGCCCAATAAGTTTAATCATTCTCCATGCTCAGGCTCATACAAGTTGATGAGCCTGATGTATTTTATAGCAAAGCAAGATGATATTCGTGGTGGGGTGTTCAGTTTTGACGAATAGAAAATCGCTGGAAAATAGAAGGAAAAGCATATGAAACTTCGATAACTCCTCAGATTTACTATTGTTCACTCACCACATGGTGTGGGAAGTGGTTATTCGTTGATACTGCTAGTGTGCCCTACTGAATGAGTCGGTAATTTAGGAACAGGGCCTGAACAGTTTGACCTTCATGTAAAAGTCATATTTTTCTCATTTTGTGATAATGTATGATGTGAATAGTTTCATGAACATTTTAATATAACAATATACCCAAGCTTTGATTTAGTACAGGAGTTCCCAACCTTTTTGCACCTGTGTACCACTTGTCTTTTTGAGAAATATTTGCCTACTACCAGACCCAAATATTTTAATAAACGTATAATATTTACTCTTCTAAAAGTGTTCAGAGGCTTTTTCAATCAAATTCCTGAGAAAACTTCATAATTGATGGTTAGATATTTGTTTATTCATAATATGCTTATAATAAAGGAGGAATAAAAATATTAAAATGGTATTAATGAAAAAAAAAATGTCTATGTTCTTACCACTTTTATTTGTAACTAACGTTACTGCAGTTTCGTCCTATACCGACATTTTCAAACTTATACAAGTTTATTGTTAATATTTGTAACTAACGTTACTGCAGTTTATTCCTACACGGACATTTTCAAACTTACACAATACAAGTTTATTGTATAAGTTTGAAAATGTCCGTATAGGATGAAACTACAGTAACGTTAGTTTCAAATAAAAGTGGTAAAAAACATAGAAATTTTCATTTCTTTTTTCATTATGATTTCCTACCACGTAGTAAGGGCTACATACATCAATTTATTAAAATGGTATCAATTCACAGTTTTATTTATTACCTATAGGTCTAAATACATAAAAAATATACTTTGATAGTCTTTAGTGTAAAACTTGTTGTTGTTTGCCTGTGGTATTTTTTTTAATATATATTGGCTGCCTTTTTTCCTAACACGGCTGGAACCATATCCACAGCGGTCGTCAGTAAAAGCGTTTCACCTATTGTGTGAGGCTTTCCATCTGTTACAATTCTTAAATCAGCAAGGTATGACGCCTTTATTAAGTTAGTATCAGTATTGACAAACGTTGTCAAACATTGGGTTTCTTTCTTTAAAAAATGGTGGTGTCGCATCAGTAAAGAAGGCTTCATGGATTGGTTGGAAAGTGTTTCAAGACATACAACACATTGAGGAATAGGAATGTCACTGGTTTCAGTCCCTGGCTCACTATAAAACCGTACTGTGAGTAGCTTTCATCGTATTTACGATTGGCCGGTAATTTAGGTTTTCAGCACAATCCTTTGAAGTAGAAGAAGACGTCAGAAATCGTTTCGTAGTTCAGTTTTCTTATACAAAATCAGAATTATTAATTACAACACCCACAACGAACCTGTAATGCCTATTGAAAGTAAAAGACAATCCATAGGAATTATAAATTCCAATGTAGGTAAAAGAAAAACGAAGATGTCAGGTCGTTCACTGGGTTATGAGTATTTCGTTTTTCTAGCGACCCGTGAGCTGAGTCATGTTTGCTATTAACAGCATGTTGTTCACATCACTCACGCGTACCACCTGATACATTCCCGCGTACCACTGGTGGTACACGTACCACCGGTTGGGAACACCTGATTCAGTACATATTTTCTTCAATATCCAATTGACAGGAATACTAAGAATTTTTTGCATCTGTCTGATGTGAAGGTCTCAGCTAGTTCAGCGTCCGCTTCAAAATAATAATAATGACATATTTTTTTATTAGTCAGTGAGCTATGCTTGAAGATTGGCAGTGAACACATCTAAAGAAATGAACTCTAAACGTTCAAGCCAGACTCAAATATACCTACACAGTAGATTAAATGGACTGACGCCTATCAGAAAATAACTACTTCCCTGGCTAACACCGCGAAAGGCGTTGGATTATATCCGACAGGCGTCAGTGCAGGAATCTTTACAGAAAATTTTCTGCATATGCAATTGGCAATACAACTGAAAGAGTCGACCTTCAATTTTGGAACGGGCACACTTGCAGAACGGTTTCGGGCTCATTAGCCGCTCATCAGTGCAGGATAGTGACCATCATTGACCTAAAGTCAATGATATTCCATAATTGAAAATCGGAATTCTTTCAGAGTATTTCATTCCCCTTCCTAAGTTGGAGTCTGAAAGAATTTCGATTTTCAATTATGGAATATCATTGACTTTAGGTCGATGATGGTCACTATCTTGCACTGATGCGTGGCTAATGAACCCGAAACCGGTCTGCAAGTGTGTCCGTTCCATAATTGAAGTTCGACTCTTTCAGTTGTACTGTCAATTGTATATGCAGGAAATTTTCTGTGAAGATTCCTGCACTGACACCTGTCGGATATAATCCAACGCCCTTCGTGGTATTAGCCAGGGGAGTAGTTGTTTTCTGATAGGCGTCAGTCCATTTAACCTACTGTGTAGGTATATTCGAGACTGGCTTGAACGTTTGAAGTTCATTTCTTTAGATTTAATGATAATATTATTGACGATTTATTTCTACCCTCAGAGCCTGATGTAGTTCTTCTCGAACTAAATGGAGAATCCATATTCGTCGTTGAGTTTTCAGCTTCCGATGAGGATATATATATATATATATATATATATATATATATATATATATATATATATATATATATATATATATATATACAGGGTGTCCCTGGACTTCCTCTTTTCCTCTCGGGAATGTATAGATGGGGTCAAAATATCACCAGTACTTCATATAACTTTTTTTCCTAAAAGTCTTCGTAACCAAGTTACGGGCCCTCGAAGTTACAAAATGAAAAATGTTTTTCTTTGATAACTTTTCAAGTGAATATTCAAAATCATCCAAATTTTGGTAACTGACTAAACAAATGAATTCCTTCGATGAGCTGTCATGCAGGAGTCAGTTGTTTTGCTACAAAGTCAGGAACGGACTACCCCCGATGGTCCACACCCCAAAACTTTGAAATGACAGATATTTTTCAATACTTTTCAACAAAATAAGGTTACTTGGACAATTTTATAAATAAAAGTACTCGTGTGGAAAGTCGATCGGAGCAACGAGTCTTGATAAAAATGTAGTTCTACTCGACGACAAAAAACCCGCTCGTCCACCATTATTTGAAATGAATAATTATCAAAGCAGAAATAATAATGATAACGTTAATTCAACAACATTTATCCTGAGATGTCTACCATTATTCGAAAATATTAGTTTTTAAGGAAAATGGAAATGATAGGTAAAATGTTCATAACGAATTTTTATAATGCAAACACGTTTAACTAACGAAACTCAAGAGCCTCAAGAGCAAACAGAAATGAAAAATCCGCTACAGAAACTGCTCGATATGACCACCTTCTCTCTCTATACATTTTCTTAGTCTGCGAAGACACCCTCTCTGTACTTGAAATAGCATTCCAGGGTCGTTTCGTATGGCTTCACAATGTAATATTATTCCATCTATTGTGGAAAATATGGTTCAGATGGTCACGCACAATCTAACTAAAATGAGGAGGAGCGCCATCATGCATAAACCACATATCTCTTCGGGTTTGCAATGGAACATGTTCCAAAAGTCCATTCAAATCGTTCTGAATGAACTCCAAATAACCTTCTCCATTCAATCGGTCCTGTAGAACGAATGGTCCTATAAGATGGTTTCGTATGATACCAGCCCAAACATTCACGTTGAATTTCCGTTGGTGTTTGGTTTGCAATATCCCATGGGGATTTTCTTCGGCCCATATATGGAGATTATGAGAGTTGATAACTCCATCTCTACTGAAACCTGCTTCATCAGTGAATAAAACTCGATTAATAAAAGTCATATCCTCTCTTTGCCTATCCATGAACCAATTGGCATATTCCAGTCGTGCTGGAAAATCTTGAGGTGTCATGGCATGTACCTTCTGGATGTGAAATGGATGGAGCAGTTGTTCCCTAATTATTCTATGAATAGTGGTCTTGGATGTATGGAACTGTTCTGATAGATTTCTGATGCTCATTGAAGGATCATCAGCGACGGCTTCCAAAATATTTTTCTCCAATACAACGGTACGTACAGTCCTAGGAGCGCCCTCACCACCTCGTTTTGGCAAAACTGTACCTACAATAATATCGAAATAAAACAACGTGCTCAAATTAATTTTCAATTATTGCATACCTGTCTCCCTCAAGCTGCGATCGACACGCTCGAATGTTTCTCTTGACGGTACCGTTCGATTGGGAAAATGCTCGGAATACAGACGACGAGCTTCTGCAGCATTACAAAATGCTCGTCCATAAAATACATGCATATCTGCATATTCATTGAATGTAAACTATTCGGCCATATCAAAAAAATTCAAAATATCCTATAGAATATTGACAATACAATGATAGTCATATGACAACGCACCACTCAACAAAACAAAATCGCATTCCAGTTTCTCATTTTTTATCAAAACTTTCTAAAAGGTTTTTTTGTCAACATCTGTGAAAGAAATATTATTCCCTGGATATTTTTCACCTGATCATGTGCAGCCGTTTTTGTAGTTCATTCGTTTGCTTTTTATTAGTAAATATTTTTTCCGATGTGCGTTTTTTTCAGCTAAATTTAGATTCGTGTTAAAGAATTTCTCCCACTATCACTCCCACTATCAGTGAAACTCCTCAACAGTTTAGCTGTGAAGAAGAATTTGAAACATTCGAATGTTGAGTTTCATGAGATTCAGATAACTGATCAACACGAAACGTGATTATTCCACACGTATTATGTACATACAAAATATGGAATGAAGTCGATATTTCATAGTAGAGTAACTTGTTAGTTTAAAAACACCACGAATCTACAGAACTTGATATTTCTTTTGAAAAAATATCTGCTATCACAATTGTGACTTAAACTTCCATATAGGTACTGTACTTTTTGTTTACGACTTCATTTTAGCATACTTTGTATTATTCCTGTTATAAATATTGTTGAATTAATGTTATCATTATTATTTCTGCTTTGATAATTATTCATTTCAAATAATGGTGGACGAGCGGGTTTTTTGTCGTCGAGTAGAACTACATTTTTATCAAGACTCGTTGCTCCGATCGACTTTCCACACGAGTACTTTTATTCATAAAATTGTCCAAGTAACCTTATTTTGTTGAAAAGTATTGAAAAATATCTGTCATTTCAAAGTTTTGGGGTGTGGACCATCGGGGGTAGTCCGTTCCTGACTTTGTAGCAAAACAACTGACTCCTGCATGAAAGCTCATCGACGAAATTCATTTGTTCAGTTAATTACCAAAATTTGGATGATTTTGAATATTCACTTGAAAAGTTATCAAAGAAAAGCATTTTTCATTTTGTAACTTCGAGGGCCCGTAACTTGGTTACGAAGATTTTTAGGAAAAAAAGTTATATGAAGTACTGGTGATATTTTGACCCCATCTATACATTCCCGAGAGGAAAAGAGGAAGTCCAGGGAACTTACTTTACAAAAATGAAGCGATATATTAGACTAATATATAGACTGCAAGAATAATAAGCAGGTCGAAAAAATTGTCGCTCCCTGAGAGCTATCTTGGCGTGCGCTGCCTATACCGTTGGAGTTACATTCAGATTGTTTATCTCGAATAGTTTTAAATGAAAGTCCGCGATAGCATATATCATTATCTAACTCTTATGTGGTAGCCACTATATGCAAAATACTGAGCCATAAATATAACTAAATTGGATACTTTTTACATTTTAGAGTATCTGTCAAATTCTTATAAAAATTGATACAATTTTCGTTTCAAGTATTGCACTAATTAATTTTGAACGAATCGTTTTGAAGTAATCACGATAAGATTAACTTGACGCAACGCAATGAGCCATTATGCGTAGAAGGATGGTCTAAGCAATGAAGCCGAGACACAGCATACCTAACAATCAGCACGGACACACGATGCCGCCTTTGATCTCAAAAAGTATGAAGACGCCATCTTGAAAACCATATTACTCAGGCACAAAACACACTAACTACAGGTGTTCTGTGGCTCAGGGCCAGACTTGCGACATGGTGTCTATAACAGAGGCGTACTGGAAATTTCATCTTGTCATAATTCATGAAACTGAACTTGTTTTCAAATGACTTTATCTAATAAAATAAGGTTTGTCATTTGATTGTTGCTATTTTATTCATCATAATGAATAATATATTAATACGATGCTATTTGTAATTTTTTCAAATAATATAAGAAGTGATAGCTAAGGGTTTTCAGAATTAGATTTGACTGGCACAAAATGTTGGGATCACTTCACGGAAAACATCACCTCATTTGGTTTGTTGCAACCCACGCAGAAATTTTCCTCTATTCATACATTAAGAGCCGTAGATGTGACTGAAATCTTTGGTGTTAAAGAAGAAACATTCGAATGGAGCCCAATTTCTTAAACTCCAAACATTTTTGTTCTTGTTGTACGTTTTCACTATCCAAGTTAGCATCTTCAGGAGTGAAATTGATATTAAACATCAATTAATAAGATGCTAATTTGGTTACTGAAACGTGCATCGAGTACAAGTATGATGTATGGGAAATTGAGCTCTAATTAAAAGGTGTCATTAAGTGGCGATTATAGTCTGGTATGATCCTCAACTAGGGATCATCTTATTTTTGTCAGCATATCTCATTTGTTGAATATCACCATCCAATTGTTACAAAATTCTGCAGCACTTCTATCAATAATATCAGCTTTGTTCCATAATACTTCACAGTGTGGAACAGAATAGAAATTGAAAAAAAAGTCAATCAAAAAAATCAGAAACGCAATAAAATTTTTTCTCTATCAAATATTCTTTGAATTTGTTCTTGAACTTGTATTTGGAGTCGGCTAAATTCCAAATATGATCAAATTCAGTTTGAAATTATGTAAGAAACCATACCTACTCAACAAGCTACTCACAAACGTTAGTAACTGAAACTCTCAAATAAAAATGCAGTTGATTGTAAAAAATGTATTAGTGGTACCTACACACAAACATACATACATACATGCATGCATGTAAGTATATGTATCTATAGTATCTTTCACAGATAAATAATTTGTTCACAAAAAGGAAGGGGGGTTTATTCTAAAACGACTACTCCCAAATGAATTTCACTAGTTCGGACTTCCATTGTCTACTATATAAAATGATTTGAAATCCCTGAAACAACTAAAAAAGAAGAATTGTAAATGAATAGCTGAAAATAACAATTATATTAACCAATAATAAACCAATAAACCTCAAATGAAATAATAGTGAAATAAAATACAAGTAAAAATAAAACAATTGAATAAATAAAAATAAAGAAATGAAAAAAGGAAATAAAAATAAAAAGTGGAGAGATTCCAAGTCACGTTAGTTCACGACATTTCGATTGTTAGTATCTACAATCGTCTTCGGGTGACGAGACTGATTCCTCCGAGAGATGACTATTTATGGGTCGTTCGAGTCATCTCTCGGAGGAACCAGTCCAGTCATCACCCGAAGACGATTGTAGATACTAACAATCGAAACGTCGTGAACTAACGTGACTTGGAATCTCTCCACTTTTTATTTTATTTTTTCATTTCTTTATTTTTATTCATTCAATTGTTCTATTTTTACTTGTATTTTATTTTACTATTATTTCATTTCAGGTTTATTTTGGTTGATATAATTGTTATTTCCAGCTATTCATTTTCAATTCTTTTTTTTTAGTTCTATCAGGGATTTCAAATCATTTTATATAGTAGACAATGGAAGTCCGAACTAGTGAAATTCATCATGAAACATTGTCAATCACCTTCAAACATACTCCTAAATGCTTTGTATTACATAGAAATAACTTTTACTTGAACAATTTGTATATTATTATTATTTACATATGTACCTTGAATCGGTCAGATAACATTTATAAGATTACACATCAAGTATGTACGTACTGCACAGAAAAGTATAGTGTAATTCTTAAATACCTATATTCAACCTTGGAAATCTGTATGTGATCTAGTAACCCAGACAAATTTGTTTTTGCAAATGACAGCTGATCAGAGAGCTTCATCTAATAAAGAAGGTTTCATTCAAACAAAATAATAAGTTTTTGAAAGTTATATTAACTATCATATATTCTTTAAGTATTATGTCAATTGTTTTTTAAATTTCATGTCAACAATTCAATACCAAAATTAAACTTGACAGGTCCACTGCTTTTCAACATGGCCGACATAGCGACGCGAAGTATATGCGCGTACTTTTCCCGCCCAAGGGAGTGTCTGTGCTGATTGTTAGATATGCTGTGGCCGAGAACGCGACTCGAACGCAGGCAGACGCATGAGAGCAGACTTCGTTGACAATTATGTCAGTTTTGCGAATTTCTTCATAGATGATATCATTCGATTCTCGAAGCTATTCATCACTTAGTGCAGTTGGCATATTTTTTCAGTAACTGTATTTTTGAAGTAAAAATATAAATCACTAGCTGTTGCCGCGGCTTCGCCCGCGTAGAATTTGGCTTGTCACATTGAGTTTCGTGATAGACCATTTTGAACAAATAGTTACAATATTTTTTTTGTAACCCAATACAATCTTTGAACCCCCATTTTTCTTTCTTGTAGGTGAAAATTCCTGAATTTCTATATTTATTTACGCTATACAAAGAACATACCTGCATATTTCAAGATTCTAGGTTCAGTAGCTTCGACTGTACGTTGATATAAGAGGGTCAGTCAATCAATAGGTACCCAATTATACTATACTAGATGTTACCCGGGTTACCGTGGAAACTT
The DNA here is from genome assembly GCF_025532065.1 of Leptinotarsa decemlineata. Taxonomy (NCBI): domain Eukaryota; kingdom Metazoa; phylum Arthropoda; class Insecta; order Coleoptera; family Chrysomelidae; genus Leptinotarsa; species Leptinotarsa decemlineata. The sequence continues at coordinate 183,566 of NW_027412569.1, forward strand.
AACCTATGTGTTATTCCAGGTCATGATCTATCTATATACCAACTTTCATTCGAATCCGTTGAGCTGTTTAGGCGTGAAAAAGTAAAAAAAAAAAACGTTAATACATACCTTGCATTCATCCATCCATCAATCAACAATCACTTGGTGATTGAAACTTGTGAGATATGATCCATAAAGTACATCTGCGTAGTTCAAAGATGAGAGAAGGAGACTATCATGAGAGTAATTTTTGTCGTTTTGTGAAGGCATTTTCGATTTCCGTGAATCAACTTGAGTGGTATGGTATGCTTACTGAACTAGTCTATACGCTTGGAATTCGAATCGGAGATCACTGTTCATAGTCAATTCTTTTCTTCTTCTTACTTTACAATCCCGAAATTATTTGGAATGGAATTTAATAAAAGGTTTGGAACATTATTTCCAAGTTACAACTTCATAAAGAAAATCTCAAAAAAAATAAATGATTATTACTTACCGTATTCATATTCGACGAAACCATTGAAATGCCTCTGTTTATTGTGTGACCTAGGCAATAACTATTTTATTGAGACTCTGTGAGTGAGAAATTGAAATTCGTTATGAAGTCATCTTGAAGACAATTCCAACTGAGAGTATACTAAAATTTCGAGTTCGAAGTATCGTCTTAAAAATTAATTAAAACTTGGAAGAAACGCAGTTGAAGTTACTTTGAATTATCGACAACCGAATTGAAATACTTTGTGAAAAACAATAACATTAGTTCGAAGGCAGGTGAGGCAAAGAAAATTAATGAAATAGAAAATAATGATAATAATAATAAAAATAAATGGTCACCATCTTAAGAAGGGTGCTGCAAGCAGCTTCATCGGACCAGAATGTGTCACTGGCATCGCTTTAGGCTTTGCCAAACACAGATTGAACATCTGGATGGCAAGACGATTTATGGACTTCTGGCAGAATCTTCCAGAATTGGCTCACTCGAAGGCGTTTATTCACCCTTCGAAGCTTGATACCGAACAGTTGTTGGGCTACACTAGGGATGAACTACGATGTCTAACTGGCCTTCTTATAGATCACTGTCATTCGAATCATCATATTCAGAGACTCGGACTGTTAGAAGACAGTGTGTGTCGCCTCTGTTTGGGAAATGATGAAATAGCAGATCACATAGTTTCTGCCTGCCCCGCTGAAGACTGAATCAAGTTCTTAGAGTTCAGCAGAGCCATACTCTTCCCAGCTGACCTGAAAGACCACGCACTGTACAAACTAGTCGGCTTCGTTAAGAATCTGGGTTTATTTGGTCGAATGTGAATAGCTTGGCCGTGGAATTGGCCGCGGTAGTAGTACGCCCGACTCACGATCGGAAGAACGTGGGTTCGATTCCTGCCTCGCCCAGATATTTTTCTCGAGAGAATTTATCTGGTTGAAGCTGGGATGATTCTTCAACCGTGTTGGAAATCACAAGTTAAAAGGTAACACCTCGTTAGTCCTTAGCTCAACTTCTGAGAGTTGTCGTTCGTATGGGGGCGACAGCTGATTAACGGAAAAACGGTGGAGGGTCGAATAGTTCCACTCACTTGTTACCAAACCTAACCTGAAGTGGCGAATTTTTGCAAAGCGTTATACTTACACTCAACCACGTTGAAAAAAAATTACAAAAGAAATTATCTACACATCTTTGTGACTTCTTTGAAATTGATTGCTTTTTTTATTTGAAAGATTTCCACATATTTCTTTTGTATTTAGATGGAAAAGTAGAATGCCAAAACCTTTCTTTCCCAAAAATTGCTTAGTATAAACTAATTTCTGTAAAATAAATACAAATGTTACTGTTCAAATTACGGTTGAATGAGCAATTCAATTTCAAGTTTACTTCTGAATAGCGGTAGTGATACATTTTTCAAAGATTCTCTGAATGAATTATAGAATGCAACATCAATTAAATTTCATGAAACATTCACCATTCAATGTTTCAATAATGTTCAAGTGAAGTTCTAGTAAATTCAGTATTGTCGCAACTCATTACTCGCTTGGCTTATTAACGAGAGGATTTTATTCGCTGTTTCACCCATCCATCATTCATCCAAATAATGAAAGAACTCATTTGAAAACTCAATTAGATATTTATTGTAGCGAAACGGGGAAAATACTTCAGCAATAAACTCACACTCGAATGTTGATAAAAAATACAATAAAACACCAAAAACTCACGTTATGCTGCCACCCAGCGGGATCGAAAAAAAGGAGATGTGCTGCATGGCTGGAACGTCTTTCTAGATCAATAGATACCGAATGAATTTCTGAATACTGTCTGTTTATGATCTTAACCTCCCTCAATATTTAGTAAGGTGAAATGCTCAGCATTCAATCTGTGCAAAGTTTGCGTATTTGGAGATTGTTTTATATTTCTATATCCTGTGATCGTATCAATTTCGATGTCTATGAACTTGGGATATCAAAAGATGGAATTCTGAATACTATTTTTGTTTTAGAAAATTGAAATTGGGGTTGTAACATCTTTCAATTCATGTATTCGCTTAAATGAATTTGAATTATTTCACGACCATTTTCCATATTCGACAGTATAGTCTATTCATTCGCTTGAAATATATATATATATATATATATATATATATATATATATATATATATATATATATATATATATATATATATATATATATATATATATATATATATGCATTTTATGATAAAATACATCAAAAAATGTTCTTGATGAAACTTGATGAAATATGATTTCATCATTCGACATGGTTTGCCTTCGATGAAAATACAACGATTACAGCGGTTTTCGATATCATTTCTGAAGTACAATTTCTCTGTAGCCTCAAAATAGGCCCCGATTTCAACGATAACCTCTTTATCGGCGCTTGACTTCTTTCCAGTAAGCCCTGTTTTGAGTTATGAGAACAGAAAGAAATCGCTGGGGGCCATCAGATCTGGAGAATGAGGTGGGTAGTGAAGGAATTCGAAGCACAATTTAGGCAAATTCGCCATCGTGTTTTTTTATTTCTGACATGGTGCATTGTCTGGGAAGAGGAAAAAGTCCTTGGAGACCATCAGATCTGGACAATACGGTGGATGCAGAAGCAATTTGAAGCCCAATTTGGACAATTTCGCCATCATGTTCTTTGATTTCTGACACGATGCCGTGTTTTGATGAAACAGCGCTCTATTTTTTCTTCAAATGAGATCGATGAAAAAAACTAGAGGTCCGTATTTGAAAAAAATCAACCACTATCAAGGATGCAAGTGATGTTTGTGTCTCCAATCAGGCGGATGGCTATTTTCTGGATAGAATCCAGCAACGGAGTATGTTTGGGCGCAGAGTTCCATACATGAGAACAATACTCAAAAGGAGGTCTGATCTGACCTCTGAAAAGCATCAAAAGTTGCTGAGGTGTGTACACTTCTCTTGTTCGAAACAGTGTTACAAAATTCTGAGGAGCAGCCTTTGCAATTCCAGCGACAAATTGGTGTCCATTTCAACCCCCAACAAACGTATGGAAGTAGAAAGCGGAATTGTCTGACCTGACATTTTTATATCCGGTTCGGAAACATTTATCTTTTTGAATGTCTGGGTTTTTGTGGCATTGAATTGAACCTGATTATTTCACCCCAATTCGAAATCACTTCTGGATCCTCATTAAGATACGCAACCTCCAGCTGCCTGTGAAGATGTGTCTTCCTAGATGATATCCTGGAATCCAAATGGAATGACGAAACAAGTGTGTTGTCATCAGCAAAGCAATATATTGGATTCTTATTTTTTTCCAATAAGTCGTTGGTGACAATACGTGAGTTTGCTACCCATCTTCGACCCATTGTTTGCTTTCCAGAGAGGAAGCAGTATATGAAATCGTCATGTTTCATACCAGTTGGAAGATTTTTTTTCAGCTGACTGATATTATTCACACAGATAATTGAATTTGAGCAATGGAAGGATAGTTATTGGCGTTTGATTTATCATTCTAATGTCATCATTTATATTTCGTTATGAATTTTTGGCTGTTTTTCCAGATAATCTTGATAATTATGTTGATTTCTCAATTGAGAGTGAAAACATTGGTTTTTGAAATCAACGTCCAAAAAGTCAGGTGGACAGTTCATTAGATTTCGTTTTTCATTGGAATAATGCTGTTGAACTATTTCAAATGTTGCTTTCGAGAGCATATAATATTATGAAGAAAGGTTGTTCAATTTTTTTATCACTCAGTTGCTTATATTTCGTGACCAACTGATCTCTGTATGATTGCAGATGTATTTTTAAAATTCTCAGTGAGTTGATTCTACGTCCCACTCATTCGAATTAATGAACGTTATGGAGGAGTAAAGGAAGAAATGACATATCTCCCCTTCATCCGCTTCATATTGATTTATCGGAAGCAAAGCAATATCATGCCCGTTTATTCCAATAAAAATCTGAAAAGAGTTTTTCAAGAGTAACTCCATATCAATATGAGCATCATATTTTCCATTAAGATACTAACAATAGCCAAAATCGGAGTGTATTTCCAGATCCTCCACATCATTTGCTGAATAGAATTCAATCCAGGAAAAATATTTCGATGTTCTGCGATCATCTACAACAGAGAGAAGTTTTTGCGGCTTCCTCTCCCGTCCGAAGCTCGATTTAATTCAACTGAACGTTTTTTTCGCGTATCCGTTGAAATGAAAATGACCTGTTTCATTTTGAAGGATTGATTGAAATCACGACGGGGCTTCTCTTTTTGATCGCTTTGGAGAGATCATCTGGTGTGAATTCCGAACGTGAATGATGGTTAATTAATTTTACTCGAGTATTTCCTGTTACGAGTTTTCGGTACACTGGAGCGGACAGATACGACTGGAAAGCCAATATGAGTTGACTGAAGGATGAAAAAAATATAATAATTGCAGTATCGTGCTTATTCGTCAGAAGGGATAACTGGTTAACACGATTCGTGATTCCAAAAATTGTTTTATGAACTGATAAAGGAGATTCCGAGTTTTGTCGTGGTTTTCTATGGTTACAATCTCAAAACCTTTCTGTCCGACGGGAAACACAAGATCTTTGTCGACAATAACGAGAGGCCAGCAACGTCAAATCATTATTCACCGGCAGCAGGAGGTTTCTTATCTTAATGAGGATATAAAAGTGATTGGGGTGAAAGTAACCCGGTTTAATTCAATGCACAAAAATCCAATAGTCTAGGATCCCACTGCAAAATTATGTAGGAATAATGTAGACAATTGAAATTTGATTTTGAAGTAATTTCATTAGTAGGAGAATTCATTTTCCATAAGGTGCCAATTACTAATTACCCGCCAGTACTATTAATTGAAATATTTATAATTGACTTTTAGAAATAAGTTTCGTTTACATTTCATGGAAATAAATCCTACAGTACTTTACAATAGTGTGTATTCGAAAGATTTGAAAAGTCACAGTTGCTGCTGATTGTTTAGCCGCTAACCCTACGCAGCCAGGTGTGAATAGGTATGATTTTGTTTAAACTTTTCGTTTATTATGTGTATTTATTTCATTTACACCACATTGAAGATCATTTCTTTCTGTACTCAATTTAATATAGGTGCTTGTAAAAAAAATCCGCAAATCAAAGTTTCCTGACTTTAAAGATGCTAGGCATTGAAAATAAAGTGGCAGAGAGTAAGTGCACGATGCTACTAGTTAGACAAGGACGCTAAATACCAGCTGTACCTGTTTCTTGAGCTATTTCGCATGTCTCAAATAAATAGGGTTCTCAGTCAAGCAGCTGATCTGAGGTTTTGTATTGATTGTAAATCCTAACCAAACTATTTTGCAGCCAGTGATACGTTTTCCTTTTATTGTTGTTGTTTCAATAAAATTAAAATATTATTACTATTGTTTATGTGAAGCTTAAATTAACAATATGTCGAAGTGTTTTTTGTGCAGTAAGTTAAATAATTTACACAAATTTAATGAAGTATCATTTAAAAAATGTTTCTGTATGTTATCATTTCGTCAAAGAAAAAATATAAATATTATGACATTATATTAACAGTAGAATCAACTGATTACTTCGGTTATCATACTGATTGTTTCAAGAAAATTACTGTTACAAAACAAAAAGACAAAGAAGAGTTTCAACCTTTTTGCACAACATTAATTGTAGGTGTAAATGTTTATTATTTAAGAATAACTTTTAATTAGTGATCAATCTATTTTCAATAATTTTATTGATTGTGAGAGTCAAAAAACATTTATTATTGCGAATTAAAAATACACACAATGATATTTCAATTATAAATAATATCAGAAGCATTTAATCAGAGTCGTTCTAACTATTTAGACTGTTGATTGAGAACCCTATTTATCAAGGCATGCGCAATGGCTCAAAAAACGGGTACAGCTGGTATTTAGCGTCCTTGTCTTACCAGTAGCGAAGCTCACTCAATCTCTGCCACTTTATTTTCAATGCCTAGCATCTTTAAAGTCAGGAAACTTTGATTTGCGGTTTTTTTTACAAGCACCTTAATAAAATACAGTACAGAAAAAAATTATCTTTGATGTGGTGTAAATGAAATAAATATACGGTATAAACGAAAAGTGTAAACAAAATAATACCTATTTACACCTAGCTGCGTAGAGGTAGCGGCTAAATAATCAGCAGCAACTGTGACTTTCTAATACACTATTGTGAAGTGCTGTAGGCTTTATTTCCATAAGATGTAAACGAAATTAATTTCAAAAGTCAATAATTCATATTTGAATTATTAGTACTGGCGGGTAATTACTAACTGGCACCTTATTAAAACTGAATTCTCCTAGTTATGAAACTACTTCAAAATTCAATTTTGATTGTCTACATCATTCCTACATAATTTTGCAGTGGAATCCCATACTACAAGCATCGGTTTCCTTCAAGAAAATGAATGTCTCCGAACTGAATATGATAATTTCAGATCAGACAATTTCGTTTCCTGCTTCGATAAGTTTGTTGAGGGTTGAAATCGACACCAATATGTCTTAACACAATCATGTCGTTTGAATTGCAAAGGCTGCTTCTCAAAAGCTTGGAACACTGTTCCGAACCAGAAAACTGTACACACCTCAGCAACTTTTGATGCTTTATAAAGCTAAGATCAGACTTTCTTTGGAGTATTGTTCTCATGCATGGTGCTTCGCCCCCAAACATACCACCTGAAGCTGCTGGATTCCATCCAGAAAAGAGCCATCCGCCTGATTGGAGAACATCACCTGCAACCTTGATTGTCTGGAATATTGAAAAAAGGTTGGAGATTTATCTCTAGATGATGTCACGGGAAGCGTTCAAGTGACTTGGCATATTTGATTCCACCAAGTGCGGTACATATCAGAAATATGCGACGAACTGTGGCTGCTCATCGTTTTGAGGTTCAACTCAGTACACTTCGAACTTCATTGTTTGAGAACTCTTCCGTCTGGAGAACTGCGTTTATTAGGATTGAACTTCCTGAGAAAGTTTTTCCAAATCGGTTTGATCTCCATGATATGATCTCCATTGGATATGAATCTCTAGTGATTCATATCCAATGTGCATCACTACTTTTGCACGGGCACCGCTCTAAGAGCATCTTAAGAATTTCCCTGTTTCCCTGTAAGAACTGTTTTTTTTTTTCAGCAAAAATATGTATTGGTAGTGAAATTGTTACCCTGATTCCGAATTCATTAAAATTTTGAGCCTTCATCGTTTCTTTATACTATTCTTCGCAAAGCTGGGTGATTCCTTCGTCCCTGGTGGGCCGTGTAAGCCACGCAGATCAACCTCAGACGAAATTTGGACTCGTCCTGAACCAAACCTGACGTTCACAGAGTTCTACCCCAATAATTACGAAAGATACAGAGTTGCCTCCATGAGAAGTGAGACATACTGTACAGGGTGGAGTCAACAAGATTCTCTCGGTCTATTGCTGTAAGGGAAAACCACTTTTTGAGTTACTCAATTTTTTTTCTCAGTCATATCGATAAATATTATCTTTTAAAATTATTTTCTCGCATACGGGTGATTCAGCAGAGCGTGAATGCAACACCCAGAATGATAATACGACATTCCATTCAGTATTTTTGAAGCTCTATAAGGAATTTTTTGTTTTTGAATTTCCATTGCGGCATTGCCAAGTTATTCCAGAAAAACTTATTTTGCAGACAATTAACTCACCACCCACATGTCTATAGTAATTAGGTATATTATTTTTAAGAATAGTCTGAAATTTCAACATTCGGAAACAATATATAGAGTGCTTGTTAAAACGAGTCATGTTTTATCCATTTTCGAACATACATACTTCAACTGTTTCAAAGGGAACACCGTATATTTTTTCATTAGCATGAAATGTTTGAATACTCCACATTTTTTATCAGAAGTGTACTATAAGAAAAACGAATATTTTACAAATTATACCCAGTCCTATCAATTGTTGTAACCACAAAAAATTCATTTATTAACATTCACTTACTCAAAATTTTTCAATATGAACAATAACGCCTACATTTTTTATTGAATAGAGGAGTCCAGAAGATGTTCGAAATGGCGACCATTTTCTGCAACACATAATGTCAGTCTTTTTTCAAACGAATCCACTAGACGTTCCAGCATATCCTCTGGGATTTTCCCTGAAAGTTCTAGTGATTCTTCGTTTCATGTCTTTTATAGATGACCTGTCAGACCAGGTCAGGCACACCCCTGTCTATGTATTCTTGATTGAAATTATCGTTGGGGTATTATTCCCGTAACTCTGTTTTGGAATGTGGGGGTGCACCGTCTTGTTGTAGCCATATTCTGAGTCTTGGTATATCTAAGTGTGAAACCCCGTCCGATGAATTCGAAAACTCATGCCGAAGAAATCTTACATATTTTTTTCCAGTGAGATGCCCATCCCAAAAATATGAACCGATAACTCTTTTTCAGAGATTTACACCCCAAGTATTCAGTTACCAACGGTGTTGATGGTTCAGGCAACGAACAAAATGGGGGTTCTCCGTTGCATAATAATGCATGTTATGCCGATTCACAGTTCCATTCTTATGAAAAATCACTTCATCAGAAAATAACACGAAATCGAAAAAAATATTTTCCTGAATGGTCTTTTCTAAGCCCTATCGGCAAAATTCAACACGTTTTTCAAAATCTCTTTCTCTTAACTCTTGCATCAATTGCATGTGGTAAGGATGAAATTTGCTTGCTCTCATCATTCTTGACACGCTGGTTTGAGGGAATCTTAAATCCCTGCTCAGGTCTCGGGTACTCACATGGGCATTCTCAACAAGGTGAAGGGCAATCTGAAATGTATTCCCTTAATTTCTAATTTTTAATTAATAATATATAACAGGGCAAACACTTTCAAACTTTCCGTGATTGACATTACCGGTTCTTACAAATCTTGTTTTTAGAGCCTGACATGTCCCTCCATCTGTTTGTCTTTTTTCAGGGAACTCCTCTTTGTAATAGGGGAGCCAAGCGGGGATTTCTGGATTCACTGAAGCGCGGCAGATTAATATACAGGGGGATACCTTGTACCCGGTTAAGTACCTCCACCAAATATGAGCTTCATATATATATATAAGGCCACCTGTGAGGGATAAAGGATCAGATTAGTACAAAAAATTAATCATCAGAAATTCTTGAGCGCTTCAGATTAAGGTAGGGTGAGTTAATTACCTGCTAAAAAGTATATATTCCAGTAATCTGACAATTTGAGAGTGACGTAAAGAAAGAGGAGGGCAGCAAAGTTGTGAAAAAATAACGTCATTTCGACATTCTGGAGCGTAGCTAATTTTTTTCATTTTGAAGGTAAAAATTCAAGGATAACGAAATTCCGCAAGCCGAAATAACAAAAATTCGTCGATAAAGTTTAATGCGTGCAGCTGTGTTTCTATTCCTCTATTCTCTATCCACTTTCTATCTATCTATTACTCTATCACTCCGTCCCCACTCTGAATTCTGTTGCCATGACGCCATGACAGTTGATCACAGAGACTCGTTCGTGATGAAGATGAAGAAAATGATTAATTATTCAATCAATTGATGGATGTAGCCGTTACTACGTGGTAGAAAATCATAATGAAGAAAAGGGAAATTAAACTTTCTATGTTTTTTACCACTTTTATTTGTAACTAACGTTACCGCAGTTTCGTCCTATAAGGACATTTTCAAACGTATACAATATATAAGGACATTTCGTCGGTCGGTAGCCAAGCGGTTCGGCGTGGGTGCTTTGTTCACTCACTCGAATTGACTGCCGTGTTGGTCGGTGGTTCAAGCCCTAGTCTGAACGATCGATCTTCACTTGCTATCGTCCAACCCGTGTTAGGAATCACACGTTAAAAGGTAAGACCTCGTTAATCCTTAGCTAACACAAGTTTCGACTTCTGAGGGTTGTCGTTCGTAGGGGTGCGACAGCTGGTTAACGGAAAAACAGATTTTTAAACAGATTTTCAAACTCATATACGTTTGAAAATGTCCTTATAGGACGAAACTGCAGTAACGTATAAGTTTGATAATATAAGTTTGAGAAGTATAAGTATGAGTTTGAAAATGTCCTTATAGGACGAAACTGCAGTAACGGTAGTTACATATAAAAGTGGTAAAAAACATAGAAAGTTTCATTTCTCTTTTCTTCATTGATTAATCAATTGATCATAAAAAATTTAATTTTATTGAATATTTTTTTAAAATTATTTTCTTATAAATACAATTATTCTACTTGAAAAACATACACTCATTTATTTGCATGCTATTTCCTGAGCTTTTCAATTGATTGAGTTCAATGAATTAAAAAAAAACAAAATTGTTTTTGTCAGATTAGGCGAATCCATCTAGATAATCGTCAGATCATGAGACAGCACGTCTAAAACATAAAGATGAACCATATATATCTTGATCTGACGCGCTTGAGTATTTCAAAATGACGAATTTTTTTTTGCACATTATAATTATGACCGCGAGTTTGCATCAGATCGAAATCGTCAGGTTATTGAATGAGAGCTTTTTTTGTTGCACTTAACACCCCCTTAGAAAATCTGACGCGCTCGATTGAATTTTTTTCTTTTCACTTTTAACCCTTACGTACAACCAGCCACATCATGCAAACGATCAGATTAACATACCAACATTATTAAAAATACGTAGGACATTGATGCTATCAATATCTGACGCGCTCAAGTATGTCCATGCAACAGTATTTTTTTACATATTTAAAAATCTATAGCCGCCTCCGCCACCGATGAAAAGGTATATATTATATAAATTTTTTTTCTTCTTGTTATCTGAGCTTTGCAACCTAATATGTCTGAATGACGCTCGAGTAAATCCCCATTTTGCATCGTGGGCTCGCCTAGGCTATTGTAAATCCTAAATGCAAGAAGGCAATTTCCGTCACTTTTCCCCAAAGCATGCACCATATCTTTCAATACATAATTCATAATGAAAATGATTCAATCTACACGCGAAAGAAACTTCAACACATGGCGTTATTGACAAATTCCGAGAGTCATTTTTTGATGTCAGTCATCGATAACTGGACTTTTAAAGGAAAAAGCAGTATAAATATTCTTTAGGTTTTTTACGCATCTCTTACCGCTGAAACCGCTGATAACTATCAATAGATGATATGAAAAATGCTAATGTACTAGCGATTAGTTTGAATATTCGAAAAATAAATTCGAGTAAGTGAACATAAGAAAATACATTTTTTGTGGTTACAACGATTACTAAAACTTGGTATAATTTGTTATAAAAAAATGTAGTGAACTGTTGAAACATTTCATACAAATGAAAAAATATAGGGTGTTCTATTTGAAAAAGTTGAATTATATCTGTTTGAAAATAAATGAAACTTGACCGGTTTTACGGGGCACCCTATATATATTGTTTCCTAAAGTTGGGATCCCATAAATCATCAGGAGATGTTTTTAAGATATTCTTTTTTTGTCACAGGTTCCAATTCTTTCATATCAAACTTGGTATATTTTGGAAAACAAGCTATGCTCACCGGTTACTGAACATTATGAATAATGATGTTCTCTTGTCAAAAGAAGTCATGACAAGAAAATGCATTTTCTCGTTGAGAGAAACGGTATTCTTGTCAAGTTCAGAGAGGATTTTTCTCTCAACTTAGGCGGAACGAGAGGCAACAATTTCTAGTAGTGCCAGTTAAGGAATCATTCACTAGAATTGAATGTGCAGACAGTTCAGTGAAATGTTCAAGATAGCAGCTTGTGCTCATCAAAAACTGCCCATATTATCTATTATCAATAGTCTGAAACCTGGACTGCATCTTCCCACATCTGTTCCAGAATCTCGTTACATTTATAGAGTTCGCAACCGCTTTCTTCGGTGTTCTCCGTGTAAAACTTTTATTGACCCTGAATTATGCATCATTTCCCGATGTGAACTTTTCCAGTCACGTTTCCACGCAAAGGGTCAGATCGAAATCGATTTCGAGAAACAAAAAGACATATATCCTTGCCCTACTGAAATTTAGTGGCCCACGTGGCCTTCTTGGAACATCAAATTAATAAATCATAAAGATCGATGTTCAAAATGTCGGGGATTTTGGTCAATGTTGAAATTTTATGCGCTTATTCCCTACGAGGGGGGTTCCAAGAATATCTGTCAAGGAAGAGGAATTATAAAGATTTTAAAAGCAAACTTTATCATCATGATCTTCATTTCTCCACATGAACTCCTTTCTCAACGATTTCTTGAAAATTGTCATAAATCGCAGATTCCATTATTGATGAATCTATCACTGCCAAGCCATTTTCTCAAGTTTGTGAAATGAACGCTTTCTGCTTCGGTAAGTTTGTTGGTGGTCAAAATGAACACCAATATGTCTTGGCACAATCATGTCGCTGGAATTGCAAAGTCTGCTTATCAAAAGCTTGGAACACTGTTCCGAACCAGAAAACTGTACACACCTCAGCAACTTTGGATTAGAGACGCGAACATCACATGCAACCTTTATAGTCTGGAATATTGAAGAAAGGTTGGAGATGTGTCCCTCTTCTATAGATACTTTCACGGAAGTGACTTGGCACATTTGATTCCACCGAGAGCGGTACGTATCAGAAATACGCGACGGACTGTAGAAATGAAGATCACTTGAGGAGACAAGTGGGGTGCCTGAGAAGGCAGTTCAAACTTCAAATGTTTGGATTTGACTCAAGCAATAACGAGTTTGTGAAGTGGTTCATTGTTTTGACGACCAGATGCCAAATGCAGACGTTTTCTCTTGAATTTCGGATTTTTTTCAGTAAAGCGATGCGATAAGTATACAAAACATCCCACTTTGTTTTTATTGAAGGATATTCAATGGAAACAACTGTAATTTCAAATGAAGATGATATTTTCATCTTTGACATTATTTCTTTCTTCAATTAGCTGTTTTGAATGATTCTTGATATCGATTATGAAATCATTGGTCAATGTTTCTCGTGGTCCACCGACAAGAAATATTTGCTTCCTTGCCCAGAAACTTTGCCAAACACTGCCGAACAATGTGTTTCTAAAAAAAGCTTCTTTCACAAAAAATTGCGAGCTGGCTACCAATCCATATACAACAGATGAAGGCCTTCAGCTTGGATACAAAATCAGAAGAGTAACTCTGCAGAAACATGTCAGTAAATTGTTTCGATCACAAATAAGAAAAATCCGAAGCGGGTGGCTCATGAAAGTATCCTACTCAGCCAATATACCTGTAAGTGAGAAATAGTTTAACGATAAACTACTCACCTGTTACTAAATGGCCATGACTACATTTATAATCCAGTATCAGTCAGGGCTATTTCAATCTGCCATAGATCTTACAAATGGTGCTACAACCTGTTTGAAAATTTGATATGCGACTCCTTTTACTGAGACGCCAACCGTCACATCGACAGACTGATCACAAATTTGTCTTGGGATAGAGTAAGGATTTTTTATCTATCCCATGTATAGCGTCGTCATTTACACATCTCACCCAGGAAGTTGTATTCAAGATGCAACCAATATAACTGATGGAATATCTATGGCAGATCGACAGATCATACAGGTGTCTCCTCTTACATTGAAACCCGGATAAAAACAGATATGAGATTGCCCATTTGTAGGCCAATATCAAATCTTGAGTTCGCAATAAACTGCCGTTGAAATCTTCGGTTATCGATAGGTACCGTTTTAGTTTTCTGTCAATTACTTCATTCCCAGTGGAGAAGTCATGATGTTCGCACTTCATACTCACCTGTAATTTCGTCAGCCAAACACATCTCTTTCAGGTATCAACTACTGCCTCCAGAACTTTTGAAATGATTCTGAAGTGACTTTATTGAGGCTGATAATATTCTCACTGATAAATAAAACAATAACACTCACAAATGATCCAGAGAAAAAAATGAGACTTGTTCTGTTCCTTTTGGCTACAGAGCATTTGCACATACATACAATTCTGTTCAGAAAACTTGTTGCTTTTCGCCTTGTTCAGTGAATTGATTGGTTGGCATAATTATTTTACTTAATATCTCACTAGGTGATAACAAATCAAGTGCCACCGCTGTCCCCTATGAAGTAAATGAATTCTGGGGTAATTTCTGTTCAGTGGAAATATATAGGGTTTTTCATTGAGTGCTTCCAATCTTTGAATTTTAATAAAACAAAGTGTGCATTCTTTCGAAAGGCCCATTGGTGCCATTATGTGTGAATTATAACATCGCTCAAATGTCAGCCATGGTTTGTCTGGGTGGGGGGCATCCAAAACGTCCAGTTTTCCATAACTCTGGCGCATTTCGCAATGCTGATGATGCCTGTCTCCACTTTTATGAAAAATTATACAGTGTATTTGATCGCTGCGTGTCAAAATTCATTCAAAAAACTGAGAGCCAGATCATCCATAACCCCAATAGGTTTTGGTCATTCATTAACAAGTCAAAACATACGAATGGAATCGGAGATAAAATGTTACATGAAGGCAAGCTACTCGATAATCCCTCAGATATTCTTGATGGTTTTGCAGATTTCTTCAGTGGTTCTTATATAGTGTCAACATTAAGTGACCATGCGAACAACAGTAGTGATATTCCAAGCTTAGCAATCAAAAACTTCAGTATTGAAGATGTTTATCATACCCTAACAAAATTAAAGCCTAAATTTACTGCGGGACCCGATCATATTCCAGCATTCATCATTAAAGATTGTGCCTCAGCTCTGGCTGAACCACCAACAACTCTAATTATTATATGCCTGAAAACATCAACTGTACCATCAATATGGAAAATGTCGAAAGTCTGCTCAATTTTAAAAAAAGGGGATAAAAGTGAGATACAAAACTACAGACCAATCTCTATCATATGCAACTTTTGTAAAGTGTTTGAGATGCTTCTCGAGAAGACAATCTATTGTCATGTCAGCAACATTATTAGCCCCAATCAACATGGTTTCATGAAAGGTCGTTCAACCACCACGAATCTTGTAACAATCACTCAATGTATTGCAGAGGGTATTGATTGTCAGTCTCAGAGTGATGTCATCTACACTGATTTTTCTAAAGCGTTCGACAGACTTGACCATAGTATCCTGCTCAACAAGCTTTCGACTTTTGGGTTATCCAATGACTTAATTACCCTCTTCAAATCGTATTTTTACAACCGTAAGCAGTACGTCCAACTCAATAGCCTCAAGTCTATGGAATATATAGCCACACCTGGTGTACCACAAGGATCGAATCCAGGACCCCTACTATTCAATATGTTCATTAATGATATCGGAGCTGAGATTGATGTCAATTTCCTGTTATACGCAGATGACTTGAAACTCTATTACAATATAACATGTTCTACTGATTGCGAACGTCTCGCCCTGAATTTAAATCGCATTGCTACATGGTGTCGAAAGATTAATCTATCTCTCAACATATCCAAATGTAATGTAATGTCTTACTCATTGAAAACCAACCTGAATTCACACAACTAAGTCATGAATAATCAAGTTCTGGAGCGTCCTGACACACTCACTGATCTAGGTGTTACTTTTGATTCATCCCTCTCTTTCAATAAACATATTGACACTACTCTAACAGCAGCTCATCGCATGTATGGATTCTTAGTTAGAAAAACAAAAGACTTCGAGAAAGCTTCAACATTGAAATTACTTTATTTCACTTTTGTTCCAAAATCCACACCAAACAGTGACTTTCTTAGGATGCATTCATTGTACGCTCTTGGATCTCATATGGATTGGTATCATCCCAAATTCAACAATTTTGTTTGTGTACGTATCCATTCATCCAGAAACGGGCCTCATCGCTGAAGATGAATTTTCGATGAACATTGAGGTCAGATGCCAACTGCACCAGAGCCCATTCAGCGAACACATGCCATTGTCAATGGTCGTTTACTGGCTATTCCACATACAAGAATGATCATTTTACTAGTTTTCATATGCTCTGTAAAGTATCCAATCCATGTTGAATGGAGACGATTTATTAGATTCATTATTTTTATCTCCACATTTTTATAGCCTTTTATTTACTATCTAGAGTGGAGCACGATAAATCGAGTATTGAGGTCAATACGAAATCAAACACGTTTGTATTCGTCAATTTTATATTATAAACATTATTTACATCAATACATATTTTGACAATGTAGTGGAATATCAACAGAATGGCATTTTCCAAACTGAATCAAAGAGTTGATGTAATAACAATAAATATATGTGACTGGAAATGAACGATACATTTATTAGGAACAAGGTAAAATTGTTTTTGAAAATATTGCAGTATATATTTCTCAGATATGTGATTTACCACCTAAGCAGGTGAAGGATATCCATATAAATATGAGAAATACAAACATTATACAACTGAAATTTTCCAAAACATTCAATAAAATTTTCTGAAATCGAACATCAACTTTTATTTGTCGTCAGTCTTTCTGTTTGCACGAAAGCTTTTTTATTATCTAACGAAGGAAATGAGATATCCATTCAAAATTATCGAAAAATATCAAATTCTCAAAATATTACAGGAAATCTCAAAAAGGTAAAACTATATTATGGAAGTGATTTCGTTGATTTCGTGGGAGAGTTCTTCAGAAAAATGTATTTCATTGTTATGTGGAAAGTTCAGAGATTGTTATTACCTCTGTGTAGGATTGTGGAACTAAAAATGGTATTCAAAAGATTGAATAAATATAATCCGGCCACTAAACACCATTTGAAGCTATGAAATTACGTATTTGTGATTATAAACTAGCCTGGGTCAGCAAAAATTCTTTGAGATACTTTGCAGGAAAACAAGTAAATTTCATGAAGGAGATGGAAATCAGGATGAAAATCAGCATTAGTACAATTATTTAGCCTATGGCTTATGCACTATGAATAACTAGACTCCTCATAATCGAAATATTCACTGAAATACCTATAATGAAAAGTTACTTGCGAATCAGGCAAGGTGCAACGTCTGGCTTGCTTGGAAATAATGCTAAATGACGCAAAACTATTACTGAAAACACTTTCGAATCGATATTTTTGAATTTCATAATAAGTGAATGGCAATACTGATATTATGTAGTATTATGATTCATATTAAAGGACTCACCAAGTTGCAGGAAATTTGAAAACCAAATTTTTTGAATTATACGAGGGCTATACAAAAAATTTGTCAAATTTTAATTTTTCCCAAAAATATTCATTTATTCATCAATTTCTATTCTGTACCCTCGAAAAAATTTCCTCTCACGAATGATATACTTGTGCCAGCGAAATTGTTCTGACCTGTACTTTTTGGTATCACCTTGAGATTCTCAGCAATTCTGTTTGTACCTCCTCAACCGTCGTAAACGCCTTCCTTTGATGAGCACCGTCCTTTCAGAAAAACTCCGCATGGGGCCAAATCTGGTGAATACGGTGGCTGTGGCATGATTACGATGATGATTTTGGCAAAAAATCAGGAACAAGCAATGACGAGTGGGCAGGTGTATTATTGTGATGCTAAAGCCATGCATTGTTTCTGAACAATACTGAACCTTTTAATTGTATTACGCATAACTTAAGATAATATTCCTCATTGAACTTACAACCATGTGACAAGAACTCTTGATGCACAACGCCACGGCGATCGAAAAAACCAGTAGGTAAAACTATGACATTATTTGATCAGACTTAGCGTGCTTTGTTGGTCTTGGCTCGTCTGGGCTCTTCCATTTGGACGACTGAACTTTGTTTTCGAGTTCTTGATCATGAACCCATGATTCGTTACCAGTTATGGTCCTTTTGAACAAAACTTTATTGCCGTTGGCGTCATTCAACAATTCCTGAGCTATGCTCATGCGACGATCTTTTTGGTTGTAATTCAACATTGAAACGAATTTCGCTGCCATACGTTTCATGCAAAAAAATCTCAAAAACAAGGATGGCATAAGCCAACCGATATGCCAACATCCTCAGCAATTTCTCTAATAGTGACTTGACGATTCTCCGAAACAATTTTCTTCACTTTTCCAACATTTTTATCGGTTGTTGATTTGCTGGAGCGTTCAGGGCGAGGGTCGTCATTCACCTCATCTCGACCTTCTGTGAAAAGCTTGTACTACAGTCACAATTGGTGCCTGAGGGAGCAGATGTCTGTCAACCCCAGCAGAACTATGATAATTTCCTTCACTAAGGGGAGAAAATTGAACGATTTAATGCAACTGTCCCTCAATGGTGAGGTTATTCCATTTAGAACGACGGTGGAACGCTGCTCACTTGGAAAAAGTTTTACACAAAGCCAGACTGTCCCTATGGACATGTCGAAGGATGTGTGGTGAAACTTGGGATTTAGGTCCCAAACAAATCCTTTAGATTCATGTGATGATTGTCAGACCAATGATCACTTATAGTGCAATTGCCTGGTGGCCGAAGGCCTAGACGAAACTCTCTGGCTTACAGAAACAGGCTTCTCTGGCTATCAATGGTGCCATCAATACCACGCCGTCAGCGGCCATGAAGATCCTTCTAGATCTACCTCCTCTTCACATTTTATTTGAGAGAGAGGCTAGATGGACTGCATATAGAATTGTGCACATTGCCAATTGCACAAATCAATTTAAGGCAGAGTGCATCATACTGTTGGTTGACACTGGAAGTCACATCATTCTGGAAATTACCTCTGACTTTATGCCTCCAACCGTCTACTACGAACTGCCTGATAGAATACTGTTCCCGAGTAGAGAGGACTGGATCCTCCGGGAGAAGGAAGTATCAAGAGCAGATAGTTGTTGGTTCACAGATGAATCAAAAACACCTTTCGCTTCTGGTGCAGGTGTTTTCAGTCGCAGACCCAGGACAGAGATATCAACCTGGCTAGGATTCTATCCGATTGTATTTCAAGCAGAAATTTACGCTATTGAATTGTGTGCGGAGAGATTGGAAGAATCCAACCTCATACAAAAGTCAATAAAAATTATTCTCGAACAGTCAAGCGGCCTTGGAAGCTCTTGGCTCCTACCGAGCAACGTCACAATTGGTAGCAAATTGTCAAAAACGACTCTCCTCGATAGGAAAGTTCGATAGATTGTTTCTGGTCTGGATTCCTGGCCATACTAGCCTGGAAGGCCATGAGGCTGCTGACTTTCATGCAAAGGAGGGTGCTGCAAGCAGTTTCATCGGACCAGAACCTGTCATTGGCATCGCTTTAGTCTTTGCCCAACAAAGATTGAACACCTGAATGACAAGAAGATTTATGAGCTTTTGGCAGAATCTTCCAAGACTGGCTCACTCTAAGGTGTTCATTCACCCTTCGAAGCTTGATACCAAACAGTTGTTTAACTATGGTGAAGATGAACTACGATGTCTAATAGGCCTTCTTATAGGTCATTGTTATTTGAATCATCATGTGTGTGTCGCCTGTGTTCGGAAAATGATGAAACATCAAAGCACATACTTTGTGTCTGCCCCGCTGGGGACCGAATCAGGTTTTCAGAGTTCGGCAGAGCTGTACTCTCAACATCTGACCTGAAAGGCCACTCACCATACAAACTAATCGGCTTCGTTGATAAGCTGAGTTTATTTGGTCGAATGTGAATAGGTGTGAGCCATAATAAAACTTCGCGGGTTACGGTGTAGGGTCGAATAGACCCACTCACTTTGGACCTAACCTAACCTAACTTGTAAATATTTTTCTGGCTCAGAGTACAATCACCGTATACCACTGTCAATATTCAAGGTGATTTGGAGCACCCAATTTCATTTTACACAACATTTAATGAAAATTCTTTGATGCATTTTTCACTATAGCATAAAATCGCCAAACACTTCTGCCTCTCGGCAACGAACAAAACATGATAAACAGCTGAAACTGTGAGCATATGTTCGAAACGAGTGTACCAACATATAAAGTCACTGATACAATGTACGAACCCCGCGAAATTTGAACCTTCACCTTATATTTTAACAGACCTCGTATGTTCACAAACTTTGATAAACGGAAAACTCGGCAGACACATCTGGTATTTGGACCTTTCAAAATTCATTTCATATAGTCTTCCGTTTCAAAGATTCAGACTTTCGGTGCATCTATTATTGAATATTTTGGAAATTTCTCATTTTATTTACGGCTTACAGAAATATCCATAAAATTGCTGATTTTTTCAAAGGGCAGTTCTTGTTTAAACGTGGGACAATTAAAAATCGTATATATATATAAGGAAACGACATATTATTCTCATTAGGACCTCTCTTATCACAGTTGAAGTAAAATCAATGAATACACCATTTCAGTTCGAAGCAACACTACAGAATGCATTTATGTACAGTTGTTAGTTGCTAGCACTATAGTATTATTTACATTTACACAATCAGGTGAACTCACGACAAGAGACGTATGCTTCCTATCAGAGTAATAGCGAGGACTGTAGAGGCCATATTTCTACTCGTTGAGCTCTTGACTGAAACAAAAGAGAGATAATGAATTGTGTGCTAATACTGTTGTGAATGGTGCCCGAAAGAAAATAACTCCGGCCGCCATATGGTAACCATAAACCAATTGTGACGTAGCTAAGAGTGCGCGAATGCACGATGTTTCCCCGCTACTCGAGAAGCAGCGAGAATAATGCTACCGACTTCGACAGAACTTCGGAAAAATTTCTACGGCATTCGTCAAGTGAAAGCTACAGTGCGGTACGTGAAGTGATCCAGTAGGGCGATAGACATTCCAATAATAGTTGAAGTTTCAGTTGAAGTGTTCGTGTATTTAAAGTGAAATAAAGTTAAGTTTCATTATCCAGTGTAGTAAATTTTTGGTCAACCCACGGGGTAAAACGTAACATTTGGTGACGGAAGTGGAATAATTTACTTGAAATTTTCTGTTTTATGGTGAAGACAATGAGTGTCGATTACGACGAACTCAAGAAAATGTTCGAGGCTTTCCCAACGAGCATGGCAGAGAATGAAAAACACAGAAGGTAGGAAACTGAACACAGAAGAGATGAAGAACGATTACGCCGAATCGAAGATCGTGAATTACTACTAGATATTCTGGAAAAACAAGAAAGAAACAGGAAGGAAGTATTTCATTAAACAAAGGAGGGATTGGAACAAATATTCGATGAGAAGTTTGATGGGGTTGAAAGGAAACTTGAATAGACGGTTGAAGGATACGGAAGGAAATTTGAAAAGAAGCTTAAAGGAGTCGAATATGAATTTGAAGAGGTTTTCCGGAAACTTCAGAAAGAAAAAAGTCACGAAAACGCAGATAGCCTCTCAAGAAGACCATGCCTGACATCCGGATGCAAATTTTGCTAACGTCAGGAGGACAAGGATACCCAGCTACCAGAAGAAGAACTTCCCACCAGACGTGATGAGGTAGCGGACAGAGACTCCTTTATGGACAGCTTTGATAGGGAGATAAGCTCCCCTACCTCCCGCCGCTTCGAGTTCCCTCTGACCGGGAAGGTAGTAACCTGTAAGGGTCCCTTGTCCAGGGATACGGACAGACAATTTAAGGAATCACCTCTCAAGAGGTACCTCTTTCAGAGTATGTGAATGACCTGAAGTAAAGACTGAAAATTGTACACGAATTTGCCAGGACCAAATTACAGCTTTCCAGCGACAGAATAAGAAAATGATATTTGACAAAAAGCCGCTGCCAGTGAGCTTCAAAAAGGGTGATGCAGTGCGGCTTTACCAACCCCAACCCACCTGGTGTGCTTCAGGTTAGCTGTCTGAAGTGTAAATGAAGAAATTGAATTGCATGTTCTGAACTAAAGTTGACGTAAATATCGCAAAAGAGTGTTATGAACAAAAATGATCTTCGTGTTCTTATAAAGGAGTAGGATAACATGATTCAGGAGTATATTCGAGCACTGGATAAAATGCAATGAATTTGAATCAGATCGTGATATCAAATGGAATTAAAAAACAGTATGTAAAAGCCAAATGGAATAAATTCATTATTTTGGTTAAGGTACATATTTTGAAAAAATCCCAAAACATGCCAAATTAATATTATAATTTGACTGGGGTTGGTGTATTGATATAAAAAAAGTAAGCAAAAACGATAGCAATGTTTTTTTTTAAATGATATCCTTTAAAAAACTGTAATTAATTTCCGTGGCAACGTTAGCTTAAAATGCCTTGTCAACTTGCTTTGTATATTACATTAGTTGTCAATATATTCAATTCAAGTTTTAAGTTCGTTGAATTCAAGTCTGACAAATGGTTAGATTAACGAAAATGCATAAAATAACACTTCAACAAATGATTGGTTATGGAGATAAAACTCGAACACAACAGGTAGTAGCTCGCCTATTCCATGAGAAATTTACCGCCCACATCTAAAGGAACAATAACCAAAATAAAGAAGCAGTTTTGCGAGCTTGGTCATGCGGGGTAGATAAAAAAAGCAGCTGCTGATGCAATGAGTGATAAACTCCAATTAGATGTGATGCTTAAGTTTAGGGGAAACCCCACATACTTCAAGTAAAGGGGCATCCACTACTTCCAATGTTTGCCATACATCGATAGTAAATATATTGAAAGAAAATGAAATGCATCCCTATAAAATGATACCTACTCAGGAGCTCATGAAAGACGATTTTGATAGAAGAACTTATTTTTGTGAGCAAATGATGGACATATTGGATAACAATATCATCAAATTAGAAGACGTTATGTTATCTGATGAGTGTACGTTGTCTCTCAACAGTCATGCTAATTGCCGCTACTGGTCAACGTGAAATTCTCACTGGATGAGAGAAGAACACACTCAATACCCTCAAAAGATTAATATTTGGACAGGGACTGTAGGAAACCATATCATTGATCCCTTTTTCATTGAGGGTGACTTGAATGTAATTATTTGGCACTACTCCAAAATGATGTCATTGCAAGTTTAGCAAATTCATATCCTGATCCAGGAAACCCTCAAGTTCCAGTGAATACGATATGGTTTCAGCAGGATGGAGCACCACCACATTACCAAGTTAATGTCCGGCAATACCTTGATACAACATTTCCCAATCGGTGGATAAGGAGGCAAGGATCGATCGAATGGCCAGCGCGATCATCTGATCTTTCATCATTAGAGTTCTTTATGGGGATGTATAAAAAGCAATGTGTACAAAACTAAACCTCCCGATTTGAATGACTTGAAAGAAAGAATAACGCTTGTGATCAGGTCGGTCACGCCTGATATGTTAGTATACAGTTTTATTCGAGATTAGGATGTTGCAGTGAACATTTTGAACATCTACTTCGTTAATACTCATAATTATTTTTCGTTTTCTACATTTCATTTTAGTTTGAGTGTAATTTATCGAATTTCGGTAACAACATGATTTTAATTTATTTTATCTCAATTGTTGCAATGAATTTGAAAGCGATAACATTTTCGCATAGAGAATGAGGAGACCTTTCAAACTATGTGTCACAAACTTATTTGTCCCATTTAAAAAAATTGGGTGTTGTATCTGTTATTCGAAGAGGGGTAAAGGTAGGGATGGAATTTTTACATTAAAAAATGATAAATTCTAATTTATATTTGACGTGTTTCGGGATTTTTTTATATATGTACAGTAACCGAAATAATGAATTTATTCCATTTTACTTTTACACACTGTACAAAAGGAATGCATAGAGAAAGATTCTAACCTAACTTTATAATGGCTTCATAAGGAAATGTGTCAAGTACTTTTACATTCAGAGAACTGTGTTTATGTGGAATGAACTTTCTGAGAATGTTTTTTCAAATGAATTCAATGTCTAGCGATTCCTGCGATTCAAATCCAACGTGAATCGCTACTTCCCCACAGGCACCGATCTAAGAGCGTTTTGAGGATTTTCCTGTAGTGTTTGTGTTTTGTCCTTGAAAAAAGCCTATTATTCTGTGATGAAGTTTCTTTCAATTGTTAAAAAGGTATTGAAATCGGCCTGAAAATAATAAGTTATTGAAAATCAAAACTTGTTAACATTTTAAGGTCGCTATTCTTCATGCACCTAGTTGCCATTATTCATTTTTTCTCGATAAAGACTATGTAATGGTTTCCACTCTTTTCAACGAAGTACGTGATTTTGAAAAAATGAATGTGATCACAAATTTTAAATTATCTTAAGAAATTACCCATTACAAATGAAATTACTCGTGTATGAAATATACTAAGTGAATAAACCAAAATTTATTTGTAGAAATACTTTGTTCAGGTTACCATAGTCATCTGTGTATCTGTACTTAGATTTTCAAAAATATTTAGATCAGTTAAAAATATTATCGAAGCCATTAACAATCATATAAACAAATATTTCGCAAAGAAATATAATAACATACAATTCCAGCTTTTCAAAACAGCTGGCTGGAAAATAACCCAAATATCAAATTCTAATCAACATAGAGCCCTACCCACACACCTCATTTGACAAGAAATGGCAATACTCACCGAGAAGTAGCGCTTCTCTGAGTGGTAATGTCTGAGTTTGAACAACACTTTCTCTGTCACTTTGAAACAGCATTGGCATCATTGACGCTACACATTTCACCCTCATAGATCCACCGCGAAAGTGATGACTGCTCAGTCGAAACCTCAAACCCAATACTGAAGATACCAAGCCATGTTGATAATGTTCTACAGGGTACTGTATCAAAGCTTCTTGTTTTTGAATCTGAAACAATAATAACCGTGATATATTTCAAAGAATTATACGTTATAGTCACTTCTATGCTATTTGGATTTATAGAGAAAGTAGGTAAGTCAGTAAACTAGCGATCTACCCGGGCTTCGCACGGGTGCAATGCTGATACTGAATATACTACAGAATGTCTTTATATACAACGTTCACAGTGTTTTTGACAGTAGACAATACACACATGTTTTCTTCAGAAATTTTTTTGAAAAAGCGACATATAACTGGCCCGGGAGAAAGAGTGATGAAAACTAACTTTATTTTATGAACTCCCCTTTTATCACCGCGTCTGACGCTCCATTTGAAATATTCAAAAATCCTTCCTTACTGCTCACCTACAATACAAAACGAACCTACATACAAAATTTCAGCCTCCGACAAGTAACATTATTTTATGAACATGCCCTTTTTCCCGCGGCTGGCGCCGCAGTTGTAATACATGAAAATCCTTTCTTATTGCACATCAACAATATAAAACGAACCTACATACACAATTTCAGCCTCCGAAAATATAGCACTAGGGAAAACAGTGATGGAAATGTAATTTTCACATGATAACGCACCGCTTTCATTCCCCAGAGGACTCTTCAGTTACAATTTTCAAAAATCCTCTCCAATTGCACATCTACAACATAAAACGAACCTACATACAAAATTTCAGCCTCCGAAAATATAGCGGTAGGTAGAAACAGTGATGAAAAAGTAATTTTCACATGGAAACGCACCCCTTTTTTTCACAGGTGGGCTCTCCAGTAACAATTTCCAAAACTCCTTCCTTAAGGCACATCTACAACATGAAACGAACCTATATACGAAATTTCAGCCTAACATAAAACGAACCTACATACAAAATTTCAGCCTCCGAAAATATAGCGGTACAGAGAAACAGTGATGAAAAGGTAATTTTCATATGTGAACGCTCCACTTTCACTCCCACTGTTAAAAATCTTAGGAATCTATGACTAGTTTAATATATCCTACTATCATCAAACTACTTTAATATATTTGATAAGGCTTTTGATGAAACTTCAGTACGACTTTAGTGAGGTCTACGATACTTTAGAAAAAGATTTTCTTGAATATTAGATGTACTACTGTGGCTTCTATTCTAAAATAAAATTGTTCAGGTTTTACAATGGGGTAAAATACAGGTTAATTGAGGCAAATGAATATTAAGTAGATGGAGACTCTCTCGAAAATTACATCAGGAATTATGAAAAAAAAGTTTCTTTGAAATTGACGTATGTACAACTGAAAGCCTTGATACCTTTGATAGCTTTGACAAACTATTTCATAGACAATCGATGAGCATTTTCTGCGACCGAAAGTGGCAACTGTTGGTCCCAAAAATAAATGTCTATATATCTGCTATTCAAGACGTAACTACAAACTCCAAATATTTATAGTACTGAAGGACGCATACATCTGGAGTACTGAAGCCTTGGGAATCGAATATGGACTGAAACAGGTCTACTAAACACAACTGAAATATCGAAATCTGGAGGGAAATTTGGATCCAATAACAGATGACTGTCCCGTGGGTTGGGCTACCTATAGGGCGCGTCCCCAGGTGGCGGATAGGGGAACGGCCAGGGGACTGGAGGCCCTGTCCGGGAAGCCAATGTGGCCTTACGGACGGGGTTGCCTGGTCAGTGGCAGAAATATGTTGGATGAGGGGAACTAAAATCCCCCCAAAAGCCCTGCAAAACATGCCACCGCGGACCAGCCTACCCAAGCTATGGTGTAAGGAATCGTGCCGACAGCTGAATGGCCGCAGGGTGCAACCAGCAACCAGCAACCTAGGATGACTGTCTACGTTCCTAAGAAATACAGAGCGTTTCCGATGGCACAATTCAGCACCGCAGACCCCACTGCGGTTAAAGTTGAATGTCCAGTTGGAAAAGGCAATTATATGGCGTTGATAATCGTATCGGTGTACCTCCCTTCAGATGCAGCCACCCTACCACCGACCAAAGAAATGGAGGTCTAGTGGATCACTGCATCAACCAGATAGTGGAGCTCATATTGGGTTACGACTCAAACTCTCACCACTTGAGCTGGGTCAGCAAGGATATCAACGCCCGAGGTAAGCCACTGCATGAATATATAATACAGAAAGATCTAACAATCTTGAACAGAGGCACAGTGCCAACATTTATTAACGCCTGTAGCCAAACATTAATAGATATCACGCTTAAGACAGCTAAAATACCAAACAAAATCCAAGACTGGTAAGTTTCGGACCATATTTCTATGTCAGACCACCGCTGGCTGACCTATACGGTAAGCCAAGATTTCAGGACCAACGTGAAATCCCGTGACTTGAAGAGGACGTATGTAGCTCTCTACAATCGACGCTTAAGAGGAGCTATGCGGGAAACAGAGGTCCTGACACCTGACAACAATGAAGAACTGGAAAGGTACACCGTATCTATACACAACAAAATAGACATTGCCTATAAGGAATCCTGTCCGATGAGGATGGTTCAAACACATGGCACAACCAACACATGGTGGTGCCCTGAATTGTAACACCTCAGGAAGACAGCGAGAACGACCTTTTACAAGGCAAAACGTAAAAGACTCGAAGAGGACTGGGGTATGTATCAAGCCAACCTCAGAGAGTTCAAAAAAGTCTGCAGATGAAAGCAAAGAGAAGCCTGGAGAGCCTATTGTGAGGCAGTCGAAGACTTCCCACTAGCTTCTAGGCTACAGAAGGCACTCTCACATGATCACCATACGAGTATCGGCATTCTGACGAGGGAAAATAGCGACAAAGCCGCCAACCCCCAGGAGAGTGCTGAGATTCTTATAGAAACTCACTTCCCAGGTTCTGTCTTTCCTGGAATGACGAACTGGACGGTTGTACCAACAACACCCTCACAATACGACTGGCAATATGCTAGTACAGTAATTGATGAGGATAAAATAAGATGGGCTATATCGGGCTTTTCCCCCTTTAAGTCACCAGGACCTGATGGTATAAGACCAGCCCTACTTCAGTGGGGACTGGACACTCTTATGCCGCACCTGGTTGGAATATTCAGAGCCTCTCTAGCTCTGAGGTGTATTCCCAGTAAGTCGAGAGAAGTGGAGAGAGAGTAGTATTTATACGCAAACCAGGTAGGATGGACTACATCCTACCAAAAGCATTCCGACCAATTAGTCTCACATCGTTTTTCTTAAAAACCATGGAGAGGCTATGTGAGCGGTACATAAGAGATGAAGTACTTGTTCACAACCCACTTCATCCAAATCAGCATGCATATACTCCAGGAAGATCTACTGATTCGGCCCTTCACCATGTGGTTGGCAGAATCGAGAGATCATTGGACAACAAATAATCCACCCTGGATATATTCATAGATATCGAGGGAGCGTTTGATAAAACAACCTCTGCAACAATTACCCAGCAACTATACTCCAGGAATGTACTCCTGGTAGTAGGAGAATGGATACTCCAGATGCTCTCTAGTAGAACAATAAGTATCAATGTAGAAGACATCACAGTGAAAGGACTGGTCATGAGGGGATGTCCACAGGGAGGGGTCTTATCACCCCTTTTCTGGAACATAGTTCTGGATACCCTAATTAATCACCTTAACAAAAATGGATTCTACATAATTGCATACGCAGATGACATAGTTATCTTGCAGGCCGGCAACTTTGTAAACACACTGTGCGATAGAGCGCAGGGTGGGCTCAAATGAATAAAAACATGGTGTAAGGAACACTCACTGTCGATCAATCCCAAGAAGACTGAGATTGTCCTTTTCACCAGGAAAAGAAGTTTAACGAGCTTAAAACTTCCCGGAATCTTCAAAAGCAAACTAAACTTGTCTAAGAGGTGAAATACCTTGGTACTATCCTCGACAAGAAGCTAACACGGAACTCTCATCTCCAGAGTAGAGCAAAAAGAGAATACGTGGCTTATGAGCAATGTCGAAGGACAGTGGGAGGCGCATGGGGTCTTTCACCCCGTGTGGTCACCTGGATCTACACTGCAATAATAAGACCTATGTTAACGTATGGAGCCATTGCATGGGGACCGAAGGTTTTACAAGCAACGGCCATTCAAAAATTATATCAAATACAGCGACTGGCTTGTTTAAACATCACAGGAGCCACCAGAACAACACCAACCGCGGCACTGGAATCAATCAATGATCTGGCTCCTCTGGATCTGTACGTTAAGGAGGTTGCGTTCATGGCCATGGTACGATTGTGCACGGCTGGTGTAAACCTCGAAGTAGGAATGGGTCAATTGAGGCTGGGCCTATGGCGGGAAGCGCTTGCTGCGCAACCTCTGCTGCAGGCAACAAGTGATTGAACCCAGATTTATGTTTGATAAACGCTACAAAATACAAATTAGGCAGAACACAGAGTCAGATGCTACAAATGCAAAACGCATTTATACAGACGGCTCCCATATCTTTAAGGATTGAGCATGGGTTTCACATTTGACAAGTTCCGCAATTGTTGGAGTCATCAGGCCGTGGGTGCCACTGGGTCCTTAAATTCTTAGTACAGTCGCTTCCTTGACAAAAGAGTCGGCAATGCGATTACCTTCACGTCTGTCGTGCCCTTTAACCCACCTCAGGATAATGTTATCATCTACCGAGGCTTTGGCTAAATCTTGATGGCACTCTAGTACTAGCCCTGAGGTAACACGCTGTCTGTTCAAGTATAATAGTGCTTGTCTGCTATCAGTACAGATTGTTATGTTTTTGCCAGAAATTTCTTTCTTGGTTATTTCTTTTGTGGCGATTGAGATACCAGCCAGTTCTGTTTGGACCACGCTGGTATTTCTTCCCATTCCCCACTCAATCCTTAGGCTTACTGATCTGGAGTACACTCCACATCCTTTAATAAACCCTACAAAAAAATTAAGCAGAACACAGAGTCAGATGCTACAAATGCAATACGGATTTATACAGACGGCTCAAAGAACAATTGATTTCTTTCCTCTAAAATTCCTTATACACAATTTCTCCAGAAATTCCTGAAAAATGATAATGATGTCACTCATTCTGATAATTCAAATATTTTTCAATCAGTGTTCATTCGATATGAGTGATCTCTTTGAAAAAAAAAACATAATCCTACCTGTTGTTCGTTAATATACCAATGAAGTATGGACGCTGGATGGCTCATTCCGGACGTGCAATTCAAATTTATTTCATCGCCGATTTGATAATCCTCTTCAACCCCGGTAATGACAGGATTTTCAGTGGGAAGTTCTGAAACAAACAACATTGTGATAATGATAATACTCTATTCGAAGAACGAACGATGTGACTGAAATATTAATGATTCGGGAAAACGTTAAAATTCGTTCAGGATTATGGAGGATTTTTATTGGAATAAAAAGAGTAATGAATCCAACGAGTGAGCAAAAAACTGATTTTCATGAGATACTAGTTGTTGCCCGCGTAGAATTTGTTTCGTCACATTAGGTTTTGTGATAGACCATTCTAAACATATAGTTACAATATTTTTTATCAACTCAAAACTTCAGGTTCACGACTTGAAAACTGACAAAATTCAATGCAATCTTTGATCCCCTATTTTTCCTTTGGAGTGGAAATTCCCGATTCCTTTTCTTGATACTTACTTACGCTATACAAAGAACCTACCTGCATATTTCGAAATTCTAGGCGCTCTTGGAGCATTCTGTACTAGCCCAATCGATAGCCTACATTACGAATCCGGAGAACCGACTGACTGATCTGTTTAAAAAAAATCTGTTTTTCCGTTAACCAGCTGTCTCACCCCTACGAACGACAACCCTCAGAAGTCGAAACTTGTGCGAGCTAAGAATTAACGAGGTCTTACCTTTTAACGTGTGATTCCTAACACGGGTTGGACGGTAGCAAGTGCAGACCGATCGTTCAGACTAGGGCTTGAACCACCGACCAACACGGCAGTCAATTCGAGTGAGTGAACAAAGCACCCTCGTCGAACCGCTTGGCTACCGACTGATCGTTTGAAATATTCAGCATCATCATATGCCAGTAACATATCAGCCTATCCAAATAATCCAGTGTATTGACATATATTTGCAAAAGAGGTTTCAGGAAACATTCAATCACAGAAAGTGGATAAGTATTCTTTTCTACGAAAGAGTAAACAGAATCCTTGCAGAACTGAATTCAACCCTACCTGGAACAATTAATCCTACCGAAATCATTACCCCTTCTCCATGGATAATACACATTCCATCTACTATCCTGAATTTGAGCCATCTGAAGAAATCCGAAAATCATCCATTGTTATTCAAAAAACTTTTTTTAGAAACAATCAAAAAATTTGAAA
Organism: Leptinotarsa decemlineata; assembly: GCF_025532065.1. NCBI lineage: Eukaryota > Metazoa > Arthropoda > Insecta > Coleoptera > Chrysomelidae > Leptinotarsa > Leptinotarsa decemlineata. Next base: position 215,014 of record NW_027412569.1, read on the forward strand.
ATTTCCAGTTCATATACACTGACGCATCCCATTCTGAAAGTGCATATACAACCATTTAGTCTTTCTGTAAATTCCAACTACCACCCTTCACCACCATATTAACGGCTCTGTGCTCATAGCAATTCGAGTAAGCCCTACGTCAGTTGAACACAAAACCAACATTAAATTGGATAATCGTCTCAGACTCTTTAAGCGCTATTCAGTCACTTTCACAATTATACCCAACTCACCCATCCCTTATTGAAATAAAGTCCGAATTAGAAATTTCTCAGAAGAAAAACTCAGAAAATGTTCAGTTCCTCTGGAGCCCATCTCATATCGGAATAGAAGGCAACGAGAAAGCAGACAGATTAGCAAAAGAAGTAGCAAGCGGTGATGGATCTGCACATCAAATAACCAAAAGTATTTAACAGGACATGAAACCAGCAGTGAAAAAGAACGTCACATTATACTGGCAACAAAACAAAAATGGAATGCATCCAATTCCAAACTTTCCAGAGTCAAACCATTCGTCTCACTATGGAAAATATCACCTGAGAAACGGCGAACACAAACTATCTTATCTCGCTTACGTATTGGACACATATTTCTCACGCACAGTTATCTACTCTCAGGAGAACAAGTTCCAAAGTGTTATACAGTGTGTCAATTTTCAAACTTACAATGGGCTATATCTCACGAACGAACGCTGATATCGAAAAATGCTTGAAACCGTTTCTAGGATAGTGAGGGGGAACTAAAGTGACATGAAAGAGAACTCACCCCCATCAACCTCCTAGGCCCCACCCACCAAAACACAAAAAACAGAAAATGTTTAAATTGCAAACCCCTACTTGTGATATATCATTGAAAAGACTATAAAAAATGTTATCCAATGGTGTAAATAGTGATGGTACAGGGTGAAGCAATAATTGTGAAACTTTAATTCAAATGGAATGTTTAATGAAGTTTTTGTTGAACTGCAAATTTATTGAAAATGCCAATTAAGTGAATGTTCAGAAAGGGTTTCGTTGTTTTGTGAACAATAATACAGCCTATTTTCAAATTCTGCACGAACTTTGGGGAAATGTTTTTCTAGTAATGGCGCAACATGCCTGTGTAATTCTTTCTCGCAATTTCCCAAGTGACGCAGGTTGAGTTTTATAAACAACTGACTTGTATATATATATATATATATATATATATATATATATATATATATATATATATACGAACTCACAACTTCCCCACACGTATCTTGTTCGGAAAGATCATTGATATATATATATATATATATATATATATATATATATATATATATATATATATATATATATATATATATATATATACGTGTGGGGAAGTTGTGAGTTCGTATATATATATATATATATATACCAATACTATAACCAATGACATATCCGAACACAAAACACTAATTAAAAGTGATAATTGGATAGTACCGAGAATCATATGCCCTGAGAACACTCAAAAGTAGTAAGCCGTTATGTTCTGAGGTCTCAAGAATAGGGCGTCAGTGAACAGAACGAACATTTTAACAGACTTGTTTGGGTAGAGTCAGGGCCGTAGCGAAAAGAAATACCAGGGGGGAAGGAAATCAAAATTTTCCCAACCCCACCAGCAAAATTTAGCAACTTTCGAAAAAATGAAAGCCGAGAGATTAGTTAATACTGCAATATATTAATTTTCTTACTTAGCTATCCAAAGATTGGCTGAATGCTTATGCCTGTTAGGGTATGCACAAACAAAAATGGATTTTGGTAATTATCAAAATAATAATGGGAATTATTCTACTTTGGACCAAGGTCCTTGGTCTTTCACCATATCCGCCATGTATAGGAATATTCAATACACATGAAAGGAAACAACACTTAAATAATATAGTGCTTATTGTTTTCTACTATTATCTTCACAGCCCGAAATTTCCCAACTCTTTCAAGTCGAAAAAACAGCGAAAAGTTGGGAATTCTGTAAAATTGTCACTTCAAAATTTGTGGGCTGTTCAGGACTGTTCTCTTCTTGGGAGAAATTAAACTTTTTTGAAGTTTTCAAACAACTCAGAATTTCAAAGTATGGGCTCTCCAAGTTATGCATGTTGGGAAATCCCAACCTTCTCCCGGTTCTTTCCCTTTTCTCATTACCTCTCCCTTTCTTTTCTCTCATTTTTATTTTTTTAATTATCATTCATTTTGTTACTATTATTTGTTTTATCGTCACGGCCCAAAATTTCCCAACTTGTTCCCAAGTCGAAAAAGCAAGGGGGAAGCTCCCCCCATCACCCCCATAGCGACGGCCCTGTGTAGAGTCTTCGGAGTTTGAATAAAGTTTTCCAATGGAAGTGACCCATTTGTTTCTCAGATTATTCTTCCTGACTATATACAAACGTTATGTAGAAAATATAATTACTTCGTTATATTTGAAATAATATGAATTTTGTTTCAGGCGTTTCGTTGTGAACAACATGAAATCGTCGTAAAACCCCGTCGGCGAATGAAATGATGATCCCGCTTTGAAAAAATATCACGACGAACAACAAAAAATGCGGTTTTCAGAAATGAAAATGTTTTTAATTGAATAATTCATTTAACAAACAAAGCCCCATAACAGTATCTCTATACGGCAGTTGTTATTTATGAGAGGAAATGTGGATAGTTGAAACTTACAGACAACACAGACGTTACTATGGATATGATGGAGAATTTTATTGAAATATATCAAATGGGGGATCTATTCAAATAGTAGTAAAGTTAACAGAATTGTATACAGTGCTTTTCTTTAACGTCCCCCCCATTTTCTTTTTTGAACGGGTCAACTCGAAAAATTGAAATTTGGGATAATGAACTTTAAGTGAAAATGACAGATGAAATTTTCAAGATGGCGACTGAGCGCCATCTGGGAATCACATTGAATATGAAGGGAGGTCTTGTGACACACCTTTTTGAAGCTCCTGACGAATGCTTCACAACCCTAGAATATAATGTCAATATCTTCAATTACTACAAAATGTCGACTAATATAAGGTAATAAGCTTGAGGTAGTTCAAGAAACGCTTGAAATGGTTGCCTTGAACTTCTTGACATATGAACAGTCTATCCGATATTTCACGCCGAACATTTTCGAACACAGTAACGTCAATATCTCTACAAATATTTATTATTCTTTGCCGTATATCCAATATTGAAGCAGGTTCAATCTGTACTTCTTTTGCTCCGAATAGCCCTATAAAAAAGTCCAAAAGTGTCAAATCTGGCGAGTGGGCTAGCCATTCTGTAGGACCTCGACGGCCAATCCAACGACCGAGAAAAGTAATATCCAAATAGTTTCTCACTTGTCTGGAGTAATGTGGTGGTGCTCCATTTTGTTGGAAAACAATATCCATATCGAAGAATTCATTAGGATTCGCTTGGACGATTTCAGTGATGAGAGGGTCAACAGTAGTTTTCAGCATATTCAAACACAGTTCCTCTGTTGAAATTTGATCAATAAATAGAGGTCCTACAATATAGTTTCTCAATATTCTCACCCAAACGTTCATTTTTTATGGATATTGGGTATGTGTTTCCCGGAAAACGTGAGGGTTGCTGTCACTTCAATAACGGCAATTTTGAGTATGAACATTGCCGTTTAAAAAAATGTACATTTGCCACTATTTCACATGATTTCGCAGAATTCTGTTCTTCGATCAGGGTCATCTTCAGTTACTTGGTGTATCATTTCAATTCTGTATGGATGATACCTATTCCTATTCAAAAGTCTCCACACAGTAGAAGTTGACACCTCACAAACATTCGCGACGGAATAAGTAGACTGTTCAGGATTTAGTATCACCTCACCAATTATCAGGTCTCTCTCTAGTCTCTCCAGTCTCTCTCCAGGTCTCTCACCAATATCAGGTCTCTTTCTGTTTGCAAAGGTGAACGAATATTGTATGCTAGACAGACAAACTCGTCAGAGAAGGCAAGGGAGGCTTAGCCTCCATATAAAATTTGAGGCTATTCATCGCAATAAATCAAAAGATATTGACAAATAATTGAGTATCATTACTTTACCATTAATTTTTGATATAAATACATAATATGCCCGATAAAACACTATCACTTACTACGTAGTATTATGGATAAGTTGGTTGATAATAATAAATTTTACATTATCAAAACTCTGGGAAGGCGTCAACACAATTTTATTTCAATTAAAGCGTCAGATAATCGACAAAATCGAGGATTTAATATTAGTTGGCACGATAAATGCGATTGGTTACCCGGCTCCATTGAAGGAGAAAAACTTTTTTGTTAGCCCTGTGTTTTATTTTCCGTACAAACCGATTACCAAACGTGGTCTGAAATAGGATACTTCGATTTAAAAAATTTACCTCGTTCTACAGAAAGACATTCCAAATCTAAGGAGCATATTTTCGTCTTGTAAATTAAAATTGTTCAGCAAACAAAATATAGCAACAGCTTTAGATACAGCTCAAAAAAGGCCATAATTTCTTTTGATAATCCGGTCAGGGAAAATCGGTTGAATTCAAAAAGACTTATCGATATTACGATTTATTTGAGTTCCCAAGAATTCGCTTTTCGTGGACACGATGAAACCGAATACTCGATTAATCGCGGCAATTATAAGGAACTTTTAATGTTATGGGGCAAATATGATTCACAATTTGGCACTTCTTTAAACGGTAGCGTTTTTTCGGGCACCTCAAAAAACCATCCAAAATGAGCTTATAGACACTGTGGCATATATTATCAAGGAAAATATGAGCAAGGAGATGAAAGTGTTTCTTTTTTTGCATGGGAAATTTCTTTTTTTTTTTTTTCTTCCTATCTAAAATTACAAAATACACCTTTCAATTCACCTTTCAAAAAGCGGGACCCTCGCAGACTATGTTGAACTTGAATGACCGCCAATTGAAAGTACTTTGCGGATGCCTTGTGAATTCACTTAAATAAACCAGATTTAACCTTCCTTCCTATCCCATTCTTTCTTTCCTTTTCTGGCAAGACACAACTCTCACTTTCCCGTTGGTTTTTGCTGGACACTAAAATTTACTTTTAGACCTGTTTTTCTGAGCATACTTGTGCTCATAAAAACAGGTATTAGAAGAGAAAAGTATTATTCATTGATTGAGAAGAGTTCATTTATATCAAATGACTCAAAGACAACCCTTTTTCCTTGTTTTTGTTTTTTTTAATGGTCAGTTTTATACGTATAATTATCGGCAATACACAATTTTTGTTTGCATTCATGCAAATATTACGTATTTTGCTTTAAATAAGTGCGGTACCCCAAAAAATTTTCGCGCCTCCGACGGGCTTTTCTGTGTGTATATATAGTCTTTACGAATTTAGCCTCCCCTGTTCTCCAATGCACGAACGTCACTGGACGAAAATATCGCCAAAGTTCACCAAATGTTGCTAGATTCTAGCCGAATTAAGTGAGAGAGATAACACAGGTTATGAATTAGTCAAAAGAACGTGTTTGTCACATATTGAATCAACATTTTGGCATGAGAAAGCTGTCCGCTTGTTGAGTGCCGTGTTTTCCCATGTTAGACGAAAATCGTGTTCGAATGAACATTTCCAACGTTCTACTGACGCAGTTCAGGCGCAATAAATCTGAGTTTTGGCGCCGAATTGTAGATGAAACTTGGATACACCATTTTACGCCCGAAACAAAAATACAGTCCAAACTGTGAACTGCAAAGGAGAAACCGGCTCCAAAAAATCAAAAATTGTTTTTTCGTCTGGAAAAGTAATGGCGACTGTTTTTTGGGTGTTTTGACCCACGATTATTTTATCGTGAGTATGAATGCTTATTGGACACAAGAATTACAATAACTCTTGTGAAAAGAGAAGATAAGAAAAATAACTGGCAAGATGTACTGAAGACAAGAAAAGATTTATTCTAACTATACTCTTACAAGGTTTGACATGTAATGGATGATGTTACAAAACGCAATCTTTTACAGACAGAGGTTTGGATTAACATAGGTAGAAAAGGTCATAATGGCGGATAATTCCCAAGATAAGGGACACAAGGAACAATTAAGGAATTAAAATTATAGCTATTTGTAGCTTACAATATACAGTGTGTTGATTAAGTATGTACCATAAATTCAACAGTCGATTCTTTAGGTAATTTTGAGACGAAATGTTCATATAAACATGGGTCCGCAAATCCTTCGTTCTCAAGATACAGAGTGTTAAAATAAAAAAAAGTTATTCGTAAATATCTTAAATATCCTTTATAACATCAAGGAGCAAATTTAGCCCGAACGTGTTTCAATTTATTGAGTCCGGTGGCGTCTCGAGCGGGATTTGAACGAATATTTTTGACTTAAAAATGTACGTTCTGACTTTTGTGCAATTTTTATTATTTCTGTGGATTGAGCAATAGAAAATTCAACTTTTTTGTCTTGTGAATTTTCTTCGCATCTTGCTTAGTTTTTAAGAAAAAAAAGTCGACCTAATTGCATATCCCTGGACCTCACAAGGAATAATATGGGAAATTAAATGTTTCTTTTGGAAATCATTATTTTTACAATTTTTCATTACTTATTATGTAACAACTGTAAAAACTGAAAAAATTTCTTGTTTGTTAGGTCGGAATCTTTCCAGACCACCCTTAATACGTCCCTGTTAGTTTTAATTCCAAATAACCCTCTGTAATAGAGTTCATTAGATTATATCCACCACCAGAACATCAATTAGAGGAAGTTATATTTTCAGAAATTCAGTTCGGAGACTATTACTCCATCCATAAGATTGTACGAATAGTTAGTGAATGTGGTTAAGAGAAACTCATAAACCTCAAAATGACAGAATAGTTGTAATATTGCGCTACCGCAGACGAAAATGATATTAAGGAAATATTACAACTAGTTGTAAAAGTTTCTCCTGCGAAATTTATGAAAAGTCTTTCCAGAATGTTTATCAGATGAGATTAAATGGCGGGAATCAACATGAAACTGAAAATTTTGTATCAATGAGTTGAAAATACAAACATTTTAGGAGTATCATCATATACATAAACATAACTGAACGATATATATATATATATATATATATATATATATATATATATATATATATATATATATATATATATATATATATATATATATATATATATATATAAATATAATAATAATAATAATAATAATATTTATTCACCATTTTTGATACACTTGGGTATATATGGTAAGTCAGTTGTACTACAGGCTAGTAAAGATAAAAAGAGTTGGAGATTGAACACAGAATCACCTCTAAATATACACATATATACACATACATATATACACACATATACAAGTAAGCATAGATGCCCTCAAATTAACTAAACATTTACATCATTCACATAATTTAATCTAAATAAAATTTCGTCCACTGTGAATTTGATTGTTTGTGAGATTGTCAATTAAAAAATCTTGGTAACTGTAATAGCCTCTTTCTAAAAGCATAGGAATACCTTGTCACTTGTGATTTTTTTAACTTCATTTGGCAGCTTATTGAAGCACGTAATGGCATTATACTGAGGGGATTTTTTATAGCTTGTCATGAGATGCTGAGGGATTTTTAGAAGATCACCGTTTCTTGTATTATGACTGTGACCTGAAGCAGTCTTATCATATAATTTATTGTTTTGCCTAACAAATGAAATACATTTAAAAATGAAGATGGAAGGGGCTGTCAATATTTTTTTGTCTATAAAGACTGGCCGGCAGCTATCCCGGAAATCCATATTGAAGATTAGCCTTATGATGCGTTTTTGTGATATGAACACTCTGGAAAAATCCCTTGCTCTGCACCAAGCCATAATATTAAGACTTATATGAGGGTAGGCCATGGCATAATATATGCTGAGTAAGGCAGTTTCATCCAAACAGGATTTCAGCTGTTTGATGGCATAATATGCTCTATTTAACTTAGCACATATATAGTCCACCTGCCTTTCCCAATTCAGATTGGCGTCTAGGAACGTCCCTAAAAATTTAATTTCTTCAGAAGTTTCAATGTCATAACTAGAGTGTCGACCAATTGGAATATTTCTTCTGAAGTGAAAGTTAACACTGATCGATTTAGAAGTATTTAGAATGAGCTTATTTCTTTGGCACCAGGTACTGAACTGATCAATAATATGTTCAGATTTGCTGATGAGTTGCTCAACATTATTGCCTGCTATGGTTATCGTTGTATCATCAGCAAACATTGTGACGTAGCCTCCCTTTATATGTTGAGGAAGATCATTAACATAGAGAAGAAACAGTAGAGGTCCTAGAACAGAGCCCTGTGGCACCCCGAGTTTTACCGTCTTTGACTCAGATGTAACTCCATTGCATATCACAACCATTTCTCTGTTTGTCATATAGGATTGTATCCAATTTATTATATTTCGTGGAAACCCGAACAATGACAGTTTTTTTATGAGAAATTCCGCGCATACTGTATCAAACGCTTTTGATAGATCGAAAAAGTGAGATCACATAATTTTTTTTATCAATCTCTGTGTAAATATAATTCAGAAGATGATAGGTAGCTGTTTCTATAGATTTATTTTTCCTGAAACCATGCTGAGACATACATAACAGCTTATTTGATTCCAAATGATCCATAACCCTACGTGCTACAACTTTTTCAAATAATTTAGATATCGAGCATAACAAAGATATTTGCCTATAGTTGTCCCTTTCTGTGGGGTTTCCTTTTTTATATACAGGTATAACGAGTGATTTTTTCAGAACTTCTGGAAAGTATCCTTGTATATATATATATATATATATATATATATATATATATATATATATATATATATATATATATATATATATTATATCTGAAGTTTTCACGGATAGGAATATGCTAAACTGGTTTTTCCGGGTATTTGTAGGTGTGCTGTTACGTGTTCAGACGTTTGTTGACCCTGCTCAACACACTTCTTACTATACTGGTATTCGTTACGTGTTCAGAAATATATATATATATATATATATATATATATATATATATATATATATGTATATATATATACATATATATATATATATATATATATATATATATATATATATATATATATATATATATATATATATATATATATATATATATATGCAGATGGTTGTTGCAACTTAATAGAAGACAGACGTATAATATAGTAATATAATAAAGCCGAAACTTGACCCCCCCTTGTAAGTCAGAAACAGACGTGTAATCTGAAATTTCAAAGAACACGTCATTTGTTATTTCTAGGGGGACTAATTCTAATATGGAAATCATATCCGAAACTTCACCCCCCTGCGGTCAGCAACCGCCCCCTCTATTTATTTCAAAGGTATGGGGGTCGAGAGATACATCATTTGAAAGGTTTTTTGTCCCTCTATTACCTCTGATTATTTTTTCAGAAATTGCTTTTTTGTTAGGAAATTGAATGTTGAACGTTTTAGTTGAGAAAATAAAATAGAAAATTCGCTGTCGCTCATTTTATGGAGGAAATCACAAGAAAAGTATTTTCGACAATCGGTATTACTGAACAATTCTCTGTCGCAGGTGTTCTAGATTTGTAGGCTTAGTAGAGTACACTTTCGACTTCATATGTCCCCACAGAAAGAAGTCCATTGGTGTGACATCAGGTGATCTAGCTGGCCCACCACTGGACCCCTTCTGCCGATCCAATGCATTGGAACATCAAAATGTGAGGGTACACCATCCTGCTGAAATGTTATTTCATTTTCTAATAAATTGTCATAATTGACCAAAATGTGTGTAATCATAGGATCTACACAGTCTTGTAATAGATTAAGGTATGTGTCTCCATTGAGATTACCTTCAATGAAGAATGGTTCAACAATATGATCACCAAGAATGCCGACCCAGACATTCAATTCAATTTTCGTGGAGTTTGTGAATGTGTTTTCATCACCAAATGAGGATTCACATCGCTCCAGTGACAACAATTATATCTTGGACTTTCTTCCAGTTTGTGGCTGAAAGTTACTTCTTTGCATGATCTACACATCCATGTATAGAGTTACTCATTTGCAAATTGATTACTTCCTTCCTTTCTGTGGAAGATTCCCTCCTCCTTTTTTGTATCAAGATGGAGTAGTAGAAAGTCAAAAGTAGAAAGTCAAATTTTGAAACGAAATTCGCTGCCACACGCTTCATGCTCCAAATTGCTAAAATATGCTGAAAAAATGGCATGGCATAGTCCAACTGATATGCCAACATCCTAAGCAACTTTTCTAATAGTGATTTGACTTTTCTATATAACTATTTTCTTCACTTTCTCAACATTTTCTTCGGTTGTCGATGTGCCGGAACGTCGAGGGCGAGCGTCGTTATTCACATTTTCTCGATCTTCTGTGAAAGGCGTGTAACGTTTGTGAACATTTTCCGACTCAGAGTACAATCACCGTATGCCACCGTCAACATATCAAGTGTTTTTGAGCACTTGATTGAATTTTCTACACAAAATTTGATGAACATTATCTGGTCCATTTTTTCGATGGCAGAAAATCACTCAAAACACAGCTAACTTACATGCCTTCCACTAACAAACTGAACAAGTAGAGCTGTGAATATATGTCTGAAGGCGAATTAACGAATATAAGAGAATCAAAAATCACAAATCGAATGTAAGTAGCTCGCGAAATTTCAACATTCAACCCATTTTTTGAGCAGCCACGAAAAGTATGTACAAATTATTTTGTACTGCTTTCAAAATTTTTGTTTTGTTTTGGAACAGAACTCCTTTGAATCATTATATGTTCATCACAATGGGGCACTTCAAATAATCAACGGGCGTTCTAATGAAAACTTGACCTCCCTTGCTAATCAGGAACGGATATGTAATCGAAAATTTCAAAGAACACGTTGATTATAATTTCTAGAGGGACTAAGTCTGATTAAGGTCGGTCGGTAGCAGGGCGGTTCGACGTGGGTGCTTTGTTCACTAATTCATGAATGAACAAATTGCTCTTACATGGAACACTGTCATCCTCACTGGTATACATCGATGTTTCACTTAAGACACTTGCCTTACGGCAAGGCGAATTCGTAATTCATGAATGAATTGTGTGTATTTTCTATAATGTTATCCAATTTGGTACTGAAGAGCCTTAAGGCAACTATTTTGAGGCGAACATCGATGTATACCAGTAAGGATGACAGTGTTCCATGTAACCGTCACATGAGCATCGCCCAGGAATTGTTGAATGACGTAAACGGCTATCCACATTTGCTTGTGTCATGGGTATGACGAGTCACGGGTATGAAATCAAAAACAAATTCCTGTGGTTCCAATGGAAGAGCCTAGGAGAGCCAATACCAAAAAAGCACGCCGATTTCAATCTGATGTCAAGGTTTTGTTGATTTTTTCTAATTACCGTGACGTAGTGTATCATAAGTTCTTACCACAAAGTAGTATCGCCAACAAGAAATATTATCTTATGCGCAACTTGCGGCGCCCCCTGCAACTTTTTCCTGTTCCCAAGATCAAAGCAATCCATATCAGATAACTTAAGAAATGAATCAAGTCGATTTGTTGTTTTCTGTACCTCACTCTGAGCTACGAATGGAGCTTTGAAAATGACATTTCGGAAAAGTTGAAATTAAAAATCAATCTCAAATATTAGTAGCTCTGAAGAGGGGTACATATCAGAAATAAGGGACGGAATGTCACTGCTCATCGTTTTGAGGTTCAATTCACCAATAACTTTACTGTTTGAAAATCTCTTTCATCTGGAGAACTGGCTGTGTGTGGAATAGACTTTCTGAGAATGTTTTTCCAAATGGATTCAGTCATATCGCTCATATTAGATCCTACATGTTTAATGGAAATGTTAAATAGATGAGATCTCACAGACCATCACCCTACTGATCCTCTTTCCGTCTTTTCTACTTTCCATCCTCCTCCCAGGTAGGAGAAGGAAAATATGGTGCAATTTCACACACTACTCTCTTATTAGTAAGGTGATTTGTGATGATTCACCACTCTGTAAATATTCCTCAGTTAATCGAGTAGTTGTTTATGCACATTCAGTTGCTGTGGTTGTTGAAGATAGTTTTATCGATGTGAATTCTATTTTTGTGTCCTTTGTTGAGTTCAATAAAAACATACAGAAATTGGCGATGATCAACTTTCGTTGCTGAATCACGAAAAAGACTATCATTGAAAGAACAGAACATCAGTCAAAGCAATCGATTGAACCTTTGAGTATTCCTCCAGAACCTAGAAGATTAGGCGATCATCATCCAAAACGAGGACAAAAAGACCCAAGTGCTCGTGATAGCACCATCCTCCACCATCAACGATGGTATTCCCCAGGGATCCATATTTTCTCCAACCCTCTTTTTATTGTATATCAACGATTTATTGGAAAAAACTAAGAATACAGTATATTGCTCTGCTGATGAGAGCACATTTGTCTTGTAATTCCATTTGGATTTCAGGACATCGGCTACGGATGTACATCTTCACCAGCAGCAGGAGGTTGCATATCTCAATGAGGATCTAGGAGTGCTCTCGAATTGGGGTGGAAGTAACCAGGTTCAATTCAATGCCACAAAAACCCAGGCATCGGTTTTCTCCAAGAAGATAAATGTCTCCAAACCAGATATAATAATGTCAGGTCAGACAATTCCGCTTACTGCTTCGATGAGTTTGTTGGTGGTTAAAATGGGCACCAATATGTCTTGGTTCAATCATGTCCCTGGAATTGCGAAGGCTGCTTCTCAAAAGCTTGGAACACTGTTCCGAACCAGAAGACTTTACCCACCTCAGCAACTTTTGATGCTTTCTAAAGCTCAGATCAGACCTTCTTTGGAGTATTGTTCTCATCTATGGAGCTCTGCATACCCTGAAGTTGCTAGATTCCATCCAGAAGAGAGCCATCAGCTTGATTGGAGACGCAAACATCACGTGCAACCTTGATAGCCTTGCAACCTTGATATCAAAGAAAGGTTGAAGATTTATCTCTCTTCTATAAATAATTACACGTAAGACGTTCAAGTGACTCGAATCCACATGTGAATCCACCAAGAGCCGTACATAATAATAATAATAATATTTACTTGACTACGTTACATGATACAATATGTTTTTAGCAAGTCATGTTTGGCTTTACATTTAAAATTCACAAGTTGAAATTTACATAACATTCACAAGTTAAAATTTACACAACAATCACATATTTAAAAACTTCGAAAATCAAAAAGAAGTAGTGACTTGTATGTTACCACAAAAATGTGTTCTGAAGTCATTGACAGAATAGAAGCAATGCCTCAACAGATAATTTTTCAATTTTCTCTTGTATGTGGTTAGACTGAGTTCCTTGAAATCTTGGAGCAAAATATTGTACAGAGAGTAATCTATGGAATTTTTTTACGATAAGTGAAGACGAAATCGATTCATTCTAATGTGGTGGGCGTTTCATGTGTTATGTTCGTGGATATGATTCTTCTTATGGATTTTAATCAAAACGTAATAAATAATAAAGTTAGCAATGGCATAATTCTGAGTTTTTTTGAAATATTCTTGACGGTGATCCCTGTATATAATATTAGCCAGCACTCTCAATGTCTTCTTTTGCATCCTAAATATTTGAATAGAATGGCATGAATTTCCCCAAAGTTGTACACCATAACTAATATGACAGTGAAACAGTGAAAAATATGTGGTTTTTAATATATTTGCAATAGTGAAGTACTTCAATTGGCGAAGAACAAATAGTGAACCCGAAAGTTCTCTCTTCAGTTGAGAAATATGTGCAGACCAGTTGAGTCTATTATCTAATGTAATGCCCAGTAATTTGACTTTATTACTTTCACAATTAGAGCTAATTTGATTATTGGCAGAAATCTAGATGTATTGTGTTTTGTGACAATTTAGTTTCAGATTATTAAATAGAAACCATTGATTAGCACTATTAGATACCTCATCGAGATGAGACTGTAACATATCATTATGTTTATCCGACAGAATGAAAGTGGTGTCGTCCGCAAAGAGGACCGATTTAAACGGTATCATATGTTTGCACAAGTCATTCACATAAATGAGAAATAAGAGCGGGCCCAAATCAGACCCTTGCGGAACGCTATGCTTAATAGTTTGAAAGTTTGGTAAGGTAGCGTTGAGCATCACTGCTTGTTGACGATTAGTAAGATAGGTTCTTATTAAATGAAGCGGAATACCTCTAACTCCGTAATAGTTTAATTTTTCCAATAGAATTTCATGTGAGACGCAGTCGAACGCTTTCGACAGGTCACAAAGCATCAACGCAGTGTGATTGCCCTGCTCAAGTTCCTCAATCACGCCAGACACGACGTCGAACACTGCATCTATTGTTGAGCGCGACTTTCTGAAACCATATTGTGAGTTGCTGAAAAATGTATTATCCTCAAAGTAGGCATATAGCTGAATTTTAATTATGATTTCAACCACTTTACTAAATTTCGAAATAATACTTATTGGTCTGTAGTTATCAATGGCTTTCTCATCACCTTTTTTAAAAATGGGCACTACTTTAGAAAACTTGAAGATATCTGGAAATATACCAGTACATAAGATCAAATTGATCAGTAAAGTAAGAGGTTGGATTATTATAGACGAGGTTTCCTTTTGTATTCGACTATTGATTTCATAAGTATCTGAAAATTTGGAGTCCTTTAGTGAATTAATCGCTTCCAAAACTTCTATATCATGCACGGGTCGGAAGAAAAATGACTTACACGGAGCAGAATTTTTTTTAAATACGCTACCTTCGCACAACTCTATTTGGTAGGCCACAAAAATGAAACAACCCATATAAATAGGTGTTAATCAGTAGGGATGATTTAGATGATTCATCCATTATTTTGTATATATTTCTAGTCAGTCCAGCTGGTTAACGAGAGAACAGAATTACTAGTAGTTGTTTCTTACATAAGAATAAATGCAGTTATTGAAGTTATAAATAATTTGTTCTCTGTGAATTGTATTTTCGTGTTCTACGGAATGAGTTCGATAGAAATATACAAAATGATTGTACTCTAAAATCGTAAATGAATATGTTTGTAGGTCTTGTTTGTATATCTGATCAATCAATCACTGAGCCATCTTTCCAAGTCATGAATATATTTCAGGAATGTATGGTATTTGCAATGAAACGTCATCTGCAATAGAAACATTAACCTCATAAGAAGAATATCTAATTCGTAAATATCCTATCTTTCTTGCAGGCAATTCTATAACCGTCATTTTATGCTTATCTTTTTTGAGACAATACGAATTACTGGAATTTGTTCATTCAACTACTCACCGACAACTTCCATTTTAGCTTCACTCTGGGCAGACGCAAATGATGGAGCTTCGGCAGATACTTCACAGCGAAAGAGACCACTAGTCTTCCAACTCACTGAATGGATCACCACTTTTCTACTATCAGACTTGGTCACCTGTAACAAAAGATGATGATTGTGACAGTTATGTACTGCATCTAAATGAATACAGAAAATAAACGACTCACACAGTAATAGATAAACGATTAGCTACCCTCAAACGGTCATCAATCATGACATCACTTTCACTTTCAAAATTCATGTGATTTCAAAACAAAAAACAGAAGGTGATGCAATTGAAAACGAATAAAAATCAGGATACTACAGAAGTTATAATAAACGAAGTATCTGAACGACAGCGCAGAGAAAAAAATCTAATTATATACAAACTTGATGGAGATGATCAAGACACCGATTTGAACAAAACTATTAAAATCATTAAGACCATAGCACCAACTGTAGGCAGCAATAATATTACTACTTATCGAATTGGCCGAAGGAATGGGGTCAACCCTCCACCTTTGAAAGTAACGCTCAATAGTGAAGAAGATGTAATTACTATTCTGAAAAATAAGCGTAAACTGAACGATCTAAATATAAACATTCAAATCAACAGAGACAAAACAAAACTTCAAAGAGATTACCTGAAAAAGATATTGCAGGAATTGAACAAACGCAAGCAAAAGGGATACATAAATGGTACTCCCACCATCGCCTCCTCAAAAAACTATCAGATTTCAAAATTGGTCAAATAAACATATGTTCCTTAAATAATTGCTATAATATATTCAAAGACATTATACTTGAAAATGAGTTTGCAATTGATGGTGTGACAGAATATGGCTTAACCCAGAATACCCAGATAAGTTTGTTTCAATTCCTCAAATCAACTTGGTACGGCCAGATCGCAACAGTAGATGCGGAGGTGTTTGTATTTATCTGAAGTCGTCACTCAAATATAAAGTGTATCACTCAGGCATCGCTGCTCATGGCTTGGAACAGTTGTGGATCATCGTTCACGTAAATGAATGTAAAATTGTTTCGGAGTTTCCACCAGGAACTAGTGTTGATTTATATCTTAATGATTTATGTGAAATTTTAGAACGAATTTACTTATAAACGACGGTTATAATTTCAGTAGGTGATATTAATATTAATCTCCCGAATCCAAATTCTAACGATACTCAATCGTTCATTAATATGCTTTCTGTCTTTGATTTGTGTCAAATTGTAGAGAATCACACTCGTATTACTAATACATCTGAAAATCTCATAGATGTCATCTGTATAAATAAGGAAGAAGTTTTAATACTATTGATATGAATGGTATTATAGACCACCTAATGGTCAGCTGCGTAACCAGCTTTCGAAATGAACAATCACCTACTGATTTAATATACTTCAGAAGTTACAAAAACTTCGATTTCACTAATTTTTATAACGACGCTGCGAATATACCATAAGGTGATATTGTTAATTTACAAAACATGAACTCTAAAGTAAACTTTTTGAATGATTGTACCTATAATACATTTATTTGATGAACATGTTCCTATCCGCAGGTTGAACTGTAAAAAGAAATTTCTGCCTTACGTCACATACAACCTTAAGCTTATGATGCAAACCAGAGATAAGGCTCATAAAACATATTTAACTTTGAGAACACCGGCTTCAAGGAAGTATTATGTTACTCTATGGAATTACGTTAATGACGCTCTGAAACGTGAAAAAACAGCATACATGCAATATATTCTAAACAAAAATAAAAAAGATTCCTAAGCAATTCGGAAAAATCAGTCATATTGGGGCGTGAATACAAAACGTTCTTCACAAATCAACAGTCTACCGCAAGAACTGCATAATCCAGAAGAAATTAATAATTTTTTTCTCAATGTTACTGGAAATTCTACAATTAACAGTGATACCTTATTATTTTAAAGTAATAAGGTCCATTAATGTTCTCTCTTTTCATTTTTGACTTTCCTGCCACGTTATCCCAGTGCGACGTACATTTATATGCTGATGATTTTCAATTATATCTGTCAAGTCAATCTAATAATATTTACCATGCTATCACCAGTATAAACTTAGATTTAGAAAATACACTTCTATTTTCCGAAAATCATGGCCTTCGAATAAATCCAAATGAAATAGTACCCCTGTGTTTCGGATCTGACCTACAAAGAAATGAAGTTGAAACAAATTTCCATCTTTTTTTTGACAATGAACCGATTGACTGGGTGAATTCAGCAAAAAATGTAGGTGTATATATCGATAACACTCTCTCGTTCAACGAGCACGTTAAACACATTTACAAAACTTGCTTTTTTAAACTGAAATCCTTATACAAGTTCAAGTTCCAGCCTTCTCAAGAAACAAAACTGAAATTAGTTCAATCATTGATTTATCCCCATATTGAGTATTGCTGCTCAGTGTATTACAACTTCTTGCCAGACTATAATAAACACAAACTTCAACGCATACAAAATGCTTGTATAAGATTTGTGTGCTGCATAAACTACGGTGATCATGTAACTCCATATTTATTGAAATTAGATCAGCTGAGTATTGAGTTTAGAATTCGTTATCTCATATCTGTATTCTTACATAAACTATTGGAAAGCAACACTCCTATTTACTTGTGCAGATTAATTAGTAAGCGATCTGATAATCATTCTATCAATTTAAGAAAAGATACATTTACCATTCCATATCATGTTACCACCAAATTTGAGGGATGTTTTTCTTACTTTGGACCGAAGTAGGTAAAATCTAAATAATTTATTACCGTATTTTCATTTGTCTATATATCAATTCAAAAAAACTTTGAAAATTCATTTCTTAGATGTTCAAAAATGATTGTAATCTTTTGTATTATCTCCATAATAGTTTTTTTTTTAAATTATTTTTGTGTATATTGTAACTGTTACTTATAGTCTTACTGTATGCTTATTTTTTTTCTTAATTATGGGACGGGTGTGTATAAAACTTGTTTTTGCACAATACACGTTATTATTATTATCATCTTTACCTTCTTTTACCTCAATATGAGTGTATATTAAGCAAGACGTTAATAATTGATGAATATCAACCGTTTGTTGCTCTAATTATGGTAACAGCTACAATACATCAAATGAAATGTGAAGACTGGATGAGTTGGAAAAATGTTAACAGTATTGTCATGCTTTCGTATTGAATCAAATGAGCGGCATTAAGCCAGAGGACTATAGAAACAATTTCTTCATGAATCATATCACGTTTGATGAACTGTTGGTATTAGTAAAACCTTTTCATTTCGAAGAGACACAAACGTGATACAGAATTTGAGGGACCGCCTAGTTCTTATATTGAGGTATTTTACTCTTGGGTGAAACTTTGAAAGTCTGAAGTTTCCAGTTGTTATGTCATCATCTTCATTTAGTGCTGCTATTATTAGACATGAGGTTCTGATGTCAGAACTGCTTATCTGGATTCACATCATCATTGCCCGTTACTTCAACTTTGTCAACCTTTCACGATAGTTACTCAGGCCAATCTGATGAAGTAATGTTATTTTTGAAGACCACCACTTTAGCAAGTTAAATCATTTTATACAAGCAATCACAATCCACTTTCTGGTAACTTACTGTTCGTTTACATTGTATAGTAATCCCTTGAGATAATTATATTATATTTTTTTAACCGTCATATCGTGAGCGTTGTTTGAAAATTCGAAACATCTCTACGCATTTTCAGGATACTACAGCTTCAACAACTTGGAGTTGATGAATATACATGTATTTCATTATAGAATAATAACTTTCTTATGATTTTAAACTAGTTTCTAGATGATGAGGCAACTAACAGAGTTGTTTTCCGCACATATCTTGACTTTGAAATGAGTTTAGAATTGTTACGATCCCTCAAGTTATAAAATTTGAAAGCCGTTTCTTCCATAAGAAAATGAAAAATTATATTCCAAACACCATATTACAGTTATATTATAATGAGGATAATTTCAGTGATGATTTGATGAGTTGAACGAATAACGAACAGCACTATAATATGAAACTAGTGCTCTAGAAATAATATACGTTTTGAACTAAACACTATCAGTATCCTTATGTTAACCCATCTTATAGGATCACTCACATAACTGAGTCCAACTTTATTTTGAATATTCACAAGTCATTTAGGATGATTACCGTCTCAACTTAGCAAAGGAATTCATATCGTTTGCGAAAGCGGAACGAAATGGAGATATCATCGCACACCCAAATATAGCAGGAAGAGAAGTCATTAGCTTTTCGAACTAGTTTTACCAGTAGCGGATGAAGCGTCTAACAGAAGCATTCATGAGAAGGGACTCACGAAACAACGTACAAGCTCAATCAACTCACACATGATGGAATGCAATTATTCATAGCAGAAGTTGAACCCTTTGCAACATGTCACTATAAGTTATAAGACGGCTGCAGATACAGCTATGAGAATGTCAGTTAGAACGATACCAGACAACTCAAATGAATTCAGTGACTCGTTGACTGTGTATGAAAGCCATATAATCAATTTGAGCCATCAATTTTATGTCAATCATTGATTGGAGTTTGTTTGGCTATTCTGGTCAGAACACGTAATAGCAAAATATCTATGATTTGGAAAGTAATTGAGATACTTTTGAAAAATCGTCTCAATTCTCTCTTCGAAAAAATGTTTCACTTCAACAGTCCATAATATAATTTTTTAAAAAATAGGTCCAATACTCAAAAAGCTCACAAACTATTATCCAACATGGCCAAAGGTCTTGATCAGGGAGCGCACTCTTCTTTGACTCTATGCGACCTGACAAAGGCTCCTGACTGTGTATCGCATACTATTTTCATTTGAAAAAATAAGGTACTATAGTGTCCGGGCATAGCTCTCAAGCTCATCTCGTCTCATCTCACAAATAAGTAGCAATAAGTTAAAGTGAACAACGTAAAGTCAGACCTCAAAGAAATGAAGTAAGGCGTTTCTCAAGGCACCATTTTGGGTCCACTATTGTTCTTGATCTGAATAAATGATGTACCTATGCAGTTTCATAAAACAAGCAAGATGTTCCTTGTTCGCAGATGATACGACTATATTATCAGTGTCATTGCTTTTCGAGTTCGAGAGCCGTGGATTTTGGAATTTCTTCCTGGAGACAACCGATGCCTGGGTTTTTGTGGCATTGAATTGAACCTGGTTACTTTCACCTCAATTCGAAATCACTTCTAGAACCTCATCAACATAGGCAACCTCCTGCTGCCGGTGAAACTGTGCCTTCGTAGCCGATGTCCTGGAATCCAAATGGAATAACGAGACAAGTGTGCTGCCGTCAGCAAAGCAATATATTGGATCCTTGTTTTTTTCAATAAGTCATTGATAGACAATATAAAAAAGGTTGAAGACAATATGCATTCCTGGGGAACACAAGCGTTGATGGTGAAAGTATCCGAGAGATATCCATGGATGGCCACTTGCAGGAAACGTTCTTTCAGGAAGCTGAAGAGCAATACACAGAAATGATTCGACCCGCCATAGCATCAAAGTTTGGCCAGCGAACCCTCATGCCACATACGGCCAAAGCTCTTAGAAATATCAAACGCTTCAGTTCTTCATTCCCCATGTTTCTCGATTGCGTCATTCCAAGTATGGGTGACATACGATAGAAGGTCGCCTGTTGATTTTTGTTTCCGAAAGCCATATTGATGATTGCTCAAGATGTTGACGCCTTCCAAATATTTGAGGATATAGTGTTTTACACTCCATTCATGATTTTTGATAGCACTGATAGCAAAGTTACTGGTCTATAGTTATTTGAAAGATTTTTCTTGTTTTTTTGGGAATGGGCTAAACGCGAGCAATCTTCCAACAAGAAGGAAACACTCTTTTCTTGTTAGACCGGTTGAAATATCTGCCATATACTGGTGCGAGTTCATTTGCGCACTTTTCAAGTACGATGACGGGCACTTCATCAGGGGCAGACGCCTTGTTGATTTTGAGCTGTTTCAAAATTCGCCCGACTAAACGCTGTCGAAAAGTAACTTTCGGCATGGTGGATTCTAGTGTGGGAATATTGGGTGGTGCCTTTTCCAGGAAGTCGACTGTGGAGTGGGACGCAAACTGTTCAGCTAGTAAATTTGCTTTTTCTATGGCTGTTGTTGTAATTGAACCATCCACTTTTGTTAGTAGTGGAGTTGTGGATATTGTAAAGTTCTAATCAGCAGGTTCAGCTACTAACCAGAAGGATCTGGACCTGTTGGAATTGGCAAGCAGTTCATCCCTAATTCTTTGATTGTGAAGTTCTTTGCTTTCATTTATTCCAAGTTTCCAGCTGTTGCGAGCATCAACAAACCTAGTTTATTTTTGGCTCTGGGATTTTTGCGCCACTGCCGGTGGCGATATTTTTGGAGGCGATAGCTGCTCGCAATTTTTGTTGAACCAAGGCCGTTACAGGGTCGTTTCATTGAAAAAGAAATATATGCATCCGTGGATGATAGAATAACTTCCGTAACTTCAGAAACACAAGTTGATGGATCTTCAGAGCTGAAACAAACATCCAGCCAGGGAAATTTCAAAAATGATCTTGAAGATCCTACCATTTTGTAATGCCAAACTTTGTGCGGCTTAGATTGTTCCCCAACGTTCATCGCTGATTCACCCAACACTGAAATGAGTTTGTGGTCAGAAGATCCCAATGGAAACCTAACGATGACCGTGTAAATTTCCAGATTGGTTGTTAGGTACAGATCCAAAAAACTAGCATATTCTTCATCACGGTCAGGAATCCTGGTTGGTTCATTTATAATCTAAGTCCACTGCTTGTTGCAAAAGCCTTAGCTTCGCGACCTTGTTTGTCGTTAGTATTTGAAAATTTGAGCCATTCGATATTGTGGATATTGAATTCACCGAATATGGAAATTTCAGCACTGGCTTGATTGATTTGCAGAAAGTCAATGATGTTCGCAAGTGAAGAGAATAGTAACCTATATTGTGTATCACAGGTGGTCGATAAACGCAGCATATGAATTTGGTGATCTTCTGTGATATTATTTTAAACCACATAATATCAAAGTTTCGGAGTTCCAGCATTTTCTCTCGTTGACAGGAGAGATCGCTTCTGATAAAAAAAGATATTCCAAAGATACGTCTGAATCGAGAGTGGAAATCATAGCCGGGATATAGAAAATTGAGGGGGTTATTGAAGCACTGACGACTATTCGATTACAGATATTGAATAGGTAATTTAGATTCTTTTATTGATGAATGATACTCCATACTTTTAGATGAAATCACTAATATTTCAAGAGATGAAAATAGCAATCTATTTTTTTTTTGAAAATCGATACCATATAATTCGGAAACTCAAGAGGAATTTTCAAAAACACACTATATCTTCGAAGGTGGCCTTTCCAGTACCATCACTGAACAAAATCGTTTACCCTATATGTATAGAGCTAAATCACGGAAACCTTCATCGCATAATCACGTTTCATCGATTCCAACACTCGCTGAATGTCGACAGAAAAAGGCCTGAAAGGAGATTATTTAAATTGTTTGCGATTCTGGTTTGTTTTCCCGATTTATGTGGCATCTGCTCCTCCAACCTCTTCAATTATGCCACTCATACTTTCCGTCACAGAAAATTTCTTTCAAAACATCGTCAAAAAACGTATTTGTCTGATTCAAGGTAATCCGATAATTGAATTGATTACAAAATATATTTTCAAATGACTTGTCTCCAGTTTCGTTTTTCTGACCCTGCTAGTTGTAATATGGATTTCATTATTGTCGTCGAACATATCAAAGTGAAACTCGTTGATAGTATTCTCAGCATATTCTTCTATTTCTCCGTGAAAGTTGCATTGTATTGTATTTTGGTGCATGATCAGATTCATGATCATGTCACGAGGTTTGTGAACATGTTCTAGTCAAAAAAGTAAAACGCTAAAAGCTAAATACAAATGTTTGATCTTGAACAAATTTAAAAAAAACTACATGCATAAAAGAAACTATGTCATTTATCTGAGCACTGAAAGCAAGAAATTCATCCATACTGTAGAAGCAGTTATCCAACAAGAAACGATATAGTTCATTTCTCATTACAGCTCTACTTTTATTGATACCTATAAAAGTTGTTATTTTATTGAAGCATTGAATAACCCAGTATTTTAGGAAATTCTGACTCACACTCAAGCGATAGTGGGGGTGGTATGAAGTATCTTCGCCCCGTATGTATATCAGAGTTTTTTGGATATGCCGCAATTTGAATTTTACCCGATCATTAGTAACTCGATGAATTTGTTAGATCAAATAGGCCTATCATCATTTTTGCTGTTATTTCAAGATAATACAGGAGTAGATTCAAGATTATCTCCAGTGCATTCGTTAGTGTGGTCCTCATTGCTATTGTTACTTCAGAAAAAAACACATGCTAGCTTACCTGATGTAACCATCAGGTAAGCTTTGGAGCCAGACCTGAAGAGGGCTGAGGTTGGAGATACATAATGATTTTTTAATTCTCACAGAACAACCGGTAAGTAGAGTTAGTTACGACAATATTAGGTTAGGTTAAGGTAGGTCCAAAGTAAGTGGGTCTATTCGACCCTCAACCGCAATCCGCAAGGGTTTATTGTGGTTCACACCTATTCACACTCGTCCAAATAAACCCAGCTTCCTAACGAAGCCCATTAGTTTGTATGGTGAGTGGTCTCTCAGGTCAGAAGGTTAGAGTACGGCTCTGCCGAACTCTAAAAACCTGCTTCGGTCCCCAGCGGGGCAGGCACAAAGTATGTGCTCTGCTGATACATCATTTTCTAAATAGAGGCGACACACACTGTCTTCTGACAGTACGAGCCAATTCTGGAAGATTCTGCCAGAAGTCCATAAATCTTCTTGCCATCCAGGTGTTCAATCATTGTTTGATGAAACTGCTTCAAAAGTCAAAATTTTCAGTTTACCCCTTTAAGTTACTGTGTAAAATCAAAGAAGAAACATTTGTATACTGGCGAAATTGCAACAGACTGATATCGGAGAGTAAGTACATTGTATAACATCGAATATTTCAGTAGTCAATCAAAAACATTGACATAATTCACATTTCAAAACTCCTCTGACATCTGTCGAAGAAGTTGAGAAATAAATAATCAGCAAGGGAATAACTACATATATCATTGAATTTTTTGTCCATTTCTGAAAACAGAGGCAGATTTTGGCCTCCTAAACGTTAAGATAAGTATTGTATTATTTCTTAGCAATTTTTTTGATGGGTAAAATTGTATATACAAGTTACTGATAACTAGAACATTTTTCTTTGTGAAAAATACTTCGATTTCACGAAGTAACTTATCGGGGTAAACTAAAAATTTGCCCTTTCTTCATTATGATTTTCATATTTTTCAGATTGTGGAAGGTGAAAATACCCGAAGAAAGTCGATAAAAAGCTGATTCTCCTCCACAAAAAATGACTTTCGTACAGTAAATGAATAGTATTGAAAAACATACATTCTATCTGAACCTTCCGTGATGAGAAGTGATAGTATCAAAAAATTCCCACAACGGTATTGCACGTCGATAAATCCTGTCTTCCAGTAGAATATATGGAAGGTGTTTAACTCAAAAAAAAATCCGATGTAATCGTGAATATGGATTTCTGCAATTTATTTTTATCGAAAGGAAATATCAAAATGGATTTTAAATTCGAAAATCATGACTGCAGGTAATAAAACACGTTTTAGGATGTAGCGATACACGCAGTTAAAGTGAAACGTATTTTAGCCACACGCTGTTAAATCAATAACCGGGTCCGCGATATTTATCGGACTAGAACGTTCGGAAATGTGGAAAATTTCAACGTTTAATTATTTCAAAGCATTCGAAAAGAGGTCTTTTTTTCTAGGTTTTGTTGTCGTCATTGCAGAGAACGGAATTTTGTATTGATTAGCTTCAGATAGTAATAACTTTTCTTGAAACAGAATGTATTTTTTTTTGTTGAAACATGATATAATTGACTACAGATTCATGTTGTATATAGTGTCTTTATTCAATTATTTTTGCTATCATATTTCATTTTTGGAGTAGTTGTACTCATTTAATAGATGGAAAGTTTCACAATTCCTTCTATAAAGTTATTTTTGTTCAACTGTCATTAAAAGTGACATTTTTTTGGTTGTCAAGAGTATTACAACACTAGTGTTGTAATATGTAATTGTATATGTAATGTGTATATTGTACAATAAGTGAGAAATATGTCATTTTCTCACACATTGTACACTGTACTTTTTCTACGGTTGCGTTGTTTTAAAGTATTGAAAATTAAAATACATACATAACAATACTTGTATGTCATTAACTCATTTTATATCTTATTCAAAATAGTAATCAACAGTTATATTTGAACAATTTTGTAAAGTGCATGGTCGAAGCTTCACATATTTTTTGTAAATTTGCTATAATTCTCCTGTGACTTTGAAGTTTCTAGAAACCTTGGTTTCAGTATCGGGTAATTTTATTAAAAGGCTCGAATTAAGATCTTCCATGTCATCAATTTTTAATTTTTGAAGTTCATCACAACGGCATGCCCCTGTAAGGCCAATAGCTAAAGCAGCCTGAAATCAAAACCAAACATTAACTTTTCGATAACAATTTAAAAATTTCCAATTCATACCTTTATCAGCAAATACTTTTAATCAGGTGCATCTTATGAAGAGTTAATGTTTTTGACTGTTTTGGAGCACGTAGTTTCACGTTTTTTGATATATCAACACAGTTTTTGATAATTCCTCCTCAACATCGAGTACTGAGACCATAATATTCATGATATCAATCTTCTTGATAACTCTTCAAAATAAACTAACAAGGTATTTTCGGCACAAGCATTTACCTTGGCTTTCATTTGCCAGTCCATAAAGTTTTTGTAAGCGATTTCATATTTTTCTCTTGATGTGCTTGTGCGTGATGTGGACTGTCTTCCGACAGTCCGAGGCTCTGCATATGATGATTAAGACGATAGTAACCTGTGAGGAGGTCTATTTAACATCGTAGTTCATTCTTACTGTAGTCCAACAACTGTTTGTTTTCCAGCTTCAAAAGTTGAATGAACGCCTTGGAGTGAGCCAATCCTGGAAGATTTCGCCAGAAGTCTTCAAATCGTTTTGCCATTCAGGTGTTCGATAAGGCTGCTGACTCCCTTGCAAAGGAAGGTGCTGCAAACAGCTTCATCGGACCAGAACCTGTTATAGGCATCGCTTTAGGCTTTACCAAACAAAAATAAGATGATTAAGACGACAGTAACCTGTGAGGAGGCCTATTAAACATCGTAGTTCATTCTTACTGTAGTCCAACAACTGTTTGTTTTCCAGCTTCAAAGGGTGTGGCTCACACCCATTCACACTCGACCAAATGAACCCAGCTTCTTGACGAAGCTGATTATTTTGTATGGTGAGTGGTCTTTCAGGTCAGACGGTGAGAGCACGGCTCTGCCGAACTCTAAAAACCTGATTCGGTCCCCAACGGGGCAGGCACAAAGTATGCGCTCTGCTGTTTCATCATTTTCCAAATAGAGGCGACACACACTGTCTTTCGACAGTCCGAGTCTCTGCATATGATGATGAAAATGACAGTGGCCTGTAAGACATCGTAGTTCATCCCTACTGTAGTCCAACAACTGTTTGGTATCAAGCTTGGAAGGGTGAATAAACGCCTTGGAGTGACCCAATCCTGGAAGATTTCGCCAAAAGTCCTTAAATCTTTTTGCCATCCAGGTGTTCAATGTTTGTTCGGCAAAACCTTAGGCAATGCCAATGACAGGTTCTGGTCAGATGAAGCTGCTTGCAGCACTCTCCTCTGCTAGGGAGTCAGCAGCCTCTTCAATTTTCAGGCCAGGGTTGCCAGGAATGCAGCCCAGAGACAATTGTTAAGTCTTCCTATTGGAGAGAGTCGTTTTTGGCAATTTGCTACTACTTTATACGTTGCTCGGTATGAACCAAGAGCTTCCAACGCCGTTTGAATATCCGAGAAAATGTTTATTGACTTTTGTATGAGATCGGATGCTACCAATCTCTCCGCACACAATTCAATAGCATATATTTCTGCTTGAAATACAGTCGCATAGGTCCCTAGGCAGGTTGTATCTCTGTCCTGGGCCTGCAATTGAAAACACCTGCACCAGAAACAATCTGAAAGAAAAGACCATTTCCGAAACAACTACTCACACATGAACATTGAATTGCAAAATGAAAATATACTTTCGAAACAACCACTTTTAAATGAAAAATAAATTGAACGGATTCCTATTCAGCTTCAGCCTGAAAACTATATCCCTTTCAATTTGATTATTAATTGTTACGGATTCTCCAACAGGTACTTCCGAACTTTGACAATTGATAACGACCATCGTGTTGGAGCTACATCTAACAAATTAGTTGTCCTTTATTCAGTCTCTTTTGCCAAATAACCCTGGACGGATAAAGCATTCAACAACACGTACGAATAATGAATTTGTTTTATCAAAATGTTTTGTTTGTGCAATGTACTTCGCCCATTTTACGGTCGCCATAATCGTCCTACCGAGATGACTATTTGCAATGTAGTGGATGAATTAGAGTCCATTGGTTCAGTAAATGATTGACCAACACCCATGCGTCGACGAAACACAACATCCGGTGAAAACATCGCCACTGTCTCTAAGGGTGTGCAGAAAATCCAAAGCAGTCGATTTCGCGTCGCTTTCAAGAACTCGGCCTTTCGCAGACCACAACTTGGCGAATTTGGGTGTCGTGATTTGAGCCTGCACCTGTACAAAATTTAACTGAACCAGGAACTGAAGGTAAACGACCATAGACAAAGACAGTGGTCCATAGACAGTGGTCCTCAAAGCCAACATAACCCATGCCATCGATAACATTCAGCCAGGTTCATAGGGCGGAGTCATGAGAAGTCATGGCGGACATTTTAGCGATGTTATATTCCACACATAATGGCAGCAATAGTTTTTTCGAACGAATGAAAAATTCTAAATACAGGGTGTTTCAAATTCGATCCTCACCATTGGGATCTCGGAAACTATGAAAGATACGAAGTTGGTCAAATTGGGGCAAAGTTGCGCATTTATCTGACTAACAATATGCCGTTGTGAAAGTTCTGAAATTCCGAGCATATCCGGAGATATCCGAAAAAAACATAAATTTCGGAAAAGGGTTTTTATTTTTTTCTTGCTTCATTTTTCGAAGGATTCCACAATAAATTGAACTAACACATTACCACTTTTCTTCTGCTATATAATGGTGTTTTCGGATTTGCTATCCGACGTTTCATCTTCCGACCACCATCATCAACTTTATTTTTTGTATAGAATAGAATAGAATAGAATAGAATAGAATGGAATGGAATGGAATGGAATGGAATGGAATGGAATGGAATGGAATGGAATGGAATGGAATGGAATGGAATGGAATGGAATGGAATGGAATGGAATGGAATGGAATGGAATGGAATAGAATAGAATAGAATAGAATAGAATAGAATAGAATAGAATAGAATAGAATAGAATAGAATAGAATAGAATAGAATAGAATAGAATAGAATAGAATAGAATAGATGAGAATAGAATAGAATTAAATAGAACCAGATTCTACTTTCTCAATGATGTATCATAAGTTATCTTTCTTTTTCAAAAAACTGAAGATATTGAAAATAAATTATTCTTATCATAATATGCTTTGACTATGATGTTTTTAAATTTGACTTTCAATTTGTTACACTTAATGACATTTTGTTACTGTACAAGTCATTGAATTTTCGGCGGGAAATGGCTTTCACGAATGAAGAAAAAAAGATATGATACAAATTCATTACAAGTACGATAGAAACAGTGTTAGGACATCAGAAATGTATTCAAACTTGTATCCCGAAAGACGACTACCACATCGAACTATGTTCAAGTTATTGGATCAAAATCTCAGCGAGTTAACTTTTTTCACTATCTCGAATTTTTCGAAAAAGAATGATAACTTATGATACATCTTTGAAAAAGTAGAATCTGGTTCTATTCAAAACAGAAAGGAGCCAATAATATTGGCACCCTTAGAATGAAAGTGACTGAATTCAAAAAATGCAGTTTGTGGTAAATGAGCAAGAAAGTTTTCAAAAAAGTATAGTATTGAATACATCTCAATATAACTCTTTTGTGTTCCGACGCATTAGATCGATTTTTAGCAGATTTATGGATTAGCCTTTTGAGTACACCGTGGCCAAGTAATTTTGTATTTATAATATTTTTAATATATATTTTGACATTAAATATAAAGTAGTTACAAATTGAGTCACTATTGCAAAATTATTTTTGAACTTTTTGAGATTTTTTATGAGTTAGGTCTGTTTATGACGCATATTGGAGAGCGTTCTGTTGACATAATAAATAATAAGTCATTGTTGTACTGAGAGTTCTGTGAATACAACGTAGTAAATTGAAATGCAAATTTTTAAAAATCAAATGTATCTATTTATTTCAAGTTTTTACAACAGTCTCAATAACTTTTCATTTAAGTCTTATCATTAATGAGGTTGTAGTAACTAATTGCCTCTTTTGACTAGCAAATAACACATTATTTTAGAAACATAGTCTTAGATTACCCGTAATTTACATTACGCTTACAAACTAAAAAATCTTATGTTTAATCAGTTTAGCAAACAGTACCTTACTGAAAATCACATAAAAGAGTTACTTTTGCAAATTATAAATTAAAATTCACATACTTTGATAACAAAACAAAATATATCTTTAAACTTATTAATGAAAAATAACATTCAAAATCAAAACTCTTAATAACTGAGAATCACATGAAAGAGTTACTATTTCAAACAGAAAATAAAAATCACATCCTTATATAGCAGAATAAAAAATATCTTTTCAATTAGTCATTAATAACGACGAGTAAGATTTGTAGTAAAAACTTTGTTTTAATAGGGTTTTTTACTCATTGTTAAATAAAGATTGATAAAAAGCAGCGTAAACATTTGGTATCAAGTTTTTTTTAAGTAACTCACGGAGATCCTTTTTTTTTGTTAGTACTTAACTCAATCCTTTCCGAATACAGTTTTCTAAGTTCCAATTGTTCTAGTGTCGGCATTTTCTTCCTTTTGTTTCTGACGTTAAGTATTTTAAAATCATCTTTGTAAGAAGTCTTGTAATCGATCAGAAATGGATCTTGTTTCGTAAACTTCAGCAATTTAATATTATTCCAGTTACACGTTTCTCTATCTTCATTTTCTGAGAAGTTGTAGCCCCATTGAACTTGTAGATCTTTTAAATCAAAAAAATAATGAAAATCAAGTTCGTGAACAAGAATTGGGGATCCATTCTTCTTAGCACTTCTCATCAAGATGACGTATTGTTGAGGAATGTATATGGGACCAGACTTAAGACTCTTTTTCACTTCTTTCTCTATTAAGCTATGCACGCTGTCCCCTTCATTTTCTGTATGGCCTTGTATCAAAAATTTATGAGTTATGGAATGGATGTTTTCAAAATACACAACCGCAAATGAAAAGAAACTCGCTATAAATTTATTTTTATTCTGGCCACCACAGTTGTCAGAATATAAAATGACATCTATTTTTTTTCCTCCGGATCGTGCATCAATAGATTGAAGGTAGTTGAATAAGCAAGATCCTAATTCGTTTGAGCCTCTCTTACCTTGAGTTTCGTCCCAAAAATAGCAATTTACGCTTTTATAACAGCAATACTTAGAATCAGATTTTACTTCCTTCGGTTTATCCAATTCTACTATGGTAAAATTGAAACTGTTGAGCCTCGATTTATAGTAAAAGGCAGAAATATCGCCCGTTGGACATTGCATCACAGCCTGAAGATCAAAAATTGCGCAAACAGTCGTATCACTGACGTTTTCGCGATCTGTTCGCTTTTCCTCTCGGGATAAAATTTTCTCTTTCAAATGGGTGTCATATTTTCCTTGAATATTTAGTCTGTTAGCTTCTGGACATAGTAAGTATTGATTACATAAGTCGCATTGATCTTTTTTTGGCTTGAAAAAGCCAATATTGAACTCAGTAGTAAATATCTCGTAGAACTTGTTGAACTTTCCGTAGGTCTTATCATTTTGCTTTTGATTATCAACATAATCTCTGTATATTTCTGTGATCGTTCTTGAACCATCGATGTACTCTCGTGTTGTCTGTGCTCTTAAATAATGAGACTCTATCCGGGGAATAGAATTAATGTGGTCTCTCATATCTTGAATAATATTTGCGTCAACTTTAACTTTGGAGATATTTCGGCCATACTTGAATTGATAAAGGAGCGCTGTAGATCAATTTCATTCAAATCCCAGAATTTTTTGAAAAGACTTGATCTCTGCTCTTCGCTGATATTGTCTCGACATTTCAACCTACACCTTTGAGAACACGGTGGTTTTACGGAGCGTGCTTTGATTTGACGTTTTGATTTAGAGATAGAAGTGTATGCTTGCCCACTATTCCTTGCAATTTTAGCGGACGTCTGTTTCCATTTCGTGGTATCCCGTCTCCTTTTTCTGCTGTTGGAAAAATAATTGTTATCTTGATTGGTGTTTTTGTCGCATTGTGCACTACTGCTACTTGATGACGAACTGCTGCTAGATGAAGAACTGCTGCTAGATGAAGAACTGCTACTGGATGAACTCATAGAAGATGAACTACGACGGGAAGATTTTTTTTTGACAACAAACTACGGGCAGGTGAATTGTTAGGAGGAGACGTCTGACTGTGAGATGAGCGGGAGTCAAAATTAGTTAAACTCTCACGACTTTTGGAACCCTTCTTCTCTGGCACAATTAATGTCGGATCGCAATCGCTTAGGTCCACATCGTTTTCGCCGGAGTGTAATGGTGACATCTTGTATGTATCAATTGGAGTCGATTTTCTTCTGAGGTGAGATCCAGATGAAATCTTCGATGATGATGATGACATGTTATTTATTTCAGGATCAATGATGGCTTTCTGTGACAGAGTTTTTTCCACGTTACCCTCGTAGCTGTCATTAATTACTTCACCTACATCACGATCTAGGTGGACGTGTGTATGTAAGTCCTCAATTTGAGACGGAAGTGTTGTGTGTAGTAATGAGCATTCATTATGATATACAGCATCAGAATTAGGTTGGTTTTCTTTATCGCAACTCCAGTCATTCGGAATAGGTGGATTGGTGATTGTTACACGATACTGATTTTCTACCCATTGAGCAACATCGCTATTGAGACACTCAACTAAAGGCTCCCTGTCTTGTTTTTCTTTTTCATCAGTCTGCAATTTTGGAGGTGTTAGTCCCATCAAACTAAACATCTCTTGAACTCGTCTTGATGTTGTCATTTCAACTAGTAAACTTGTGAAGTAAAGTCTGAAACAAAACAAATTTATTAAACTGTAATTCATCGTTTGGATTTAAACTCTCTCTCTATCATAGTCGATCCTTCATTACTAAAGATCGTGATCATCATTCTTATGCCCAAACAATCGGTTTGTTAAAATACTTAGTACTTAAATCGGTACATAACGTACAAAACTTTTATATTAAGGTGACGTATTCAAAAAAATAGCCAACTAATCCTTCTTATTTTTACTACTAAACAGGCTCAATATTCAGAATAACAAAAATAATAAGTATGATTTTAGTCAAAAAAAGACCTATTCGTATAAGAGCCGTTTGTCTTTAATTATTATTTTTTACTAAATGGACCTAATCTGTTAATGGTCACTGAACACTATAACATATTTTGTTCTATACAGACCTATTTTATAAATGGTCACTTTATTACAAAAAAATTGTTGTTACCTACCTTCACAGTATTTGCAATAAACAGACACAATTCGAGATCCGCCGATGTTTTACACGTCCACTAGAAAACACTTCTGACTTAATACTAGTTCTGCCTCTTTCACATAACATGCATAAATGAATAGCGGGAACAGTAAAAGAGACCGAAACATGCGCTGTCCCTGTTATACTTAGAGATAGGTGACTTTTTCTTTACAGGGTTATAGAGTTTGCTTTATAAGGTCAGTTTATGGTAAAATCGAGTATTACAGGAATTTTGAGTTAAGTCACTTTCATTCTAAGGGTGCGATATAGCGCCCATAACAAAAAATAAAGTTGATGATGGTGGCCGGAAGACGAAACGTCGCATAGCAAATCTGCAAACATCATTATATAGCAAAAAATTCTGTTTTTTTCGGGATATCTCCGGATATACACAGAATTTCAGAACTTTCTCAACGGCTCCAATTAAACCATGTTCGTATCTCTCATAGTTTCCGAGATCCCAATAGTGAGGATCGAATTTGATACACCCTGTATAGAAAGCGCTCAATGAAAGACCTTTTATTATGATATGGACCATCACCGCAACAAAATCGAATTCTTTTCATCAAAAAGTGAACAATCCCCTTTTTCACTGTTCGTCAATATGGTGCGACGAAGTGACTTATGAAGTGTTGGAGCTGGCAGGACTGACCCGAAATAAAATATCCAAGTCGCCTGGCAGGGAAAATAAAGTTTTTACCGCCTCGCGGCTGGTCCTAACCGAATTGACAGGCAGCCTCCGGAATGCAACGTTGCCGATGCGAACAAGTTAATCTTCTCACTGAAAAGTTTCTTCGAAGTTCAGCTGTCTTGATGTATGTGCAGAAGGTGTAAGAGATTTACCAACAGAAAAAAATACGCGTAGCTTGGGGGAAGCTGATTTTATATTCACAGGATATTACTAAATATGTATCTCCAACAGTTTCTTTTTTTAGCATTTTGATCTTTCACAATCTGAGAAAAAAACAGTTACAAATATTAAATAATATTTAGAAGTCTAACTGATTTCCACAAGGAAAAACTTTTAAGGCATTGCTCATAAATATTTTCAGTAAGTTTTTGGAAACAAGTATTACTTACACTCAAATATAGTAATAATTATAGTAATAGAAATGTCAAGTCAAACAATTTCGCTTTATGCTTCGATTAGTTTGTGAGGTGTAAAATGGACACCAATTGCAAAAATTGCAAAGGTTGCTCGTCAAAAGCTTGGAACACTGTTCCGAACCAGAAAACTGTACACACCTCAGCAACTTTCGATGCTTTATAAAGCTTAGATCAGACCTTCTCTGGAGTATTGTTCTCAGGTATGGATCTCCGCCCCCAAACATACCCTGAAGCTGCTGAATTCCATCCAGAAAAGAGCTATTCGCCTGATTGGAGACGCGAACGTCCCTTGCGACCTTGATAGTCTGGAATATCGAAGAAAGGTTGAAGATTTGTCTCTCTTCCATAGAACTTTAACAGGAAGTATTAAATTTTTTCACAGAATTGAACTCAATATGTGAGCATGAAATATAAATGTAATGATGCGATAATAACAAAAAATTCAGATAAAATCAAACTCGATATGGGAGTTCCGCAGGGATCAATTTTAGGTCCTATCCTCTTCATTCTCTACGTTAATGATATAGCGAATGTTTTAGGAAATGAAATGTACACAGCATACGCTGAAGATTCTATGTTAATTCTATCAGATTTTGATAATGACCGCCTTGAAGAAAAATGCAATGTGTTTATGGAAAAATTGATTGCCTACTATAGCGGTAATGACCTACATTTCAACCAGTCAAAAACACAAATCGTAAGGTTTCATACTAGGCAAAAAACGTTTCAGCAAAAACTCACTTTTACGTATTCTAAAAACAGTTTATTGTGTGATTTTCGCTAGACAGTTTTACAAAAACGCAACATGAGTTTCGCCATACAATGGCTTCCTCGGCCGTGTCTTAATTAGTTAGTTATGGATTTTCATCAAGTATCGGCCAATTCCATCATATAACTCACTTTTACATCTGATAATGAACCGAACGGTAGCACTGCAGAAACCGTGAAATCTTTAGGTGCATATGTTGATGAATTTCTTAGCTGGAAATCTCATTGTGAACAGTTAGTGTCAAAGTTGGAATTCAAAAGAAGTACTGGAACAAAATCAGTTGATAACTTTGTATCACGCTCAAGTAAATTCACGACTAAGGTATGGGTTGTGTCTGTGCGGTAATACAATCCATGCACGGTATGTTTTCATTAGCCAAAAGAAAATTTTGAGACTAATGGCAGGAGTTTCCTATGATCATTCATGTAGAAATATTTTCCCTTCTTATAAAATTTTACCTCTAGCAAACTTATATATTCTTGAAGTATGCGTCTATATATTCATGAATATTGACAAATTTTATAAAAATTCCAACATTCATACATTGAACACAAGGCAAAAAATTGATATTCACGTTCCATATGCGAGACTCAATATTCTCCTAATTCTCAAATTCTCCTAATTGTATTGGACCTAAGATATATAACCATCTTCCTGAAATTATAAAAGCAACAAAGGCACTATTTTGTTTCAAAAAAGCTTCAAATGACTTTCTATTGGAGAAACGTTATTACCCACTAGATGAGTATTTCAAAGAAAATTTTTGATAATAACTTGTGCTTGTTTGATGTATTTTCATGCACTTTTATTGTGACACCCAGTTTTTGTGGTATTTTTTTTCGTTTTGTAACCACTTTATTTTATTGTATTTTATTAATGACTATTCCTATACATTTTAGATGTCAAAAGGAAAATAAATATCATTATTATAAGTGACTTGGCACATTTGATTACAGCAATAGCTGTTGCTCATCGTTTTCAGGTTCAACTCAGTACACCTCGAATTGCACTGTTTAAGAACTCTTTCATTTGGAGAACGGTGTTAATGTGAATGAACTTCCTTAGAACTTTTTTTCAAATTGATTCAAACTCCAGCGATTCAGATCCAATGTTAATCACTACCTTCGCACAAGCACCTGTAGTGCTTGCGTTTTGTCCCAAAAAAAATATAAAAAATGTTCCATAAAAGTTTAACATATCATTACATTGTGCTTTTTTGAAATATTTTCCAATGTACAAAATATTCAACAGGAGCGTGGGTATTTCTTAATTGAAATATATTCTTTTCCACATTTGGATTCTGCCAAAAAGTACTTGAGGAATATAGTGTCGTATTATGGAGATGTTCAAAAAATAATAATAATAATAACTTTACTATGATTTTTTTCCTGAAACTAGGTCAATCGAAGCTTCCAAACATATTTTTCTTGAATGTGGCTTTCACTAGAAGATTCCTTTTCAAAAATATGAGAAGTAGAGGTAAATACTTAGAGGTTATAATAGAAATTGTTCTTCACAATATATCCCTCTCAACATCAGTGAAAATGAAAAAAAAATGAATAAATCCTTACGGGATTATAAAAGAAGAGCTTTTTGTAATGGTAGTTCATCCACCATAAAGTGAAGTCTGTTGGTGAACACAAAAAATAATAAAAATTCAAGGTTTATTCGAGCTTCAAAGTACTAGGAATTTTTTGGACATACTTAGGTTCTTCACAACATGAGATCTATGAATGCATTGAATTTCCCAATATCTCATCAGTGAAAAAATCATCTTTTGGGTAATATCACATTGACAAAAAAAATTGTTTTGTGTAAATTGGGAGGGGTATATATTGAGGAGAGATCAAGTTTTCGGGAAAGAGAGATCTGTCATGAAATAAAAAATTTTTGATTTCATGAAATCACCACTTGACAACTATAGTGTTTTATAAGTGAATATGAATGCAATACATTATCAGAACAAATATATCCATGAAAAAATACACTTTTCAAATGAGGTTTCATTGTGAATTGGGATGGGTCAATAAATTCATTTTTTGACGTCATCGATCGGTATGAACCAAAATAGTCTTATATTTTCTAAAAAACTTTTCTGACGGAATCCTTATATGGAAAGCAATATTCGTTATCCCCTTCCGAAAACCTAACTTTGATATGATACTTGTCAGCTGGATACCTTGTATATTGGAATATATTTCAATAAGATATAATTCAATTACTTTCATTAGTTCCAAGTGAAACATTTTTTATATTCCTCAAATCTTTATAACACTATATATTTTCAACAGTCTGGTTTCATAATAGTCATTCATTATTGATTTCGTGCCTTAGTGATTGAAAGCAAATTGTTCAAATCTTTTGTTATTA
Organism: Leptinotarsa decemlineata; assembly: GCF_025532065.1. Taxonomy (NCBI): domain Eukaryota; kingdom Metazoa; phylum Arthropoda; class Insecta; order Coleoptera; family Chrysomelidae; genus Leptinotarsa; species Leptinotarsa decemlineata. Next base: position 252,434 of record NW_027412569.1, read on the forward strand.
TCAACACCACTGTGATATAAGTGATTGATGAATCGATGAAGATACAAATAAATAGGTTTACATGAACCAATTTTCAAATTATAGTCTACAAACAGTTTTTTGGCATCATTTCTCATGATTGATGTTTCATATTAAGTGCTAACCATTTGACTTTCCTACATAGTTTACATGAAAAGTACACAGTGTGTGATACATATATGGAACTTTCCTAATTTCTAAAAACTATTGAATAAATCAGTACAGAAATTTCATTGAATCTAAATTTATTTTATTTTATTTTTCTAAGTGACTCGGCCGTTACTTGATGAAGATCCATAGTTATTTCACTAACTACTCCGCAAAGAATTTGATCTTTACAAACTTTATTTTCAAAAATATCACATGTTTTGCTATCACAGTATCTTTTGCGTAATGAATAAATTTCTGAAGACAAATTTTTTACTACATCTTTGATATACCCCACATGATCACTAGTGAGAACTACCTGCCCATGTACATACTCAGTCATGATTACCTAAAGCATATTATTTATATAGATACGCAGACTAGGAAAGTATTTCGTCTTTTAATTAAGTAAAACTGAATCAAGAGACAAAATATTATCCAAAGAATTCCACGCAAAAGAGATTTGGGACGTTTTTCCTATTGTTAAGTTAGATAATCTAAATCAAAATTATAGAGCTTTGACGTATTTTGAACAAACGAAAGAAAAAGTGGCTTCATTTTTGGGGAAACGAGATATTAAAATTGCATATATAGAACAGGTATTACGTTGGGAAAGTTAGTCAAAAATAATAAAGACAAAACATCCGAATTCGAGAAATCAGGAGTATATAAATCAAATTGTGGAACTTGTCCTGAGGTCAAACTGAATCCAGGAACATCATATGAACCATATAAATGAGAAAACAAGTTCAATGTATTGAAATCATCTTTTGGAAAAAAAATCATTTCTTTAACGGATATTTCGAAATTTTGCACATAGAAAATAAAGGTTTGAAGCCTTATTATTGGAAACGTTGGAAATTAGTAAACTTGAATATAAGAATATTTTACTGAATAACCAACTGGATTTGAACCACTTGTTTTTTTAGAAACCGATGTTATCCTAGTTTTTCTAGGTAGAAGTAGGTAATGTATGATCAAAGTAATTATAATTGGGTATGTACCTGAAGTGAATAAAAGTTGAGTGGATGTAGAAATGATGTATGCTCTAGGTAATTATGATTGAGAATACACCTGAGCAAGTGGTTCTCACTAGTTATTACGTAGGGTATATATGAAAGTTATGGTGAAAAACTACTTCAGGAAAGTTGGTGTTATAGCGAAACATGTGATATTTTCGGAAATAAAGGATTACGAGTGTAATAAGAATGAAGAAAAATATGTTTATTCAATAACTGAAATATTATCGTCCGTCCATGCATTGAAAATCTGAATCAGTTTAACAATTAAATAAAAAACACACATTAATTTTGTAAGAACAAAGACAAATTCTGAAGGTGTTCTGGTAACAGGCCAATGCGGGTATTTTCTGGGTAAGATATGACTTTCATACTCATTTTCATCAAAATTATGGAATTTGAATCATGTTTCATTCGAATCTATAGAGCGAAAGATTCGAAAAATAAAAAAAATTGGAAAAAGTCGAAGTGACAGTAGATAGTCCAAATTTGGAGAAAGGGTATGAAATTGGAAAGTGAGCAACTTTTCTTTTGGCATGTTTGGAAATTTCCAAAAAATTATTTTTTGATGAATTTCGAAAAAATGTTAAATTTGACAGGTTTAGACATGACAAAAGAAAAACAGGCTTCTTTACAACTGTAGAGTCAACTGAAGAGTCCAAAATTTAATTGTATCTATCAATAACAAAACTTTCATATGTCGCGAACTTTATGTGTGACACTGTATATTCATTTATTAAGATTTTTTTCCCAATAATAAAAAAATTTTCTTCTCTGATATTCATGATACTTTCAGTAATTCGATAATCAGATGAATCATATTTTCACGACCCTGATAATCCTCAGAATGAAAGCGATAATTACGTATCTTTATGTAGTGTATCTGAAGAGAAAAACATTGACATCATTACCCTCCTATATTTCAACATTGGTGTCACTCAATCCTATATAATGATTTTTCTCCTACTCAAAACAGTGCAAAATATATATCTATGTTATTGTAGATATTTTTTTCAATTAACAATTACGTTTTTATTTTGTGGTGAGGAGGTCTACTTTATGAATTACCCATTTCCGTTTTTGATATCATCAATCTCTTAAATGATGATAATTTGAGAGAAAATCTTACTTCAAAATGCTGCAGCAGGGATTATTCAATCACATGAATTTCGCGCCGCTAAGAGGTAATTGCCAAAAAATTTAATGGAAATGGCCGGTACTTGATGAAAATGAAAGATTCACAAAACCGTGACACGTGTCCTGTGTAACAGAACATTGTGAATATGTTATAGTGAAAATCGGAATGAACCTAATTAGAAAGTTCAGCTAACTGCTAGAGAGAAACTTTTCGCGAAAATAAAAAACATATTCTAAGGGAAAAAGAGTCATATCCCAATGAAAATTTATATATAATATTTTTTTCTTCAAAACAAACTCAAGTTGTTCGAAACTGTACAGTTTTGAACAATTTGTATTGGATTTTCGGATGAAATATTTTGAACGAAAACATATTAAACTGTCAGACCATACGTATTTTTTGTCGGTTATCAATAAACATTGAGTTGTACACATGTTGTATGTCACCATTGAAACAGAATGATTGATATAATGAGTATAATAACGTAACCTAATCAATGTAGAGGTGAAATAGCTATCGTTCATATATTTGACATGAAAAGTTTATTCATACTGAATGATCCTGATGCAGCTATTGTATAGCTGCTATTGTATACACGTGCTGCGTTAAACTGTTCTGTTCTCCCAACTATTGCAGTAGAATTCTATATGCTCAATCCTTATTGTACAGTGAATATTCAAAGTAGAAAATTCCCCTAAGAAATGGATGCAAAGTATATGTCAGGCTGTTTCATGAGGGAATTTTCTGCCACAGTGTCAACCCTGTAAGTGAATTCTTTTCAATCCAGTCACATCCCACCGATCAAGGCAGATTATTAGGGGAAAGGATGGAAAAATGCGGACTGGAATTTCTAAATCGTGACGCAAGTTTTGACAAATGTTTCCTTTTGTTCTTTATTGAATTTGCTAGACCGTGTTCGGCACATGCCCGTCGAAAGAAATGATAATCTCCGACTTTTTATCTTTTTCTCAGTAGCAGATAGCAACATGGTAGCTGATGAATTGTAGAATAAGATAGAAATGGCACAACTTCAATAGAGACTGAAATCAGAATGAATAGCTGAAATGACAGTTATATGAAAATCAAAATACAATGGAACGGATAAAATATTCAAGATGAAAAATGGAAATGACCACAGAGTTGAAAGAAATAAATTTAAAACTGAAGGAAAAGTTCAAGTAGAAATTGAAGAAGTTCAAAAAGAAATTTGGAATAATCAAAAAAGATATTCAAACAAAGAAACACACACAGCGAGGAGAAACCATAGCAGAGCTTGTTTGGACTCATTATTATAAAATCAAGTGATCCCAAGCTGAGACCTTCCACAGGAAGAAAAACTGGTTTGAGAGAAAGTTCAAAGAAGCTGCATATATGTTGTCTGAAGACGCATTCAGACAAGCTAGCGTAGAGATACGCAACATATAGAAACCTGTGATCAACCGAAAAAACAGTCAACTCCCGCTAAACCGATGAAGTGGAGAGAGCAAATAGGGTGATAATCCAAAGAGCTTGAATGATCTATAAAATACGAGTAGTCATCTCTCGGAGGAATTGGTCAGTCGTCGAAGACGATTGTGGATACTAACAAACGAAATGGTGAAGTAACCCGGTTCAAAATATTTTTTATTAAATTTTTTCATTCTTTTTTTAATTTTTTGCTTACTTTCATTCCCCTTCATTTATTTTAACTCTGTGGTCATTTCAATTCTTTATCTTGATTATTTCATATGCTCATATTGATCAATATAATTGATATTTTAGCTATTCATTGTTTCTCTCATGTATATCAAATCAAATTAGAATCACATCAGACAATGGGAGTCCGAACTGGTAAAATTCACTATGAAACAATGTCAACTATTTTCTAACAAAAGTGAGTATGAAATCATTTCCCCTCTCCTCCTCGACGCCAGAAAAATTGATTGTAGGGAAGTATTAGCAAATGTGTCCCCAATATCCGACAAAACAACCTGAAGTACTTTATTGTTTTTTTCATGACCCATCATCTGGTGGATTAGTTTGTCAATCCCGTTAATAGTATTTTTGATTTTTGTTAGAATCATTTCACATTTTCCTGTATAATGATAATACAGGTGATAATAAAACGTCTTTATTCACCTGAAGTGAGAGCATACAGAATATACCAAAAATATTGAGGTGAATGAGGGTGAGTGTCAGCAAAGCTGTTTTCAAATTCAAAATTACAGTACATACATACATTTTCCAACCACCAAACCTTTTGTGTAAACGCATGAGCCACGGTCAGCGTGAGGAAAGAGAACTACTCAAATAAATGCTCTTTGAGTCTTTTTTTTTAAAGAATTTCAATGTGTAGGATCTGAATTCACTGGGCAGGAGATTGTAGAGCTGCGTTGTATGAGAAGCTGCGAGTAGAAACAGAAGACCTGTGTTTAGAAATGACCAGCACCGACCTGTTTCTAGTGGAAAAGCTATCAATATTTGCGAAAGATTTCAACTTTTTCATTAAATGATGCGGCATATTGGTCTTCAAAACTTTGTGAGTGTTTGTGAGTAGCTGAAGTATTCTGAATTTCTCTAGTTGTAGCCAACCTGATTCCTCCATGAACAGTTATATGTGGTCGTATTTTCGAATGCTAAGAGAAAAACGAAGACAACTGTTTTGGATTCGTTGAAGACGGGGTCAATCAGATTGAAGTAATGCAGGTCCATAAATGCTATCGCAAAATGAAACTTTCGATATGATTAGCGCCTCACTTAATTTTAGTTTGGTTGTTTGGTGAGTCCCGATTTGGAAACAGTTGCCTTGAGGTGTTGAAAGACGTTTGAATCAAATGGCTAACACTTTTTGTAAAACGCAGTTCAGAATCAAACCACAGGCCTAAGTTCTCTGCTTCAGTTGAAAAAGGCAGTTTAACATCATAAAGGGGGTTAACATCAATTTATGAGCTGAGAAATATCAAAGATAATCTGTAGATCACGATTAATAAGGTTTTGAGCGGAATCAATGTCAGGGAACTGAAAAGAGAAGTACACTTGATTATTATTTGCGTAATGATAAATGTTAGAAAAAAAAAGAAAAACAAAAAAAAATGTTTACTGTCTAACAGGAGGAATCCCAATTACAAGACAAATATAATTAAGTTAACAGCTATGACTAAGTATGAGTACAAGGGAATATAACGGATAGCATATAAAATCAGCAGAGTAATAGTAAATTATACAAACAGTGATACATTCATATAAGAATAATGAAAAAAGCATATACTGTAGAATTCTAATAGAATTGGCAGTGTGCAGAGAGTTGAAACACAGTATTTCACTTATGGATTGTAATTAGATTGTAGTTCGACTTGCCTGAAAAATAATTTGTTACGAAATATGTAGGTACTTAAACCGTCCAAATGGAACAACAAAAATACACATTCTGAATAGAAACTATTATAAATTTTACAAATGTTATAAATTAGGGATTTTATTAAAACGGTGATTCTAGGCAAAGGCAAAAAGAAAAATATTTCGTTTCTACTACTTCATCTTGGTACGTGAAAATCTAGTTGAGATAATAAATCTGGGCAGTCAACCAGATTATGAATCAATTTATATATGAAGGCATAATATGCTCTTCTGTTTTCTAAGGATAAGAGGGCAAATCTATTTAACAACACTCTATCATCAATTCCTTGGGATAGCTAAGCTCCATCCAGTTTGTGAGACATGTATTTCATAAAGATTCTTTGACAGGGTTCGAGTTGCTGTATATACACATTGTTTATAGGTGACCAGATTAGGGAGCCATATACCAGACGAAATCGGACATATGCATCAAAAATTGTTATGAAAAATTCTTGGTTTTGAAAGTCTCTACACATCCTGGAGATAAGGCCAAGCATTTTTTTTCAGGTGTGATTTGATTTATTTGTGACGTGAAGCTAAGTTTCTTATCGAATATGATGCCCAGATCTTTAGTTTCTGTGCTTTGTTCTAATATGACGTCATTTATTGCATAGTCAAACTGTATATTGTTGTGCTTGAGGGTGTATTTCACAAATTTACATTTTTGAATATTCAGTAGAAGCTTGTTTCGAATTAACTTTCTTCTGCAGAATAAGACAGTCCTCGGTTGATTCAATGGGTCTTGTCATCAGCAAAGAGTAATATGTAACATAAGATATTTGAAACAATATCATTTATAAACAATGAAAATAGAAGAGGAGCTAGATTACTTCCTTGAGGAGCACCACTAGTTGAAGTGAATTCTTTTGATCAGTGTCCTTTGTATACTACAAATAGCGTACGATTCTGAAGATAAGACAATCCAACAGTCGACTATCGACTGATGGAAGTCACAAATATATAAGATGAATAATGTATAATAAATTAATAATTTGTATGATTTGTATAAATATATTTGTATAAATGATTTGTATTCATAACCCATGATAGATATACAGAAGAATAAGAAAAAAATGTTATACCCATCAATGAAAAATAGACATCGAAAATCTCTAAACGTATAGGTATATTTGAAGGTGATTGACAATGTTTCGTGATGAATTTCACTAGTTCGGACTTCCATTGTCTATTAGACATCTAATAGACAATGGAAGTCCGAACTAGTGAAAGTATAGGTATATCTTGCCCTCAGTGAATAATTTCAATAATTTTCATCACGTCGAAGTTGAATTCATTCAAAGAGTTGCATGTTGATGTCATCAATAATTCTGTAGTGACCTCACATATTGAAAGAGAAAAATATGTACTTACGTCAACGTGAACACCTTCAACTTCATACCAGTTGGCCTGTGGTTTTGCTTTCGGAACGAATCGGTAGAATTCTTCGTGGTCTTTGTACCATTTGACAGCATAGAGTGTGTCATTACCCAAGTCATAGTCACACTGAAGCATCGCTGTTTCGCCTGGTACCCTGTATTGTGGTACGTTCACTCGGACCCACCTTAGTCCCGTGGTTACTGCCGAACTTACTGCAAAAAACAACCTCACTGAGAATTGCAAATAATAAATTGAGAATGAGAAATCAGAAAATATACATATAACTACCAATAGGTGGTTACACTTATGTTTCGCTTGCGTTTACGCAGCTATTTTTATCAAGTAGTTTCTAGGTTTTTCCCATTTTGTCTTCAATCGCGGACCGCCTGCCCGGTACTGACGATGCCCAATAGGCTGAAACATATATATACCGGGTGTCCCACATTTTATGTGACAGGCAATATCTGGTTTGTTGAAGAAGATACACAAAAATGTTTCATACAAAAATTTTAGGAGTTCATGAGAGCTATATTTTGATATAATTTTTAAATATACAGGGTGTTTGGTGTAGGTGCTACAGACCAAAATTCCATATTTTCAAATAGAACGCCCTGTATATCATTACATATTCAGATGCTACGTTAAATTCTGATATCATTTCATGTTTGGTTTTTGAAATTCGGTTACGGTGTTGTTGAGTTATTGCTTAAAATGTAAAGTCTTGAGAACGACTATTATTTTTAAAAATATCTCATACAATTATTCTCTCTGCATCAGATCACATGAAAATTAGTCAAAATTTTGGGTGTTCGAAGTAATGGTTTCAATTTTGAGTTGTGGAATTCAGTCATGAATCATTTTGAATATGGAACAATTGCGAAATTGAAAGAGGTGTATTCGAAAAAAATCTTTAATTAATAAAAATGTAAATAATATAACTTGATAAATAATTTCATAAGAATGGTAGGTACCTAGAAATAAGTCATCAAAATTGTTCAAACTGATGCCCATTACATATTATACAGGCTTCGAAACGTCGAATCACTTCTCTCGTACAAGTCGCTCTTATAATATCAGGCGTAATATCACTGCACGCTAGTCGAATTTTCATTTTCAGATCATCCACATTCAAAGGGGGAGTAGTGAAAACAATATCTTTTAAATAACCCCATAGGAAAAAATCAAGCGGTGATAAATCTGGGGAACGAGCCGGCCACCGAATTGGACCCTTATTACCAATCCATCTATTTTGGTACGTTCTATCCAGATATTCAGTAACAACCTGTGAATTGTGAGGAGGAGCACCATCTTGTTGCCACCAAATTCCTTGTCGTTCTGCTATGGGAATATCTTCCATCAACTGGATCAAATCATTTTCTAGAAAATGTAAATATCGCAATCCATTGAGATTTTCATTGAAAAAGTAAGGTCCTATGATGCGGCCATTGAACAATCCACACCATACATTATTACCCCAAGTAGTTTGAAAATTACTTTCGCGGACCCAGTGGGGATTTTCTTGAGACCAATAGTGACTGTTATGTCGATTCACAACTCCATTATTGTGGAATCGCGATTCATCGCCCCACAAAATTTGACTGAATATGTTAGGACTTTCATGTAATATTACCTGAATACAAGCAATGAATTCAAGTCGTCGTTCAAAGTCCGTGGGTTTCAAACCTTGTACCAACTGAATTTTGAATGGGTGGTATTTATTTTCTTTCAGAATTCTCTGTACATTAGATTTACTCACACCGACTTCTTCTGCAAGAGTACGGATAGAAACATGTGGATGAATAATAATATAAGCCAACACATTGATCTCTAAATCTTCAGTTCTAACAGATCTCGTATGATGACGATGCTTTATAGTAGAAGGAAATGACCCAGTTCGCAATTTTTCTACAACTCTCGAAAAAGTCATTCGTGACGGAATGGGTCTGTCTGGAAAACGTTCTTGGTATAGACGTTGTGCTTGACGGCAGTTTTTCTGACATTCCCCAAAAATTAATAACATATCAATGCAATCACTTGGACTAAACGTGAAAGGCATACTGGAGTTTTCGCACAAAGAACACAGTTACTGTTTTGCAAAGAATCACTGAATCGAACTGACAAGTAGATACAATTCAACAACATTTGTTACTATGTCATCAACAAGCATAGGCTACTTGATGAAATTGTGCAATATAAAGCAATTCACCCTCAAGTTAGTCACATTCTCAAGAATTTCAATATTATATTCAACTGATATCGATATCGTATCGTAGAGGTGAGAATAATGATTTGTATTCACTAGTAGTCTAGTTCAATTTAATCAAAGATATAGACTGGATTCGTGTACGAGTAAATAAGTTTTTTTGAAACTTTATATTTAAGGAAAAGTGCAATAACTCAACAACGCCGTAACCGAATTTCAAAAACCAAACATGAAATGATATCAGAATTCAACGTAGCATCTGAATATGTAATGATATACAGGGCGTTCTATTTTAAAAAATTGAATTTCGGTCTGTAGCACCTACACCAAACACCCTGTATATTTAAAAATTGTATCAAAATATAGCTCTCATGAACTCCTAAAACTTTTGTATGAAACATTTTTGTGTATCTCCTTCAACAAACCAGATATTGCCTGTCACATAAAATGTGGGACGGTATATATATATATATATATATATATATATATATATATATATATATATATATATATATATATATATAAATCAAAAATGAAACAATTCGTGGACACAACACTCCAAAAAAGGGGGGCAAACCGCGGACACGTGTTTCTGGCTATTGGGCTCATCAGCGCGGTGCAGCCAAGTGTAAAGATGCACCGCGCTGGTGAGGCCAATAGCCAGAAACACGTGTCCGCGGTTTGCCCCCCTTTTATGGAGTGTTGTGTCCACGAATTGTTTCATTTTTGATTTGTATCATGCACACCCGATAAAATCTCTATTTGTATTTATATCCTGGACCCGGATGTCACGCAGGTAGCTATAGCTGCCTACGTGGTCATGTTAGATGTAGCCTGGGAATTCTAGGTCTTCTAACTGGAACCACAAATGTGCGGTTGGCTTCTGTTGTTGACTCCGTGCGTATGTGTTGTTTCCTGCTTTCGGCAAACAAGTGTTGAACATCTTTACACTTGGCTGCGCCGCGCTGATGAGGCCAATAGCCAGAAACACGTGTCCGCGATTTGCCCCCCTTTTTTTGGAGTGTTGTGTTCACGAATTGTTTCATTTTTGATTTGTATCATGCACACTCGATGAAATCTCTATTTGTATATATATATATATATATATATATATATATATATATATATATATATATATATATATATATATAGTTCGTATTTTCAGATTAAAAATAACTTGCTCATCATGTATTAATCACCATGCATCAGCTATCCAAAAATTATATCAAATACAGCGATTGGCTCGTTTACACATCATGGGAGCCATGAGAACGACATCAACCGCGGCAATGGAATTAATTACTGTTCTGACCCCTCTGGACCTGTACGTTAAGGAGGTTGCGGTAATGGCCATATTACGATGATTGCACACGGCTGATGTACACCTCGAAGTAGAAATAGGTTAACTGAGGCTAAGCCTATGGCAAGAAGTGCTTACTGCGCAACATTTGCTACAAGCAGCCAGTGATGCATTTGAACCCAGGTTTCTGTTTAATAAACCCTACAAAATACGAATAAAACGGAACACAGAGTCAGATGCAGATGGCGGGTTGGCTGTCCTTGTTAATCTTACACTGACTGAACCACTGTGCATGCTGTTTTTGGCGAGTGCATTGGCTTGGGATGTGGGGGTTGAGCAAACCGGCCATCGGATGCCTGCTTCCACGTAGCCCCACTGACAATGACAGAATCACTTGTGGTTCTATTATTCCCTAACTGAATGGCATCCCAACGATGTCTCAATTGTAAGGTGTGTGTATCCGTGCTAGGAGGATGAATGACACTGAGCCTATCAGCTGTCTCTACAGAACCTTCGATATACTGGGCGCCCTCTCGTCCTAGCATCGCCTCGTCACGGTAATGCGGGGCTCTGCCGTGATTGACCTTCTTTCCCTAGCTACTCGTAGAACTTTTATGGACAGAGTAAACTTAAAAACTCTTTCTGACGCTGAGTCTACAGAAGAGATGGATGTCGAGCTAACGATTCCAACTGACCGACTGAATCGTCTCCTCAAGAGTGGAGTACCTTATGAAAGCACTTCGCGCTCAAGTGATGATTCACCAAAACCTAACACGAAAAAACCCTGCACCGTTGAATCTAAGGCATTGTCAGGTGTAGCTGACGTGCAAAAACCCTCATATGGGAAGGTTGTCGCGGGTATCAAGATGAAAATCTTGCACCTTGACTATCCGACTACCTCATTAACAATGAAACAGCAGAGCATATACTTTATGCCTGTTCCGCTAGGGACTGAATTAGGTTTTTAGAGTTCGTCAGGTTTTTAGAGTTCGGGGGAATGGGAAAAAATACCAGCGCGGTTCAAACAGAACTTGCTTGTTTCTCAATCACCACGAAAGAAATAACCGAGAAAGGAATGTCTGGCAAAAACATAACAATTTGCACTGATAGGAGACAAGCCCTATTAGTCTTGAACAGACAACGTGTTACCTCAGGGCTAGAACTAGAGTGCCATCAAAATTTAGCCAAAGTCTCAATGGATAATAACATTATCCTGAGGTTGAAGGGCACGACAGGAGAGAAAGTTATCGCATTGCCGACTCTTCAGCTGAACTTTAGCTGAACTAAGAATTTCAGGACCCAGTGACACCTACAGCCTGATTACTTCGACAATTGCGGAACTAGCCAAACGTCACACCCATGTTCAATCCCAGAAAAGATGAGATGGAATCGAAGAATACAATATTGCCAGGATCACCCTGGGCGTCTCTGGGAAGCTGGAGCCGTAGAATTATGTGGCGATAACCAGAAAAAATCTACGCTTAACAGTAGAATTTCTGACTGGCCAATGTCAACTAAGGAAACACCTCCATAATATGGGGCTAATAGACAGACCTCTAGGCAGGACGTGTGAACAGGAAGATGAAACTGTCTGGCATATCCTATGAGAGTGTTAGGATTTATCGTCAATTAGAGAGTGTATGTTCCGACGAGTTTTGGCCTACACCTGCCGATATTAAGGACAGGAAGGACGGTGACCTAGGAGGACAACTGCTGTGGGCCTACACTCACCCTCCTCACTCTACAAATACAGATACTGGTAAAAACTGAAACATGAAACCAACCATTAGTTTAAAAATGGAGGAGGTAAATTTTCAGGGTAGATTGATTTTTTTGAAAAAAAGGGTTTGGCTTTCTACTTTTCCATATTCATACAACAAATGTGGAAACCACATATCTGTTCAATCTCTGTTCAAAATCTGTTTTTCCGTTAATCAGCTGTCGCTCCCATACGAACGACAACTCTCAAAAGTTGAGAACTTGTGCGAGCTAAGGACTAACGAGTTCTTACCTTTTAACGTGTGATTCCTAACATATAATCAGACTATTTACAAAAAATATTCAGATCATCTTTTCTTTTTTGGATAGTTTCCACATATTTTTGCATGGAGATGAAGAACAGAAAGCCACAATCTATTTTCTTCAAAAAATTATTTCTCCAAACAATATACCCTTTCAATTCAAATAAGTTTCCTATAACTGTGATTGAATTAAATTTGCGAATAAATGCCATCAGCAAGTTGTAACTGTTTGGGATAATTATTCAAATAAAACCAGATAGATTTGCATTTCAGAAAAAATTAATGCCCAATTCAACAATCCAACTTTCTGCTATTCATTTCGATAAACACATACGGAAATCTAAGTTTTATGTCAGTTTTTTTGTCAATTTCATCAACAAAGTTTTGAAATAAAAAAATGGTATTATTATGATTCATGACTTGGATGTATATTCTGAAACAAAATTGCCAAAAAATATGATGTGAACAAAAAGGGTCAAGAAACAGCTGATATATGGGTCTAATAATTTTGGATTTCTTTCCTAAAGGAGCAGGATGTTTCATTTCTCCCAAACAAATAAAATTTCCGAAATACTTGTCGACAGAAACATTTTTTTCAGACTGTCAAGTTATTTTATGTTTTCGATTTTATTGAATACCGTAGGTATTCCACTTCTAAATATAAAATAGGTCAAAAAAACATCAACAAATATTTCACAAGTTCACCAACAACTGATATTCTACGTAATTTTCAACCTTCGTTGCGAAGTATCATGCTCGTGTTTATGAAAAGTACTACTGACCTTTCACATTATACAATGAAATGCAACAAATGAACATCCACGGATAAATCTCCATTTTGTTCGAATTCGTATTCACCCACTCACTGAGTTGAAACAGTTTCTTGCACTCACACTCACTATCACTATATTTTGGAATCTGTCGAGCTAATGGGCAATGTTTCTCCTGAGTTCACATTTGTAAGCGACATCTATCGGACTTCATCCTGAAACAAGAAAAAAAGAGTGAAACAGAGTTTGTAAAAGACAAATACGAATGAAAAGTCTTTCAGGTATTGCTCGTGTTGGGTTCCATTGAAAATTGTGAGGATGCAGTTTTTCATCATCATCATTATCATCTAGGTCATTTGACCTAGATGAACGCCTGGCTTCTGTTGCATTACCATCGGCAAGGACATATACGTAATGCATTTGCGCAATTTCCGCATTCCTATAATTTACCATATTTACTGATATTCAGAAAAACAGCGGACTACCAAAATAACTTCAATAAAACTTCAAAATCAATCAAAACGCGCTGTGACAGTTTTTAACACCAACACCTTACTTTAAACCAACATCAATATTAGCTACTGACGTTTGTACATACAGAGAATTCGTTTTTTATTGCTATGGTAGGTACGCTGTTTTTTCTGATTTTAATCTTTAAAAGAAATCACATATCGACAAAATCCATATTTCCAAGAGGTGCAGTAAATAAATTCTGCTACACGTCATTTATTCCAGGATAACTAAATTTATGTTTTCAAAACGTATTAAGCGGTGCTGCGTTATGACGTAATTTTAATTGAGAACAGTGCATCTGACAACAAACAAATACCTTTCAGATCCTCATTTATTTTGCAACAAATCTGATCTCTTAGTTTGCTTTCAGTCGTTGGACGATACCGCATCAGATTTTTAAGGAATTTATCCTTAAGTAAAGCGATTTTTAATTTTTTGAGCGAAAATCATGCGTCGGACAAAGAAAACCCAACAGATCAAATGTGCTCAAAAATGTATGGAGATTTTAAAAATAACTTTTAATTCAAGATAAAGCAGTGGCGTAGTATTTTTTCGTCAAAAATATACATTTCATAACTCGTACGTACGCCACTGGCAGAGAAAATTAAGAAAATTGTACATCACAAAATGCGCCTTGAGGCATGGAACATATTTACCAAATATGCCAAAGATGTATACAAAATTATCTCAGTTATTATTAAAAAACTGATTATTTTTGAAAACTTTGCCACCCTGTATCTCAAAAGTTAAGGCGTTCAGGACATACGTCCATAGGACGTTTTTTTCTTAAAATGGGTCTAAGAATCACCTTCTTGAATATTAGCATGTGTTTAAGGAACACCCTGTATATTATATATGAGATTCCCACCTTAAATTTCTCTCTATGTAGAGGCCCAAGTATTTGATTTCCCCCAGAGAATCTATTTTTAGTGTTTTTCCTTGTTCGCCGACATCATCCATTATGTAGGTATCGATCTATGTGTGTTTTCTTCCTGTTTACCTTATGGCCTAGTTGATTACCTTTCCTGATGACTAAAACATCATAGAAACGGATTTGGAGGTTTTCTTCCAATTTCATAGTGAACTGGATTTTCAGATGAAAGATATTCAGATAATCAAGGGAGTTCTGAATTTCTTCTTCCAGGACTCCAAACAACAAACGTGTTATCTACATACCTCAATCAGTGCTTCGGTCGTTTTTCTGAAGTTTGAATGACTCTTCCTTCAAATTTTTCCATTAAGAAATTCGCCACTACTGGGCTAAGTGGACTGCCTATGGCGACTCTATCAACTTGTTCCATTGAAAATAAGTTATCGTTAGTAAATATCGAAATAAGTTGATATCTTATGGAAACATCTTTTTAGTTCAGAGATTCCTCGAGTGGTACATTTGTGAATGAGGATACAAACAGTTAGGTACATCGAATATTATCTGAAAATTTAGATATGAGAAAGCTGTTTTCAAGAAGGATGCCGCGTTTGCTCACAATTGAGCAAAAACAGTGTCGTGAAGATGTTTCAACTGAGTGTTTAGGATCGGTTTTTTGGGATGCGCGTGTGATAATTTCCATTGACTATCTTGAAAAAGGAAAAACTAGCAAAAGCGAGTATTATGCGAAATTTTTGCAACATTTGAGTGAAGAAATCAAGCGAAAACGGCCGCATTTGAATGGGAAAAAGTGTTATCTCATCAAAATAATGCACTAGCTCACAAATTTATTATCGCTATGATCAAAATCAATGAATTAAAGTTTGATCTGCTACCTGTTACTGTTAGGAATCACATGTTAAAAGGTAAGACCTTGTTATTCCTTAGCTCGCACAAGTTTCTCAACTTCTGAGATCTGATCAACGGAAAAACATAATTTAAACAGATTTCTTTTTCATGCACCCTATTTGCCAAATCTAGCCCCCTCAGAATATTTTCTGTCCCTAAACTTGAAAACACTACTTAAATACACTGCACTTTTACTTTTTCTCTGACGGAAATAACACATTGACCAACAATGATGCCAAAATTGTTCAAATGTAATTATTTTTCATTACATTTCATTTTATACGAACCTGCTACTTCCAACTGAAGGACGAATTCTTTACTCAAGATGAGGGACTGCCAATGGGATCGCCTCTTTCAACAGTTATAGCCAACATATATATGGAGTGGTTTGAAACTCTGGCCATTAGAGAAGCCCACAAGAAGGCCTGAGTCAGGTTGAGACATGTGGACAACACCTTTATAATATGGAACCATGGGAATCCAGAACTGGAAAACTTCCTGAAGGACATCAACAACGTACGCCCTTCCATCACTTTCACAATGGAGAAGGAAGTCCACAACGAATTGCCATTCTGGGACACTAAATAGAAAACATTTGTAAACCGAAAATCCACTCATACGGGACAGTGTCTGAACCAGAAATACAACCACCATCAATCGACTAAGAGAGGAATCATCAAGACTCTAGTAGACCGTGCTCTCGGGCTCTGTAATCCGAAAGAAACTAAACATCATGGAAAATGACCTTCAACAGAATGGTTACTCCAAAGTGATGGTGAAACAGACTTTAGCTAGAAGACAGCAAGAGCCTCACAAGGAAGAAAAGCTTCCAAAACCAGACTTGTACTTCCCTACATCAGAGGATTGTCGGAAAGAATGAGAAGAATCGGTTCCAAGTATAACATCAGAACCTGCTTCAGATCTGGGAACACTATCCGTAGCAGCCTGACGAAAACCAAGCCACCAAACGCTGACTGTGATTCCAAGAATTTCATTTACCGGATACCCTGCGAGTGCGGTGTAACACCTAGCAATGTCAGTATTTTAAAATATAGAATCATTTGCATGAAATCCATAAATTTCACCGGCGACGTTCGAAAAAAAAATTATCGCTTTAAGAAAAAAATAAACAAAAAATAAAACGATTTCAGTCATGAAGGAAATAACAGTTTGAAATTTTTCGGCTAACTAGCGAGAAGGAGAAAATGTTTATGTAAGAACACTTGTGGGTCATATATTATTATTTCAAATACGGGACCGCTGGACGAAAATCTTGGATAAGATAAAAAGCCTAGGTCATAAAGACTTGTAGAGTGGTGACAGTAATCTAAACAAAAGGCTTTCGAAGTTTTGCTGAGTGAACAATTTCGTGGGAAGTCGGAATTCTGAGACTTGAAACCGAGGTTAGCGTCCATTAAAAAAAGCCGGGGTTATGGGTTAATTAATCATGATCTCGACAAATTGAAGTTGACCCCGAGAGAAAGAGAGCCTCCCGGAATTGGTCGAGGGAGGTGACGAAGATTTTGGATATTGAAAAAGTGGCCGGGAGAGAGAGTGGGAAAAGAAGAGTCGTGGACGGCGGTCTTTAAGCGTAGGGGATCGAGGGGATAGAGCGGAAAGAACGCGCGGTCGAGCGTCTTATTTGAGCGATAATAAGTAATGTTCTAAAGATTGGAGAAATAGCGCGATTTATATGGGTTTATTAGGGAAATGAATAAGTGTTAATTTGAGCGTATGAGCGAATATCTGGCGGATTTATAGTGAAATTTCGGAATAATAATTTTGTCTACCGTGGCCGGTAAAGCTAGTGAATTCTCTCCGTGAAGTGAGGTCTTTCCACGACATTGAATAACGGATTACTACGTCCACTCGAGATCGAAACCTTTGGATTAGCCGAGGAAAAATTTGGAAAGTAGTCGTTGGTGAGATGTATGTACTTGTCTGAATAACATTTGTATGAATTTTGGGAAGGAATTAGCCAAAAAGTAGTATACAGAGTGGCGCAAATGTTTTTCGTGTGTTTTGATTCTTTTAAAGTTTCAAGCCAGTATCAAAATGTCATAGGCTGGTCGAGCTGAATATTACAATCACTCTCCGTATACGATAGCATAGTCGGCGAAGGCACGCAAAAATAGATGTTGACGTTAGGAAGTGAAAACTAGTAGTACCTTCAGTATACTGTTTGGTTTTTTTTAATTGTTTCGTGTCTTGCATACCAGAAATTTAGTTTGTTTTCCTTCGTTTTGTTCATCATCCACCGATTCTCATTATTACATTTTGTTGTTGTTTTGTTGTTCCTCAGTTTTTTATTTTTTTATTATTCAATATGATATTTTATTTACAAAGTCGAGTTTTCTTTCAAAACTCCAACTCCGTAACCTCCTAGAAAAGAAAAAAAAAGCTGCAAACTCTCAAAATTCTAAGATAAACCTACTTAAGACCTTTTCTTCGTGCAAAAGGCCGAATTCATGTTTTCTTTCGGACATGGCCTACTAATCCAAAAAATTTGATGTGAAGTTAATACTTCACAGAGTCCAAGAAAAAGAAACCCAAATTTTTCAGCGGAGAATCATACATCGGTGAAACTAAGAGGCCACATTAGTTTGCATTGCCGAGCACAAAAAACACACACAGCGAGGAGAAACCAGCAAAGCAGGAATGTTTGGACTCATCAACATAACATCAAGTGGTTTTCAGTTGAAATCATCCACAGGAACACTGGTTTAGGAGAAAATTCAAAGAACCCATTTAGCCAAGGTAGCGTAGAGATACGCAATATGTGGGAACTTCTAATCAAGGGAAACACGACCAACTTCCGTCAAACGGTCAGCTTCCTCTAAAACCCAAGAAGCGGAGAGAGAGAGAGAGAGAAGAGGATATGTGAAAGCACTCGAATGACCTACTAATAGTCAGATCTCGGAGGAGATCAAAGACGATTGTGTATACTGACAATCGAAACGTCGTGAAATAACTTGGCTTGGAGCCGTTAATTTTTAATTTTCATGTTTTGTTAATAATTTTTTTAATTTTCATCTCGTGTTAATAGTTCTATTCTTTGATTTTTTGGTTGTTGCTTGTATTTTATTTCATTGTAATTTCAGTTATTTTTCGCAATATAATTGTTATTTTTCAGCTAATCTTTTGAATTTCTTACAGAATTTTTCAGAGATTTCAAATCAATTCATATTATATCAGACAATGGAAGTCCCAACTGATGAAATGCACCACAAAACATTGCCAACCACCTTCAAACCTCATTTTTTTGTAATAATACTGAATATGAAGAAAGTTAGACAACAAGAAATTGAAATATTCTTGAAATTTCATTTGTGAAATTCGATAAATTCATCATCATTAGCAGATCAACACAATTCAATCTCCAATAAGTCATCGATGACAAGAATAGAGACACCAGATAAGGTTGGTGATGCTATCCGACAGAGTATAGGTAGCACTCGAGAAAAACTGACTGTTAAAAGCTGGAAAACAATGGATGAGCTGATAACAAGGTTTAGAAAGTAAACTGTCATACTGAATCTATCGAAGACCTAGGACACATCAAAGCTCCCAGATAGTGTTTTCGGAATTTTGACTATATTATCTCATTGATACGTAACACATAAAAGGACGAAACAGATTTTTTCCATCAAGAATGACTTTTTCTCACGCTCTGGAATGGCAAATCCCTCCTTGCTTATGAAAGGTAACTACCAAATAACTGGTATTCATTGTCTTGATGTCTTCCTACCATCTAATATACCAACACCTGAATGAAAATTCGCCACTTTATGAACATGGATATTTGAGAAAACTGTGTATTCATTGTCTTGATGTCTTCCTACCATCTAATATACCAACACCTGAATGAAAACATGGATATTTGAGAAGAACTGTGATCGAATGGAATTTATAGAACCAAACACGTTTTGTCCTCAACTGCGGCAGACACCTTCAGAAATATATGCTTTGAATACGAGAAAAAAGGTAGTATCTGGACCATAGTCTAACAGCGAAGATTTTGTTCCCTTCAATTATTTCTCTGGCCGTAAAATCAGATTCTCTTATAATATATGGATTTTTGTTAAATAAGCAGACAATTTTCATATTGTTCAACAGATATGTTAATTGATTCATGAAATGAAGTTATTTGTGTAGATGCGTGTCGGCGTTTTCGGACCAGCATACAAATAATTTATAGACAAGCTTCCAATGTAATTCAGAGGCATACAGGAATTAATTTTACATGAATAGATTCGGAAAACAATGGCAAAGGGAAGGTTTTGGGGTTAATGTGTAATACCACTAATTAATGTGTTCATAATACATGAGCCTCAAGCGGAAAACACAACGAGTTTTAATGGGACATTTCCTTGTTCTGGTTTATTCATAATCTGGAACTTCATGAAGGTAGAATTAACGATGGATGGTGAATAACGGTAATGAATAGAGAATGGGTAGAATATAATGATGGTTTCCATGAAAAAAAATTATAAAATGGTATACCGGGTGACTTTTTGGAATTGTATTGGATTCTTTCAAACTACAGAAACTTAAGGAACGGTCAAATAGAGTAGAAGTTATCAATTCAGGAAATCATTACGCATAAGTGTGAACAAATCGAAAATATTAGGTACACTTTCAGAAAAAAACAGAAATTATCGGGTTCATTTTTTGTTGACGATTCTGTAATTTCAGGAATATCTTTTCACTACATGAAAATTCTCCAATTCACACTGGATTGGAATCGATGAAGATTAAATTCATTTGGAAAAATGTTTTTAGAAGGCTTATTCCACATAAAAGCTGTTCTCCAAATGAAAGAGTTCTAGAACAGTGAGGTTCGAGGTGTATTGAGTTGAACCTCGGAACGATGAGCAGCCACAGTCCGTCGCGTATTTCTGATAGATAGATATATAGATATTTTATTTAACCACATTTGTAGCAAGCCGTACAGAATACACAATTTGAAGTTTCACAATAAAAAAAACAATATACATATATATATATATATATATATATATATATATATATATATATATATATATATATATATATACATATACATACACATATACATGAATTTGTAATAGATGAGTTATAAATACAAATAAAATAATAATCAGACTTTAGAGTAAAGATATCACAGCAGGTTAAGAGAATAGAAGTCATAGCAGGATGATCACTCACATGTCAACTCATTATTCATATAATTCAGTTGGCAGTTCTTAAATTCATCAAGAGAATAGAATGCGTTGTTATTGAAAACTACTTTAATTATTCTCTTGAACTTGTTTTTGCTCAAATTTTGAATGTGGGCGGGAAGTTTATTGAAGAGGTTCAAGTCTAGCGAATTCTTGGTCGAGGTAGTGAGTCTGTATCGCCGATTGATCAACTGGATTATTGTTTCTTGTATTGAAAGTATGCGTATCGGAGTGAGTTTGGTAGATACTGATGTTCTTGTGGATCTGTAACCGGCAATAAAAAATATACGCTGATTATAGTGACATAATTTTGAATTCGGTGAAGTAGTTTCTACAAGATTCCTTATATTCCACACAAGCTACTATCCGTATGGCCTTTTTCTGTATTCAGAGAACTTCAAGTGAGAGACTAGAGTTTCCCCATAGTCGTATACCACAGGTAATGTGTGAATGGAACAGGGCAAAGTGAGATATTCTCAATGCTTCGAAACTGGTTACTTTTTTCAGTTGTCTTAGGAGTGAGAGTTGATTAGAAAGTTTAGAGCACAGTTGGTCAACATGACAGTTCCATTTCAAAGAATGATCCAAGGTTATACCCAAAAGTTCAACTTCATCAGCTGAGTTCTCACGGCAGTTAGTTGAAATGGAAATCCTTCGGAATTTATTAGGGTTTTGTTTCAATTTGTTTGTTAGAAACCATTCTCCCGCTCTACGGTTCGCCAACTCCATTGAATTTGACAATATTTGCTTATCAACATGTGATTCGTATAGAGTTACATCATCTGCAAACATCATGCATGATACAGACCGTTAAGGTATCCCATGTTTGATGATTCGAAACTCTGATTGAGAATCCTGGTTTTGCACTGTCTGGAATCTGTCGGTAAATTAGGAGGAGGAAAATTCGTGAGCTGTTCCGCGTATTCCATAATATTCAAGTTTCTGAAGAAGTATTGTATGAAAAA
The DNA here is from genome assembly GCF_025532065.1 of Leptinotarsa decemlineata. NCBI lineage: Eukaryota > Metazoa > Arthropoda > Insecta > Coleoptera > Chrysomelidae > Leptinotarsa > Leptinotarsa decemlineata. The sequence continues at coordinate 274,258 of NW_027412569.1, forward strand.
CACAATCGAAAGCCTTGCTGACGTCGCAAAGTGCCATGGCAATTACTTTACCTGCTTCAAGGCTCTCAAGTATATCGCCCACCACGTCCTTCACGGCTTGAACCGTAGATCTACAACTTCTGAAACTGAACTGTGTATTATTTAGAATTTTATACTTTTCCAAGTACAGTATTAATCTTTTCTTCACAAGTTTCTCCATTCTTCTTTCCAATAATCGGGGTTATTGAAATAGGTCGGTAATTTGCTGGGCTGTCCTTGTCGCCACTTTTGTGAATCGGAATAACTTTGGTTTTTTTGAATACATCGGTAAAAGTTCCAGTCAAGAAGCACATATTGATAAGGTTGGTTAGGGTATCTAGTAAACCATTAGCAATTTTTTTCAATATTATACTGATCAATCCATAAACGTCGTAACAGGGGGAATTTTCCATACTTTTTATTCCAGCCAGTATTTCATCCCCAGTTGCCGGAAGAGAAGGAGCTTTGTATTCTAGGAAGATTGTTCAGGAACTGTTCGGTATGCTTATTCGTTTTCTGCAAACTTTTAGTGAATTCCTCTCTTGGTGAAATGGTATGTGCGAAGTCACTCGAACACTTGCCGTTGAAGTATCTATGGAAGAGAGACGAGTCTTCAACTTTTCTTCGATGTTCCAGACTATCAAGATTGCAAGTCATGCTCGTATCTTCAATCGGGCGGATGACTCTTAGGGGTGAAGCTCCATACATGAGAACCATGCTCCGAAGAAGGTCTGATCTGAGCTTTATGAAACATCAAAAGTTGCTGAGGTGTGAACAATTTTTTGGTTCGAAACACTGTTCCAAGCTTTTGAGGATCGGTTTTTGCAATTCCAGCTACAAGATTTTGCCACGACATATTGATGTCCATTTCTCCAACAAACTTATCGAAGTAGAAAGTGGAATTGTTTGTCCTGACATTATTGTTTTTGGTTCGGAGGCATTTATCTTTCTGGAGAAAACCGATGCCTGGGTTTTTGGGACATTGAATTGAACCTAGTTATTTTCACCCCAATGTCCTGAAATCCAAATGGAATGACAAAACAAGTGTGCTGTCGTCAGCAAAGCATTATATTGGATTCTTGTTTTTTTTTCCAATAAGTCGTTATTATACAATAGCAAGATGATTGGAGACAATATAGATTCCTAGGGAACACCAGCATAGATGTTAGTAGTATTCCATAGCACCGAAGTTTGGTCAGCAAACCCTCATGCCACACAACGTCGAAGGTCTTAGAAATAAGCGCTACAGCTTTTGACTCTCCATGTTCCTCGATTGCGTTATCCCAAATATGGGTGACATATGATAGAAAGTCGTCTGTTGAATCTTGTTTCCGAAAGCTATATTGATGATCCTCAAGATGTTGAAGCCTCCCAAATATCAAAGGATATGGTGGTTTATGGCTTTCGCTGATAGCAAAACGACTAGGCTACAGTCATTTGGAAGATTTTTTGCCCTTTTTGGGAATACGCTGAACGCGAGTAATCTTCCAATAAGGAGAAAAAACTCCTTTCTTGTGAGATAGGTTGGGAAGTCTGCAAAATACTAGTGTACTAGGACCAGACGCCTTGTTGCTATTGACCTGTTTACGAATTCGCCGTATTGAACTTTGTCGAAAGTAATTTACGGCATTGTGGATTCTAGTGTAGGAATAGTGGGTGGTACCTTTCCCTAAAAATGTACCATGGAGTGGGACGCAAATTGTTCAGATAGTAGATTTGCTTTGTATATGACTGTTGTTGCAACTGAACCATCCGCTTGTGTTAGTGGTAGAATTGTGGATGTTGTGAAGTTCTTATTAACAGCTCTAGGACCAAAAGGATATAGACCCATTGGGGTTGGCATCTCATTCAACACATTTTCGAATGATTCATACTAATTGAAAAAACAATTTATTTGCAGTAAAACAATCAACTGAAGAATTATTAAACTTTATTTTCGAAGATAAAAATGAGAACTGAAAATAATTATTGAGAAAACGGAATCATTCTTATCGAATGATCCATAGAAGAAACCTTTTTAGAGGCAGCCAAATCAAATTTTTATGATGAAAACAGAACCATTATTGAAACAAAACTGCCAATGTTTCTGAAACATAAATTTTCTATGATTGAAAATAGAAATTGTTCAAAATTATCATCATTGAGAGATACGCCCTTTTTTGTCATGGATTTCAAACTCCAAACAAACTCTTCCCCAAGCAGTAGCGATTCTTCACTTGAAGAATCGCTACTGTGAAAGTTTTGTAGTGTCATGCACCCCATTTTTGAGATAATTACATGAATAGAAAATCTATTAGGTCTCAATCTAGTGTTATCCTATTTGAAACTGTATCATTTAAATGATCCTTGATTATCCTGGAATTATGTGGACATGTCTATCTCATTTGATTGTTAAAAATTCACCGTATCGCTCAGTGATATAACCCTTCTTGCATGATTTGATGTATTTTTCTTCAACTGAATTGCCTTCACTGAAATACGAAGTACCCGTTTCAACAAAGATAACACAAAAAATGTTGGAAAAAACTATTTGTTCTTCAACATAATCTCCTTGTAGCTCTATACACTTGCCCAGCGACCTTCAATACCCTTGTTATAGCAAGAACTGTCTTGCTCCTCAAAATAACCATCAACTGCCGGCATCATCTCTTCATCCTTGGAAAATCTTTTACCACTGAGTTATTTTTCCGAATGTGGAAACAGAGAATAACTCAAGGGGGCTGAATCTGGCAGATAGGGTGCATAAGGTAGCAATTCAAACTTCGAATCGCTAATTTTGGTCATTGCGATAATGGATTTGTAAGCTGAAGCATTGTCTTCATGAAACAACACTTTTCTCAGCCAAATGCGGCCGTTTATGCTTGATTTATCCACTCAAACGTTGCAACACGTTCGCATAATACTCGCCGTTGATAGATTTATCATTATCTAGGTAGTCGATGGAAATTATCCCAGGCGCATCCCAAGAAGTCTTCGCCTCCTTTGAAGCCGATTCTTCCTTTTGGGTTCACTGTTTTGATATTTCTTTTGTCTTTGGTGTGAGGTGATAGACCCATGTTTCATCCATGGTTATGAAAAGATGCAAGAATTCTGCTTTGTTGCTGTGAAACTTCGATAAACACCTATTCGAAACATCTTCACGATACTGTTTTTGCTCGAGTGTGAGAAAACTCGACATTCATCTTATACACAGCTTTCTCATGTTTGAATTTTCAGATAATATACGATGTATCTCACTTTTTGAAATTCCCGCTAGCTTGCGCACTTCCAGTCGACGATAATTCAGTACCGCTTTATGCATTTTCTCCACCATTTCTGGACTTGCCACCTCATTTGGTCGACCACTGCTATGCTCGTTTTGGCCGCTCGTATGACCTCGTTTAATCTCTGCCACCCAATATTTCACGAAGGAGCAGTCTCACCAAGGGTAGAATCCAGTGTAATGCCTAACGAAAGCTATGCGTAATATACATTCTAACTTCGGGAAGAGCTATGACCTCGTTTAATCTCTGCTACCCAATTTTTCACGAAGGAGCAGAATCACTAAGGGTAGACTTCAGTGTAATGCCTAGCGAAAGCTATGTATGGTAATATACATTCTAACTTCGGGAAGAGACAGATTTCTTCAGTTCAAAATTTTTTAAACGGCGAATCTGTCTCTCATACAATGTAAAATTATGGTCCGACTGATACTGTTTATATAAACACAGTGCATCGGCGTGTTTTGAAAAGGTGCACATAGCTGAAAACCGCGCAGGATATAAAAATGGGCATAGCAATATCCCAGCATTGAAATCGGGAGTTTTGAGAAGCAGAAAAGACAGAGAGTTCTGGGAGCTCATTGCCTGGCGCAGCAGTCTCAGAGTGGTGCCAAAATTTTTCGGGAAGTAAGTTTACCCAAATTTTGAGGAGAATCGAGAACTTGTAGTTTGAAGGGTTCTCTCAACGGTCGGTCAAGAGCGGTTTTGTTGTTTTGAGAGATAGTTTTCCTGGGTTGAATCTTATTTTCTTTTTATTCATTTTGGAAAACAGGTGGTTAGCGCGATTCTGGATAGTCTTTTATTTTGACGTAGGAATAAAGGAGCGTGTAAGGTTCGAGCGGAAATCGTGCAAAAATTTAAAGAAGGCAGGAACAGAAAAAAAGCAGTGCTGAGTAAAATGTACGTGTGTACTAACCATTTTATAATTCTGGGAAGGAGTTAGCTATAATTAATTTGTATACAGAGTTTAAAAAAATCTGTTTAAAATATGTTTTTCCGTTAACCAGCTGTCGCACCCCTACGAACGACAACCCTCAGAAGTCGAAACTTGTGCGAGCTAAGGATTAACGAGGTCTTACCTTTTAACGTGTTATTCCTAACACGGGTTGGACGGTACCAAGTGAAGATCGATCGTTCAGACTAGGGCTTGAACCACCGACCAACACGGCAGTCAATTCGACTGAGTGAACAAAGCACACACGCTGAATCGCTTGGCTACCGACCGAGTGGATCTAATAATTGCCTTATGGATATTTAGCGGTCAGAAATCATCAGTCAAGCTAGAGTAGTTTGTCACTCTCGTATATTATAGTTATTTCCGGCGATGGCACAAATATTTAGTTTTATTTTTTCGAGATTTGTTTTTACTTTTTTTTTTGGTGTTTTTTTTTTCTTTGTCTGTTTTGTTATATATTTTGTTCTTTATTTCCTTCATTATTGAATATAGTATCTTTTGAAGGTTTTGAGCAGAGTAACCTCTTGGAAGGAAGTGTCTTTGAATTTTTTTTTAAATTTTTCTCTGCAACTAAAAACCTCCTCCCCTTACAGGAGGCAAAACTCAAGCCTATTTCGGATCTGCCTGACATCCGAAATTAAATGTGGAGAAATTCGTATCTGGTGACAGCAGCTGTCATATTTTATATGAATAAAAAACACGGCAATAGTGAAAGAGTTACCAAGGGTTGATAGACAGTTAATGAAGTATTATTGCACTGGTGACTCAGCTATAAACTCGTAGATGTTTCAGTGGGATGCACATAGAAAATAATAATTTTAAAACCAGTTTGGATTAACTACACCAGTCCAATTTTTATAGTTGTTGGACTGAGGCCTCTCAAATGAAAGTATCGTATCACAATCTCTGAGAGTCATGTTATCAAAATTCAAAAACTTAAAAACACTTCTAGGTGAATTTCACTTAAAAATAATATATCATACACTTGTTGAAGCACGATTATTTTATGGAATAGTGGGTTGGGGTTCTGCTTCCCCGTACCATATGAAGCAACTTGAAGATTCTGAAGATCATATGTGTGATCAACGCTGTTTTCGGAATGTAAAATTCTGGATGTGTTTCCTTGGATGTGTTTCCTAAGAACAGTTACACGAACATTTCAACAAAAAATTCTTCATTATTGATTGACCACAGATATGACACAAGACTAAAAACAAAAAAATGTGTGAGGGTTCTTTTTCAAATGAAAACAGTGGGACAGAGAAGCTTCAACTACATCTCGCCAATAATTTTTAAATACTTCCCAGACGAAATAGAATACCAAAAATCATTATACTCTTTCAAAACTGTCACTTAAAGGTTTTTATTTGATACACCTCGAAATGATATTCATTGCCTGATAGATCCTTTGAAGTATAATTAATTTACCGTAATCTCAAATTTGATATGTATGTGTATGTTGAGTTCAGAACCCTTTTTTTTAATGTAATTTGTGAATTGTATTGGATAAAAATCAGTTTCACTTTATATAAATAACTGTACTATTCATGTGTTTTTTTATCTTTATGTGCATGTTTTTATTTACTAATTTTTTTTTCTCTTTACCTTACATCTTTTGTATTCACCATATCAGGATTATCTTATTAACCATGCTCCTGCGCACTGGCTCTGCCTTAGCAGGAATCATTGTTTATTACCACTGAAATTATTTTTCTTAGCGAAATACCTTAGAATGTAAACATATTTTATATTTCACCTGTTTGTACTGCAATAAACATTATTATAAGTATTTGTTATTATTTGTTACATAATGATGGCCAATTTTCTCCATTTTCCACATATTCACCAAAAACGTTCGTTATTGATGACTTCCAAACAAATACTGAAAAACGCAGCGTCTTCAAACTCGAAACATTTTACGGATTGTTTACTTTACAAAACTGATATTTTTCAAACAACTACCGACATTTCTAGGTCAGGCGGGGTACTTCTGGGAACCCCCTCGTAAGGTCCTAGTACTTCATTGTATAATATACCGCACCATAAGTTCGAATTTGATGATATCAATGCCTCACTCCCTGGAAGAGATGGGTATACATGCTTGTTTTTTGAAAAACAAATATCGCAAAAATTATTGTAGAAAGTCGCTGACAACATGTAGTTCTTTGTTGAAACCAGTTCCAGAATTTCAATAACAGTTTTGGGTGATCAGGTTATAATTTTCAATCTCCCATTTTTATATTCAATGATATATTTACTTCACATTTATTTATATTTCATACAAACTGAAATATTTTACTTTGCTCGGTTGCAACGATTGCCAATTTGTTCTGCCTGATCCTCCATTCCTCACTGCTCTGGTAGCAATTATCCATTATCTGTTTGATTGAAATCATTATACTCATGGGATCGATGTACAATCCAGAAACGTTCTAGCAAGAATACTGATTTCATCGCTTTCTACTCTTACCATATCATGAATGTCGAATACTTCAGAAATGAAGTTATGTTTAACATCACCATCAGTCACAGACTTACTTCTGAAGTGCTCTTCTAGAGCTCGGAGTAATTTTCAGCAGAAAATTATCGTCTGGGGTATCTTACCGAGTAAAACTATCGGACGCAACTGCACTTTACAGACATTCCTTACAAATTAACAACCCATTCAGTCCATTGCTTTTCTTCCATACATGTGGCATTCTCAACATATTTGTGTCGTTAGTTGAAGGTTTAGGAACATATGGGAAATTTTCTATTGTTAGAACGTCAAATCTTTTTCTTTCTATATGAATATTATCAAAATATACCGAGTACTGAATGATACAATCGCCCTTTCCACTTCTCTAAAGAGGAAAATTGATAATCTCAAGCACATCGCTCATGAAATAGTAACATTTCATGAAGCTCTGCAGCACTATAACTACCACATACGCTGATGACACACAACTTTGAACCCGATATTGTCATGCAAACCAACAGATAAATAAATATCGACTTACAATCTTCAAAACACATGTGTGGTAAATATCTACTGAGGCACTGAAGATAGGAAATTACACAATACCTTTTAGTGTGAGTGCAAAGAACTTGGGTTTGTTACTAGATCAAAAATTGAGATTCAAAGAACAGGTTGCTATTATGTTGAAAAGAAGTTACACTAGCTTGAAGATGATTTACCCACAAAGACACTATTTAGGTAAATGTTCTGTGATTCATTAGTGCTTTCCCACTTCAACTATTGTATATGGGCCATATTTAGATAGCATGGAGAGTCTCCATGCTATCTAAATATGGCATAAAAAGCAGGTAGGGAATTTCCCATGAAATTAAAGAAACTGAATGGCTCAATATGACCAACAGGCGTAAACTACATATCCTTTGTTACTTCTACAAACTTTTGGAATACATGATAGAAATACTCGATAAACTTTTTTATCACCATTTCTCGAAATGGAAAGGAAATTTTCAAACGTAGATTTTCATATAATATTGCTAGTTACATGAATACGTACAAGATAACCGACTAGGTCGTGTTTCTCCTTGAAAAAATCCATGACTGTATGTTTGCGTGAACTACAAAAATGAAAAATAATTGAGAATATCTCCCAACTGAGAGCAAAAAATGAAATTCTCACAGCGTCGTCATACAACTTTTCATGTCTTAAAAGAATAACTGCCCTCACAAGTGAAAATAAATAATAAAAAGGATTCCTATCTTCTCTCTCTCTTTTATCTTTTTTTTTTCTCATGCTTTCCTCTCGTCTTCTCGTCCTTTTAGTTTTAAGTTCAGTTTAAAGTAAGGGTCTAAGTGGAAGACCAGTTTCTCTCTTCCTGGTGTTGAAAGAAAATTGATCTCTCATCTTCTATCCACCTAGTTTTTTTTTAATTGAAACTTAATATTGTTGGTGGATTCATGGTAAATAATGAACTTATTATTATTATTATTATTATTTCACCGTAGTGTGCGCTAGTCAGGCCCCCAAGTCCCGATACATTAGGGAAGACACACTAGCATTATCAACCAATGACGACTTACCGAGGGATGAGTGATCATTGGGTCCTAGAATCATGTGCCTTTAGCAAGCGCAGTGGGCCAAGAATAATAGCCTTCTGCATCTGTGCGGCTGAGATTTCTGCCTTAGTGTGGCAAGCCGGTACGATTTCAAGATCCTAAAGTAGAAAGGGCATCATTCTACCAAGGACTCCAATAATCAGACTAACCATCTTGACAGAGTGGTCTGGATACAGTCTGCGGAGTTCGAAAAGAAAATCTCGATATTTTATCCGTTTTTTCTTCTCTTTTCGGACGATATTCGTCTCGCCAGGAGCTTATTAGCTAGTATGAGCCTGAGGGTGGGGAATGAATAGCTCTAATAAATTCGGCACTTCTCGTTCCCCACAAAGGATTCAATATCCCCCGGAGCGTAGGGCAACACCGGTGTCTCGTCAATACCATAAGAGTGCCGTAGATGGTAATATAGCACTCTTAGGGCCGCGTTATGTCGATGGATATAGGCCGAGACCGCATATGCTGGACATGCTGATATCAAGTGCACCTTGTGTCAGGAACATGTATACCCATCACGCGACTGCGGTAGACTAATGTGTTGAAGACACCATCCTGGCAAGCCATGATGAACCCCTCACTTTCGACCTCAGCCCACTCGACCTGAGGAAATAGCGAACGTCAGGCGCTTTGATAAGCTAAGGTTTTCAATGTTATTGAAGAAGACTCCATGCATTGGCTTATCCTTGTGTTTCCGCAGAAGTGAGGTGATCTCTGCGGCTTTTATGAGCTTTTTGCTGAACGGGTTCCAACTCGGTGACAGAGTTGTGGTCACCTAGTGCCCTGAAGAGAAATGCTCCAATCCCTGATCTCTCATGGTCACGGACCATGCAGAGGAGGGGATCCGAACTCCACGGCCTCCCTGTTGTCGATGGAAGAACAACCGTGGAACGGACGATTTGGAATGCAAACTCCTATAGAGATGCATCATTTTTTGGGTCTTTACGTCGAGTTGATACAGCTCCTTCCGAGTCCACTTCACTACTCCAAACGAGTAGAGTAAGATTGAAACGGCAAGCATATTTGTTGCAGCAACTTTGTTCTTAACCGGCAGTTCCGATGACCAGATGGCGTTGTTCCACCCCGAGGTCAGTATACGTCTCTCCTGCATCCAGATGTTGTAGGATGCTTCCATCTACGAGCTGCACATCCTCTTCGTAGTTCCCGCATCGTTCTCTTTTGAGATGGACCATTGCACATTTGTCTATCCCGAATTTCATACCGATAGCATGCGTGTACTCTTCTACCACCCTCAAGGACTGATAAAGATCCTTGTCTCCAGAGGCATAAAGTTTAAGATCATCCATATAAAACAAATGGGTGACCTTTTGCCTCCGGTTTTTGGGGGTGCCGAGTATTTTTGAACGCAACGGATAATGGCAATAGTGAGATGCAGAAGAGAAGGGGACTGAGGGAATCGCACTGAAATACACCCCTTCTGAAAGTGACCCACCCTGTTTGGACTCTGGCTTGACCGGATGTAATAGATGTATTGTTATTATATTCCAGGGCTAACATTATGAATTATTTTCAGTTCATTATTGTATTCGTTTCAAAATGTCCTTATAGGATGAAACTGCATCAACGTCAGTTACAAATACAAGTGTTAAAAAAACAAAAAGTTTTATCTCCCATTTTTCGTGATGATCGGCAACATCCATCAATTAGTACCAGTTGCAACAGGTATTTTTGATTCAATACCCAAACGCACGCCACTGCAGGTGTTAAACGATTCGAAAACTTTTGAAATGTTTCATCTGCGACCCGTTTCCCATTGAAGAAAAGGGTGGAGCTGGTGAAATATTTTCAGTCTGGACTATACTTCAGTCAAATTTTATGTAAGAAAAGTATCAGTTATTGAAGTATAGAACACGAAAGTCAAAGATCAACATCAAAATGCAGGAATGCTCAATGAAAATGAGGCGACATAGAAAGCTTGATATACGTGCGACTTGAATCAGTCTTCCAAAATATAATTGCTTTAAACTATCTTTCAGAAGTTCAATCTCTGAAATTATATCTCACCCAGCCGACTATTCCACATTCAGTAAGAAATCCTCACATAGATCGCGGGATTTTAATTGATGCACGGATCCGAACTCAATTCCATTACACTTCTCTGCGAGAAAATTTCCGCCGGATCAATTCCTGAGTCTCGAAATCGACATCCGATCCAACGGCCGAGTTGAAATAGCAAGAAACTCGTCTGCGGGAAACCATCATTGCATTTCTCCATTTCAGCCTGAAGCCGGAAATCTCCAGGGACCTCTGAAAGGTCATCCCGAAAAGCTGTTTTCAGCGCGACGTGTGTCACGTCTGCGTTAATGGGAGTTCTGAACAGCGGCTTAACGAGCATATGTCAGACTCTTTAATTTATGTAAATGGGAGAAGGGGTTACAGATATGCGAGTGGATGTGGTTGGTTCTTGCAATCCAAATGAGATTGTACTGAGAAAATAAAAAGGGAGTGCTGCGAAGTGTTGTGGCACTTGTGGATTTGTCATATCTACTGAGCTTTCCATACAGTGCGCAGGTAAATTGTCCCTCCCCCTCAACTACTGAAAGGAGCCATATTATCAAAATAGGACAGGAAACATTTTTAGAATTTTTTTATTCAGAAAAACGATGGTATGATATTACTGCCGCAAAGAATGCGCTACCCAGCTAGCAATTTTATATTTTATAATGGTTGTGAAAACGTTTCGGAGAAACAAATTATAAAATTGTTTTCCTCCCAGAAATGTTTTCAATGTGTTCTTAAAACAGCTATAAATAGGAGATTGACATCGTTTTATAAAACATTATAGTCTTTATCAATATTTTGTAAGCCCTTCCACAAACAGTTCAAAACAGTCTTATAAATATTTCGGCAGTTACTATAAAAGTTACTATAAAACACTATTAGTAAAGAGTCTTATAAAATAATAGAAATTTAATTTTATAATAGTTCTATGGTGATTCCAAGTAAGCTTTATGAAATATAATGCAGCCTAAAACGATAACGATGAAATAAAAAAGTCTTGAAAATGTTTTCTTAAAGGCGCAAGAAGTAATTTTGTATTGGACACTAGGAAAATATAATAGATATGTCACCAACTCAAAACTAACAAATAGAAACTTCGGGACCATTTTATTAATTTCACTTTTGTACTTATAGAACTGTTGAATACATTATTTGTGCTTCAAAGATTGATATTTTAACTGATGCGAATGAAATTTTATTAACAAATATATCTGTCTGTCTGTTTCTGTTTAAAATCTGTTTTTCTGTTAATCGGCTATAGCCCCCTTATGAACGACAACTCTCAGAAGTTGAGAAACTTGTGCTAAGCTAAGGACTAACGAGGTTTTACCTTTTAACGTGTGATTCCTAACACGGTACATAGCCTATCAGTAGTAAAATTCAAGCGCGCCACTCTTCTCTTAAAATTTTTGGAAAAAATTATAAATTATACAAAAATTCACTCTGTCGACGTATTTATTTTCTAGTCGCAAATTAACTCAGTTTGTTCTAAATAATATCTTTCAATATCTTTTCACTTTCTTCAATAAATATCACTTATATTTGCAGTATTTCATATTTTCAATTCATCTAATGTCGGTATTCCGAATTGCTATCATTTCAAAATGGCGTCGTTCTATAAAATGATTTGGTATCAATATCAAGAGTTATTTTAGCTTATATGTTACCCCTATAAAACTGTTTATTCTACAAGTGATGGACTCTGCTGCAGAGTCGAACTACTTTTAAAGCTATAGTTTTTTATAAAAATGAGGGCAGCATTTCTCAGGTATTTTTTGGATAAATATTATCTGTCTGGATGTTTTGGTTAAGTATTTTCTTTCATCGATTATAAAGGCTCAATTTCGAAGGAGTTTTGAGCTAGTGATTTGACTGTATATGTAAACATGGTGCTCCACTCAAATCGACAGATTTTAATAATTAATAACCTTTCTTATGTTTTCAGCAAGAACAAAATTGAAGCACTAGGTTACGTGGGTTTTCGTCTAAAACGAACCACTTTTCTTGTTTTTTTTTCCAATGACCAATATTACACGACGTTATTAGGTATATATCGATTGGGACGCTAGTTAAATAAAACTGACAAATTGTACTTCATTACACGACCACTAAATCAATGTCGGCTGGTTCTTCTTAAATGCTACATTTAATTCTTGGCGACAGCAAATATATATTAGCGAAAGCAATTTGATTTTATAACAGCTATTTTATTGTTTTGAAATTGTAGTAAATAAACCATACTATGAAATAGTTGATGAATTATCATTAAAGTGACAATATGGTAATGAACACAAGGTTATGTTTGAAAGTATTCCAATAAGATAATTTCATTAAAGCTACAGGAAGCAGTTGTAAAATAATCTTGAAATAGTTTTATAAAGAGCATGAAAACCTCACAGAAAAGTGCTATAAAATTACCACAAAACAATTTACTGTTATGGGAAAATATGCTTTTCAAGTTAATTGAGTTAATTGTTGAAACGGTTCTGTGATAATTTCTTGACTATTTTATAACGAATTTTCAATTTTATTTTATAAATGTTTCTATGACAAATTTATAAAATACTTTTATTTCGCAACTGAATTATGTTCAAGACTCGTCTAATATAATCAATTGACAGTAATTATAAAAAACCAAAATCAATTGACAGTATTTATAAATTACCAACAAAATAAAACTGTTGCAGCACCATGAAATTATGAAACAATTTTGCTGGTTGGGTATCAACTTCTCTATCGCAAGAAGAAACGTGAGTCTAGTGACTTTTCACTTGAAAAGTATCGCAATTCTCTATATATCGAACTTCAGTGATTTGAATTTGCATAACCGAATGCGGAGTTATGGGGGAATGAATCGTATACTCGTAAAATCATATTTGACATACACTACATTTGATTTGTACAAAAGAGTCTCTCGTTAAGCGCTTTCCATCTTCAAATTTGAATAAAACAAAGTGTGAATGAGGTGTCATCGACATTTTTAATTCGTTTGAAAGACCATGTCGTTGGTGTCCGGATCATCTAATTCAAAACAAAAGAAGTTGGTATTCATCGATCTATAGTGCTCGCCGTTGACACTCTTGGCCTGGCCAACGTCGTTCTCGAAGAAATATGGACCGATAACGCCGCCAGCCCAAAATCCACACCAAGCAGTGACTTTTTTGGGATGCATTGGACGCTTCCATACGAGTATCTCATGTGGATTTGTTTCATAATGTACAATGGGTTTTTTCATACCTCCTTTGACGATTCTGGCTTGATCCCGCAGTATCCGCCATTATGTAAAACGATTTTTTGATAATTCATAAGCGGTGTGGCTTAATCGGAGATATCATCAAAAAACATGGAGATAGAGCCATTTTCACGTCTACGTATTATACAATTTCAGTTTGGTCCCATATCATCCGCCATAATATAGAAAATATTCGTTCATTGGCAGTTCTTGCTTGATCCCGCAGACTCCATCATTATACAAAATGCTATTTTGATAATCCACAAGCGGTGTGGTGAACGGGATAAGATGAATCCTCCAAAAACATGAAGTTAGAGCTATTTTCACGCCTTCAAATACAGTTTTACTTTAATCTGGCACAGCAGCATCCACCATAATATACAATGAGGTTCTATCATATCTCCATTGGCAATTCTGGTTTGTTCCCGCAGCATCCGTTATTATGTAAACTGCTTTTTTGTTCATTCATGAGCGGTGAGGTGTAAATGAAATCATTGTACATTATGACGGATGCTGAGGGGTCTAACTGAAATTATACAGGGTGTAACATAAGTACGTTAAAATACTCATGTGACGTATTCCTGAGACAATTTTAAGAAAAAAAATCTTTATGAACTTGTGTCCGAAAATGCTTTGTTTCGGAGATACGGGGTGTTGAAGTTGAATTTTTTTGTTCGCTTTTTAAAAATAACTCTTGCAAAAAATAAGTTATTTGCACGAAATTCGGTACCCGGGGTTTTTTTTGACGTAGGAAATAATAATTTCGTATTAATTTACATGTTACATCTAGAGGGCGCTGCGTACGCTGTCATTATTTATTTCAAATTGCCCTAACTTTTTTGACAGTGAATCTTTGTACTTTTCATGAAAAAACCCCACAACTTTTTCAAATAAATAGGTACACATCCTCATCAACGCTGAAGGTGATCGTTTTCAAAATATTTACAATTTTCTATATCAATGCATATTACTGAGCTCCTAGGGCGTTGATTGAAGTTGCTGAGAACATTACAAAAACTAAGTATGTGGTGGATCCCGTCAAAATAAACAATTTTTTACTTTAAAATGTTCAACGAAGAATGATTCGTTTTCGAAATACAGATTGCTGAATTTTTTCAAAACATGGTAGGTTTTTGTCATAAGTTTTTGCAACTTTAGTTATTTTCATCAAACTTTATACGCAGTATACCCGTACAGACTTCTTCTAAACAGTGCATCATCGAACTGCTTATTCAATCCAAATTGAAAAAATCTGTCAGGTTTAATTATTCGATTAGAAAGTGCTACATTTCGGAGTTTGTAAAAAAACTAATCGGAGAAGTACTATGTTATTTATACGGAAAATAAACATACAGTGTGTAACAACGAAAACTTAACAGAGCCGTTTCTGAACATAAAAAGTGGGATTTTTAAAAAAAGCTCGGAAACGTCGATTACTAATTAAAGGTGGACACCTTTCAGACTAATCAGATTTTTTGTAGTACGCTCCCCCTCGGAGGGGTGCGTCAGACGACCCTTATTTAGATAGGGAAAGTAGGTCGAGTGGCATCTTGTTTTGAAGGTCTTTCGAATACCTTTGCATTTCTGTTGAAAGAAAATTTTTGTAACGATTAGTTTTCGAGATGATTTGAAGATTTAAAGGTAATTTCATTGAGTTCAACTCTTTTTGAAATAAATCGAATTGTTTTCAAGGTACAATTTACGTTCAGAACTTTCATGAAAAAAAATAAATTTTTGCTTTTTATGACAACCTGCTAATACGTGTCCATTTGATTTCGTAAAAAAGTAAGAATTATTTGTTTATTACGAAGAAATTTTTTCGGGGGATGGGTTTGGTTACCACCCTTACATTTTAGGTAAATTGAGTGGCACCTCCTTATGAAGGTTGCCTTCTGACGTGGATATTTTATGCTTCTGATAAAAAAGTGAATCATACTAAAAACTTACCTACACAACGAATACAACCTGCTGATTTCCTTGAATGCTGATGATACAGAAAAGTTTAAAAAACTGTTTTAGGGTTAATAAATCCCAATAATTGTTTTTGAAGCACACACAAAAAAAGTAACACCTAATAAGGGTAACTCACATAGGAAATTTAGAGTAAATGTTCAAAATGTGCGCCATTTTGCTCCATGCAACAATAAAGATTTTGTTCAAATTTTGCTCTTACATTATTCAACATCTCAGGAGTTATAGCTCGGCATTCATCAATAATTCTACGATGTAATTCATCCAAATTGGCTGGCTGTGTAGCATAAACTTTAGACTTTAAATATCCCCACGAAAAGTAGTCCAGTGGTGTTAAATCTGGTGATCGTGCTGGCCATTCAATTGGACCTCTTCTGCCAATCCATTGTCCTTCAAAATGATTATTCAAAAACTTTCGAACCTGCTGGGCATAATGGGGTTGGGCACCGTCTTGTTGAAAATAGATAAATTCATCTTGACATCTTGGACCCTGTTCAATTATTTCAACTATACGAGGTTGTATTGCCTCTTCAAGAAGTTATAAATAAGAATCACCGGTTAAATTTCCATCAATGAAAAATGGACCTATAATATGATTGCCTAATATTCCGGCCCAGACATTCAACTTTTGGGGATGTTGGGTATGTATTTCTGCGTATTTTCTTAGGTTTCCATCCGACCAATAACGGCAATTGTGACGGTTCACGCAACCATTTAAATAAAATGAGCTTTCGTCCGAAAAACAGATGTTATAAAGCAGCTCGGGATTTTGCATTAATATCTCATTCATGCCCTCACAAAACTCCTGTCTTCGGTCAAAATCATCCTCATTGAGTTCCTGAACAAGTTTGATTTTGTAAGGATGGAATTTGTGGTTTTTAAGGATTCTCCATGCGCTCATTTGGCTTATTCCGGCCATTGCTGATAAGCCTCCGGTACTTAACCTGTGATTGGCGATGACTTGACCAATCACTCCAATCGCATTATCGTCATTCACTACCCTTCTCTGAATATTTCTTTTTTCATTTAAAACCGAACCTGTCTCCCTGAATTTTGTGACCAAATTCTGAACGTGATTTCTGCTTAGGTGTTTACCAGGGTTTTGCTCGTTAAATAAAATTGATGTTCTATTAGCATTTTGGTCGTTGCCAAAAAATAAAGCAATAACTGAAACCCTTTCAGCAGTAGTGTAAGGCATTTTTAAACAAATAACAATACACAACCCGTGTAAACAAAATAATCAAACGATGTACTAATGAAAACTGGAAGAAAAGGAGTGGGTATTGATTTTCAGAAAGGGATTTGATTTAAAAAAAACTGATAAGAAGAAATGCTCGATATTTTTTTATTTAGGCATACAATTTCTACTTCAAATTATCTCGAAAACTAATCGTTACAAAAATTTTCTTTTAATAGAGGTGTGAAGGTATTCGAAAGGCCTTTAAAACAAGGTGCCACTCAACCTACTTTCCCTATCTAAATAAGGGTCGTCGAACGCACCCCTCCGAGTAGGTGCGTACTACAAAAAACCTGATTAGTCTGAAAGGTGTCCCCCTGTAATTAGAAATCGACGTGTCCGAACTTTTTTTAAAAATCTTACTTTTTATATTCAAAAACGGCTCTGTTAAGTTTTCGTTGTTACACACTGTATGAAAATTGAACCGTTTTTAAACTAACAAATACAAGTTCAAATAAATCCCGCATATTCATTGTTTGATCTTTGGAAAAGTATATTGTTTTCTCGTGAACATTATGGCCTAAACCCGCACCATCCGCCATCATATAATAGTTTTTTCTCAAATTGTCATAAGCTGCGTGACGTACTGGATTGTAGGCATACTCGAAAAACATGTAGTTAGGGCCATTTTGAAGCCAATAAATACATCTTTAGTTCATTTCCGCAGCATTCTTCATAATATACATCTTTTGATTTGTTAAACTTGCCTGTATTCGGAATAGTCGACATTTAATTTGTAATAATACCGTATTAATTGGCTTGAACAAACACGTACGTTCTTTCATTGACAATTCTGGCTTGATCCCGCAGCATTCGCCATCAAATATTTTTTTTTGAATTTTTATAAGCGTTGTATCGTGCGGGATTTAATCCCGCATCATCCGCCATAATATACAATGAGTGTTTCTTGAATTGGTCATATCGAATTTACTTATATCAATTGCAATTTTGGAGATAACAAAATGGAAGGTTTTTCGAAAAGAATCCGGAAAAACTACTATGTGATTTTCCCATTTTTCTCTTTCCTTCAGATGCAACGATTTTGAAATGACAGGGTCTATTTTGACGATTGTAGTAACAAATTTCCAAATGAAGTCACAACTAACAGCACATTTGTAAAAACAACCCGGGTAATGATATTGATTCATTTACTATCCGAAATGAATACGCATATAATTGATGACAGATAGTGGCTGTAGAGAAGTGAAAATAAACAAGGCGTACAAGAAATCAATATGGAAAATATGTTTATAGCGTGTGGAAACTACTCGTGCTTTGAATAACATTCTATCAAAATGAATTGGAATTGAATAATCTTCATTTAATGATAAATAATCATGTTATTTGAAGCAATATCAGTGATTATTCCTTGATGGTGTTGACTCACCTGAAAAATACTAAATACAGTGACCATTGGTATCACGGGGAATTTTGTTTATTGAATATCAATTTGTGTTATGACTAGTTGACGTATCGATTGATTATATCAAGAGTTGATGATATTCAGTGAAGTATTTTTCACTACTGAATATCATATCCCTATCGGTTGTAAACAGTCCCTGATAGGCTCTTAGTGATTGTGTATATCTAAGCTAATTTCAGTGGATTACCTTTGCAGTTGTTCAGTTAGAGTGAAATATCTAAAGGTAATTTCATATGAAAATAGTATAATATATTATATTTTTATTCTGAGAGAGTGTTCTCCAGATATTTTCATCTATTTCAGGAGGATTGAATAAGAAAGTATCTTTATGATTTCTGACATTTTCTGACAAAATTTAATTTAAGTCCAACATCATTAGAGAGATAAATTATTTTTTGAAATTCCTGGAGAACAGAATCTAAATTATCACCAATTGAACCATCGTCTAGGTACCAACAATTGAAATCGGTGTTGATAGACTTTGTCAGTTCATTCAAAGTGAGGCAGAAAAGAGCAGGACTTAGAGGATCGCCTTGTTGAACCCCTCTCTGAGATAAGATAGTAAATGTGCAACTCTTACAGTAGCGTAGGATCCCGTTCCGATGGTTTTCCCGAGATAGTACCCGTGGACTGGGCCGCATGCGTGGGATCCGGAGGTTTGTTGATGCTGGTAGTTGATGGCATCGTGGTGTCTCACCACCAAATTTGTCATGTTCGCAGAAATTTTCTGGCTAGCATTTTCACTGGAAATTTTGATAGTTGAAGTTTCTACTTTGACAGAGAATCCGTTTAAAAAAAGACTGACATTATGTGTTGCAGAGGATAGTCGCCATTTTGAACGGAGTCCACTATGAAATAATGCCATGAAATAATTACAATTCACACAGTGAAATATTTTTTAATTTTTCTAAGGAAAAAATTCAAGCACTGCAGGAAAATACTTAAGGCAATCTAAGAGTGGTACCTGTGCGATCAGTATTACCATTATTATCATTATGTCACCCTCATATTCCTTGAGTATTGAATTCCTAACATTGGTCCAGGAAAATTCAATGACAAAATCGACAATGAGCGGAAATTCACAAACTGTACGTATTATCAAGATCTTTTTTGTTAATTGAAGAGTTCGTTTACAAAAGCAGAACACGCTATTCATCCCTTTCTATCGATTTTTGAATTACGTTTCATCTCATTTTGCTTGATAGGAAGTTATTCTGCTTGGTTTCATGTTTGAGGGAAAATATTGGGAAAATGTTGACATATATTTTGAAGAATAAACATTATTGGAAGTTCGGATCGCAATTTCCGGGGGAGTATGAAATCGATATCAATACATTTCTATATCTGGAAAACAGGATATGAGACGTCCTGTAACGTGGTCAGTTCATCAATTATTATTGGTGAGGCAGCGTAGTCATTATTCACTCACACATCTGAAAAAAATGTCTTGAGATTGATTGGTAGTTATTGATATGATGATATATCAAACTAATTGGGTCCGGTTACAGCCTACCGAATTTCTGAAAATAGCAACGATCAACCTATAGTATATCTATTCAGTGCCATACACATCAGCAACTTTCATTAGATCTGATAATATTTTGTTGATGAAGGAAGATTTTAGCTTTCTACCTCTCCTTATTTATAGAAACAAATTGGTAATCTTCCGAAGAATTAAAGAAAGCAATCATTTCCAAAATAAACTCTCCATAAACATGTTGCTGTGCTAGAACAATACTAGGACAACTTGAAAAAGGACCAATTTAAGAAATCTGTTACAAAATAATGCTGATAAAATGCTCTTTCTGGAGCTATACTAGGATATGATATATTCAGAAGATTTAGTATGAAATAACTCTTGCAATTTGTATTTTTCTTTATTTATGGTTTGATAGTGCGACATGTTTTGTTTTGTGAAAAAGTAGGAGTCGTCTCACTGTTTCTCCAGCTATAAGGATATTTTCCATGAGTTATCTTCATTTTTGAAGTTATCCTAGTATTGCATCATCGAATATGTCTCAGTTTTTCACTACGAATGAACAATATTCAATCTAATAATGGTTGCTTTTTTGAAATACCTTTATATTGCTCCACGTTAGTATTCAATATTCAAAAAACATTACAAATATGTTGGAGGTGTCTTTGTATTGAACCAAATAAAGGTTGCAACTTGTCTGTGAGAATTAGTTTAGTAGGGAGCGGATGACACCGGAGTTGAAACTTGTTTTCGCGATGTTTAATAGGACACGAAGAATAATTAGAGAGGCCGCAAAATGTGGTGCATCACCAAAAAATGTTGCGAATGCGGCGATTTAATATACAGGGTGCAAAAATTCATGAAGTAATTATATATTTTTTCAGAATACTGATAATTTTCCATCAGAGGGTATAGTTATCAAACCGGGAACTAGCAAGTCTACGAGCTCCGTAATGTTT
The DNA here is from genome assembly GCF_025532065.1 of Leptinotarsa decemlineata. NCBI lineage: Eukaryota > Metazoa > Arthropoda > Insecta > Coleoptera > Chrysomelidae > Leptinotarsa > Leptinotarsa decemlineata. The sequence goes on from NW_027412569.1 coordinate 294,878, forward strand.
TTTTTCTGTACTTTCTTTCTAACATCTTTCACAACTGTTTTATTTGTTTATTTTAGGCTGGAAATGTCTGGCAACGAAGAGAAAACGAAACTCAGACATAGAGTAAACTTCAAGTAATTCATACCCTTTTTAATACTTTCCGTCATCAAAGTTCCCATTTTTATGCCAAGGAATAGTACCTGATAGTTAGTTTTGTTTGAGAAATGTAAATATCAGCTACAATTCTAACATTAAAACTCAATTATCTCAAAACTATGTTCGTCAAGTTGTCCTAGTATTATTCTAGCACAGTGATGTGCAGATCATAAAAAAGCTTTCAGACAAAAACTAGAAAAAAACCCTCTCGAAACAACTACTTTCATATGAACATTGAATTTCACAAAAGAAAAAACACTTTCGAAACAAGTACTTTTAATTGAAGGTGATTGACAATGTTTCATATGAATTTCAAGCCAAGTTACTTCACGACGTTTCGATTGTTAGTATATACAATCGTCTTCGGGTGATGACTGGACTGATTCCTCCGAGAGATGACTATTTATAGGTCGTTCGAGTACTTTCACTTATCCCCGCTTTCCATTTTCCGCTTCACTGGTTCCGTGGGAGATGACCGTTTGGCAGGAGTTGGCCATTTTTCGCTTGAATATGAGTTTCCATATGGTGTGTATCTCTACGCTAGCTTGGCTGAATACATTGTTGGATAACATGTATGCTGTACACCTCGAACTTCACTGTTTAAGAACTCTTTCATTTGGAGGACTGCGTTTATGCTGTGGAATAAAGTTCCTAAGAACGTTTTTCCAAATGGATTTAATCTGCAGCGATTCAAATCCAATGTGAATTACTACTTTCGCACAGGCACCGCTTTAAGAGCGCCTTAAGGATTTTTCAGTAGTGCTTGTGGTTTGTCCTAAAAAAAATCACCGTACCGATCAATTCAATGCAATCCTTAAACCAATCCATACATACACAACTATCAACAACTATTTTGATCGCCTTCATCGCCATAAAGTAGAAGCTTACCACAGCAAGATCCACAGCCTCATTGGTAGCCATATTTCAACAGAGAATTTTAGTAAAGAACTTAATGTGATAAAACATCTGGTAGTTGATAACAACTTCAATCCGTACATGTTTTATCACATCCTCAATGAAAAACTCTTCATACAAGCCGTTAAAGTATACCTCCACATCAAAGATAATGCTGACATTTCAAAACACTGACATAAACAGAACATCAACATATCGTACAAGACTCATAACACCTCAGGTAGACATATAAAAAACAATATATCCAACATCGACAAGGACAAAAAATCAGGTGTCTACAAGCTGAAATGTGGCTCATGCCCAAAAGTTTATATTGGAAAAACACGTAGAAATCTCTAATCCAGAATCTCAGAGCACAAAAAACTTCGAATTAACGGAGACAAATTCAACTCAAGCATGGCATCTATTGAAAAAAACCACGATTTCAACATAAACTCCGATGTCCTACATACAGAAAAAGAACTACAAAAATAAAATCTATTGAACACTTGGATCATTTCAAGATAACAATCGAATTTCCTGTTGAACGACCAACAGGAAGTTAATCTATTACCACTGCCCAATTTATTTTCATGGAAAATTTCCTAAGATTAAGAATAACAAAAAAGTCGAGTTAGTAGTGATACTGTGACGATAAGATCTGGAAATTAGTTCATACAACCGCTCAAATAAGGACAAATGTCAAAATTACGACGAAAAAACTTGGAAAAAATATTTTCCCAAACCAGTTGAACATACCCTCAATACAGTCTGTATCATATAGTCTACAACATAACAAAAATATCTTCTTAGTTGACAACAGGATTACCCCTGGGTACGGGTCTAAAGTTGTTGACGTATTAACTACCCCAGAGTTGTTTTCTTATTTTCAAATTCTCTCTTATTTCCATATTAATATTCAAGCGTCAGGTACGTACTTTAACACATAATCATCGTTAATATAATTGTTTTGCGTTGTGAAGGTATAATATATGTTTTGTGAAACGCTATTTTTCTATTAGAAAATATTGAAATGCTAACATTGAGCTAGACTTTCACAAAAAGTTTCACAGGAGGCAACCCCTTCTCTCCATTTACTTGGAAACATACCTCTATAATACCCATCCTAGCAAAAATTTTCGAGATAGTATTAAAAATTAGACTAGTGGAATTCTTTGAAAAAAATGAGTTACTTACTAACTTTCAGTACGGTTATCGATCTGGAAAATCCACAGTTACTGCCCTGAGTGATGTTTGTGATAAAGTATTGGAGTCTTTCGAAACACAAGAATACTGTAACGCGAAGTTCTATGACTTTTCACGTGCCTTCGATACGGTAAACCATAAGATTATGGCTGGAAAACTTTAATACTACGGGATTAGAGGTGGACAACTAAATTTATTTAAGTCATACCTTGTAAATAGGAAAGCCAGAGTGCACTGGGAAAATGAAGTATCCGATTTTGTAGCCATGGAGCACGAAGTACCACAAGGATCTGTACTAGGTCCCATTCTTTTTATTATTTATGTCAATGATATGATGTTCAATATACAGAGCCTAAGCACCTCTATTCACCCTTTTGGTTATGCTGACGATGTATCAATAATACATTGTGACACAAACAGTCGGTCATTAGGAGACCTTATGATAGATTCTGATGAACTCATCCGGATGTGGAATGAGAGTAACTACCTTTTCCTCAACTCTGACAAAACTCTGAATCTCAACTTTACACTGGTTGAACAAAGAGATGAAGATCCAGTAAATTTACTCGGTGTACACAAGACAAGAGCTTGAATTTTTCATATCATATCAAGTATCTTTCAAAACGTCTCTCAACTGCCACATATATTATAAGACAGCTGAAAAGCAAACTAACGGAAGAATATTTGAGGATATCATATTTTTCATTATTCCATTCAACAATGACGTACGCTTTGATAGTATGGGGATCCGCGAGTCACTCAGCTGAAACATTTACCCTACAAAAAAAAGTACTCAGGATAATGGCTGGGAAAAGTTTCAATGAACATTGTAAACCTGTTTTTAGACAATTTGGAATTTTAACACTTCCTTCCTGTTTTATATATGAATGCCTAATCTACATGAGGAAGGAAATCTCCAAAGGCAATATGATTAGAAATGCATAAATACCCCACTAGAAAGAGAATGGACTTTAGATTGCCCAAACCAAGAATAACCAAAACTAAGCACTCTTACAGATATCTGGCAATGAAATTTCACAATGCTCTTCCCACTGATCTGAAAGACGTAGCCTTGAATATGAATCGATTCAAAATTAAAATCAAAACAATTTTCATTGCGGAAAGTTTTTACTCATTCGAAGAATACTTTGATTTCTTTTTATATTCAAATAGATAAGTATGTACATCTTACGAAGTCTGATAGATGTAATGTTACTGTTACCCTAAGGTGTATCTAATAATTCAATAATTAATAGTGTAATTCTATTTATGTACATGTAAATGTGTTTATACCTATATGAGTTATGTGTGTCTAGTGTATATGTATGTGTGTGTTCTTTTGAGTTTATCAAATTATTGATTTGACGTATGTAAAAACACTTTGTGTAATAACATGAATAAATATCTATCTATCTATCTTATGTATATTACTCATCCCCCTGTTTTCCCCTCTACTTGAATGAGTTTTTTTTTTCAGAAAAATTTTAGGTACATGTGCTAATAATGTTTTCGAGCAGGGTATAAAACAAATAAAACGTTTAGTCAAAATATTCGTCACTAAGGTTTTGTCATACATATTTGTTTCATTTCAAGTCTCTTGAAATGAAGTTCACCTGAATATTTCGTAAGAAAAGAAATGAAGGCTACCTCCTTGCTATAAAGTGAAAATCTTTGAAGCAATAGAGAGTATCATTATTATTTATTCGATGTATTTAAAGTTTTCAGTACAAAAATATTGCCTCTCATAATATTACTAATCATAATACCAAATAAAATCCCAATTTATATTTTTGTTGTTTTTAAATTGATTATATGTCCCTATTACGCTGTAGAAAATTACTTTTTGTATTGCCATGGAACGGACAAGACACTAGAACAGTGTATCCCAACGTGGGGACCAGGTTCCACAATCATTGATTGATTTTGATTGATTTCTCAATATGGATGATGCAGCCAACATCAGTGGATTTGTCTGCATGATATACCAAATATGCAGTATCAAGAAGAACTCGCAGAATTACAAAATGACGAATCAGTAAAAATTTTATTCAATGTAAAAGAAGCGATGGCATGGCTTTGTGAAGAAACTGAAATTGAATACCCAAATGCAACCAAATGTGCAAGAAAACTTTTACTACCGTTTCCATCTTCACATTTAGCTGAATGTGGATCCAGTGCTGTGAATGATTTACTGATAAAAAAGAAATCGACTTGATATACCACAACGTGGAGCCTTGAGAAACTAATATAAAATCTCTGTTCTGCAAGCATTCAAGCATGAATGGAGAAAAATCAATATCAAAATTATGTTGAATTTCAGTTTTTCATTATGAGTTTTGTAATTTTATTTACGATGTTTTGATAGCAATTTCATAGTGATTTCTTCCTAAAACACATAACTTATATTTTTTAAGGAATTAGAAAAATTTTCAAAGGTTGAAAATTATGTATATGTGGCATAAACATTTTAGAAATGTTGAGATGGGGCATGGGCTGAAAAAAGTTGGGAAACACTGGACTAGACAGTTGAGTAATTGTTCAGTGTTTTTAAAAGTTTTTAGCTCACAGGGTAGTTGATGATAATGTTTGGGTGCAGTATAGGAGAAAGAGCTAGCTGTTCTTTAAAATACTTGTTTATCAACTAGTAACTCCTATCAATTGAAATTGATGATTTTTAGGAAACTTACTGAGGAAACCACTATATAGTAAGTTACGTTTTGGAAATAAAGTGTATATTGTGAAAATTTGTGATTAATATTATGACAAGAAGATATGAAGTGTTCATAAATAATTATTCATGGGAATAATTGATAGGGAAACATTTTTATTCATTGATTGAGTGATAAAAATGATTTCAACAATAATCAGTTTTTTCGTTTTTTCGTCAACTAGGTGTCGCACCCCTACGAACGACAACCTACAGAAGTTGTAACTAGTGCGAGCAGAGAATTAACGAGGTCTTACCTTTCAACGTATGATTCCTAACACGGGTTAGACGATAAAAAGTGAAATAAAACATATCCAAATGTACAAATCAATCGAGTTTAATAATAGAATTATTGAAAAGAATGAAAACTGGGAGCGTTAGATGTTTTTTCTGTTTGAATAATACTTTCCTGAAATAACCGAAATATTGAAAGATGTTTACACTCACCTATAGCAATATTATCCAACTCTCGATCAAAAATCACTGCCATCAACGCAAATAAGTTCAAAAGACGACAGATCACAGAAATCACAATAGTCCTTCAGGTTCAAGTTCAACGATTCCCACACACCAATTTTCTCGACGTCAGAACTTTCACGCGAGTTTTCCGGCCACTTGGAAAACACCTACAACTTTACCCAACTTCCATCCACGGAGAACTGCAGAACAGCGAACGATTCGAGTCCCTAGTAACTCCTACTCCTCAATTCCGTTCAAATCATGCGCATGTATTTGATTAACACGTTCTTTATTCTATTCTCGTAAATAATGCATGGGGGCTGTCGATTAAGATGAAGATAGATCATTATGTAATATTTTAATGAAACCTACTGGGATTTCATTGGTTTCCAGACAGAGTTTTATAGAATTCTGATTTTTTTTTTAAATGTGTGATTTTTCATGAAATAATGAGAACTGGTGATTTGATTACGATCTGATTCAATGTAAAGAAAGTGGAAACGAATATTCGAATAAGTACTGTACAGGGTGTAACCTGAGTATGTAAAATAATCGAGTGACGTATTCCGTATTAAGAAAAAAGTAAACTCGTGTCCGAAAATGCTTCGTTTCGGAGATACAGGGTGTAAAATTTGAATTTTTTGGTTTTTTTTTTGATAAAAACTTTTGCAAAAAATAAGTTATTTGCACAAAATTTCGTACCCGAAGTTTTTTTTGACGTGAGAAATAATAATTTCGTATTAATTTACATGTAACATCTAGAGGGCGCTGCGTACGCTTTCATTATTTATTTCAAATTACCCTAACTCGTTCGACAGTGAACTTTTGGTACTTGTCATGACAAAAAACTATTTCCCACACCTTATTCAAGTAAGAAGGGACAATTCAACACAATAGATATCGCTCAGATGATGATATTACTTCAATATTCTTCGCGGCATTAGCAGTTTGTTATTGTTTTTCGTTGGATATCTGCCACACGCGTACTTACAAAATCGTTGACATGGCGCGCAAGGATTTGCTATTTTCACCAGACCTTGTACATACAGTGTGGTACCTTTAACTAGAATAAATTCAGTAGAATTGTAGCAGAATGTTTCTTGCAAAATTCCTGAGACAGGTCGATTTTGTTTCCAAGAGAGATACATTTCTACATTCTAATGAACCAAATTACATGCATCCCTTACATAGGGTAGCTACCCCCTAAATTTTTTTAAACAGCAATAAGGGTTGATTTGTATTAAATTTTGAAGAAATATTATTCCTCTAAACAGCAGTGCTCGATTTTTAAAATTTCGTCGATTAGTTTCCGAGATACTATCAATTTAATAATTTGCATAAAAAATTAGCATTTTTCAAATTATCCTCATGTCTTATGAAAAATGCGCAGCTTTGAAGAAAATGTTTAAACAGGTCGATTTTGCCTTCAAGGGAGAAACATTTTAACAATGTAATAAATCAAATTACGTACACTCCTAAACAGGGTAGCTACCCCTAGAAAATAATTAAATAGCAATAAAGGTTGGGTTGTAATGTGCTTTAGAAATAATTTATTTTCCTTAACAACAGTAATCGATTTTTAAAATTTGATCAAGGAGATTATAGTGAACTATCTAGTTTTACTATAAACATAAGGGTAACGGTTGAAAAAAAAATGGTACAGATAAGATTTAATTCAATAGATGCTCAAAGTGTTCATCAAGTACATGGTGGCATAGTCCAAGCCGATGGTGAAATTCATTTCTTACATTTTTCAAAATGTCTGGAGATATTTGACGGATTTCATACCTAATGCGTTCTTGGAGTTCATGTATGGTTTCTGGTTTCGTTACATAAATTTTGGTTTTGAGGTATCCCCATAAGAAAAAGTCTAGTGGGGTAAGGTCAGGAGAGCGTGCCGGCCACTCAATTGCACCTCTTCTGCCAATCCATCTACAGCATGTACATGGTGAACACTTTGAGCATCTATTAAATTAAATCTTATCTGTAGCATTTTTTTCAACCGTAACCCTTATGTTTATTGTAAAACTAGATAGTTCACTATAATCTCGATCGAATTTTAAAAATCGATTACTGTTGTTAAGGGAAATAAATTGTTTCTAAAGCACATTACAACCCAACCTTTATTGCTATTTAATAATTTTCTAGGGGTAGCTACCCTGCTTAGGAATGTACGTAATTTGATTTATTACATTGTTAAAATGTTTCTCCCTTGAAGGCAAAATCGACATGTTTAAACATTTTCTTCAAAGCTGCGCATTTTTCATAAGACATGAGGATAATTTGAAAAATGCTAATTTTTTATGCAAATTATTGAATTGATAGTATCTCGGAAACTAATCGACGAAATTATAAAAATCGAGCACTGCTGTTTAGAAGAATAATATGTCTTTAAAATTTAATACAAATCAACCCTTATTGCTATTTAAAAAAATTTAGGGGGTAGCTACCCTATGTAAGGGATGCATGTAATTTGGTTAATTAGAATGTAGAAATGTATCTCTCTTGAAAACAAAATCGACCTGTCTCAGGAATTTTGCAAGAAACATTCTGCTACAATTCTACTGAATTTATTCCAGTTAAAGGTACCACACTGTATATTCAATGTCCAGCAGGCTTTCAGCTTGTGAAATGTTACAACCTTATCGATCACGGCTGCACTCTGTCAGTTTTTAGCAATACAAATCATGGACTCATGACACAACAAAAATTAATTGGCGCTCCTGGGCGACTTCTTTGATTCCAGTGGCGCATTTGCTTTTTCAGCTGTAGGAAAACCCGGAAAAACCTGCAGCACCATATCATCTGAAGATCTTGATCTGCCAATGTCCTCTCTTTTATAAAACGAAATGTAGGGTGTCTTCAGAGGCTCCAATGAATTCAAAACATCGCCAGAACACTTTTTGACACGACTATCGTCAAACTTTAACCAGTCTGTTTCGTCTTCGACCAATGCGTAATAATGACCTGATTCAACACCAGAACCACAGTGAACAATGACTGCATGAAGATTATAATAGTGGTCTGCTAGATTTAAGTGTTCATCTATTTCAAACCTTCTTAAGAGTTTGGTGCTTCCGTCAGAGGTTGAGTCATGTTTGAAGATCATTCATCAGTGTTATTATTAGATTGACTGGTGCCTCAGCTATACTTGTTTTTTTATTACAGTCAGTTAGTATGGCGTATGTTTGGCAGTATAGTCGATCGTCACCTGTTAAAAGTTTCAGATGATTTAGCAATAAGCTTTGCACGGCCTGGTTATCAGTCATTCAACGCTAGTTGAAGTTCCAGAAAATCACATACGTTTCTGCTACCTCTTAAACATTCACTACAAAATATATGAGTAGGAATTTTTTCAGCAAAAGATCTATAAATACAAGACTGCACGGAATCATTCAATCCAGAGCGATCAGAAGTATTGATTCTATTCGTTTGCTCACGAAGAGTATTCAACAAGAACCCCAAGAATTCGATGCAATCCTCTTGTTGTCCTGAAGAGTATCACGTGGATTTTGAAAGCGGTTGGTGGGAAAGATGATACATTCTTTCGACATTTCAACTGCATGAACAATTGTTTTTCATCGTTCACCGTTAAAACCTCATTCTTGAAATCCTTCGTCATAAGCAAGCTATTCATGTAGCAAGTGTTTCCTAAATTATCTAGACCAATTTTTCTCTCAAGATTTTCAGGACATAGGTCTACTGATTCGTAAGAAAGAACATGTTTCACAGAATCTGTATCAGAACCATTTTTAAGCTGCAATCGATCCTTCCATGTGATGAAGGGTTTCATAGAAGGATCGATTTTGCTCTTGCTTCATGAAGCTCTTCCACTGAAAGGTAACTAGAACCACGAGGACTGCATCTCGTATTTCAGTTCCATGCTGAAATGAGGGTAATGCATGATCTCATCAAAATTATATGGAGAAGGAATAGTGCCGACCGAAGCAGCATTACCACGTTGAATAGCAATACTAATACTTTCTATCAGAAAAGAAGTGAAACGGTAATCTTTCTTTGCTTGGCCTATTCTTCTTCCGAGTCAATGAACGAATAACAGAGACTCCTGGCCATAAACACCAAAAGTTTCAACCGATACTGGATGGAACAGATTGTTGTTACCAAGATTTTTGTATATTTTTCGTTTCAATTTATCGCCAGACAATGCTACAGTTCCAGCAGACTTCGAACTTTCGGCTAGATGGGAAGCCGCAAACGTGTCAACACAAGTGAAGTCCCATACCACAAGTTTACCATATTTCCATGGTATGAGAGACATACCATCTGGTCGTTTACCATCATTTCGACTGGTACCTAAGAGTTATTACAGGAACATCCGCTGACACCATGACTCGCATGGGAAAAAAATTGATAATTCAGAAGCTTCCAAGAAACAGAAGAATATGATTATATTTTTTGAAGAAAGTCTGGTACAACGAAATATCACTGCTTCTTCTTATCGAAGCACTCAAAATAAAATCTACAGACATTATCTATGGAATGTGCGCTGTCAATCAGTCAGAAACACTGGTCAAATGATTGTGTTTCCCGTTTTTGTTCGTGTTTATCCAGGGTTATCGTTGCGGATTGGGATTTTTCTCTTTTATGTCAAGTTCAATAATTCTTGATGTATTTTTATCGATCTTTTCTTCCCTGAACTCCCCCCGACTCCTTCGAAAATATAACATTCAATTGAGGCGAATCACGTAATACCTATTGCATTATATACCGTTATCAAAATAATATTCTTTTATCCGTGAACCATTGTCCGACTATAAGTATAAATTCAGGTTTGAGTGTATATTGTTCTGAACAACAATGTGAAGGAAAAGTTCGTATGGAATCGAAAGGTGGTATTTTTTGTGCTCTCCGTATTCTTGAAGACCGGGAAAGATGAAAAGTAAATCTTCTTTCGTAGAACAGCGTACAAGCCCTATTATTTCCAATCGTTATATTCCCATCATCTGAGGATAACAAGCGGCTCGCATTAAGTTATTCATTGATTGGGTATTGGTTTGAGGGCCGGCATTCCAATAACTGGGGTGGTATCTCTCGTTCGTTAGGGGTAATGATGCGTTCTAATCAATTCGATTCCGCATTCCGCACCCTGAACCACTACAGAAGGGATCTTTGGAAAATTGCACAGGGCTATCTTGACTTATCAATTCATCTTTTGGTATCATCGAAATTTCAACACTTTTAAGTGGATTGTTTGAATTTACTTAATCATTCATCAATTGTTTTCTTTCTTTATGGCATAGAAAAAATTCGATAATATTGAAACAACTGGAAACGATATACAGTACAGTAAAAAATTTCAATGGTCCTCTTCTATTTCAATGTGATCGTATGGGTAGGTAAGGTTAGGTTAGGTCCAAAAAAGAGTGGGTCTATTCGATTCTCCACCGCAACCCACAAAGGTTAATTGTGGATCACACCTATTCACACTCGAACAAATAAACCCAGCTTCTTAATGAATCTGATTAGTTTGTATGGTGAGTGGTCTTTCAGGACAGATGGTATAAGTACAGCTCTGACGAACTCTAAAAACCTGATTCGGTCTCCAGCAGGGATGGCACGAAGTATGTGCTCTGCTGTTTTATCATCATTTTTCAAAAAGAGGCGACACACACTGTCTTCCAACAGTCCGAGTTTCTGCATATGATGATTCAAATGACAGTAACCTGTAAGAACGCCTGTTAGACATCGTAGTTCATCCCTACTGTAGTCCAACAACTGTTTGGTATCAAGCTTAAAAGGGTGAATAAACGCCTTGGAGTGAGCCAATGCTGGAAGATTCTGCCAGAAGTCCATAAATCTTTTTGCTATCCAGATGTTCAATCTTTGTTTGGCAAAGCCTGAAGCAATGTCAATGACAGGTTCTGGTCCGATGAAGCTGCTTGCAGCACCTCCTTTACAAGGGAGTTAGCAGCCTCGTTGCCTTCCAGGCCATTATGGCCAGGTATTCATACTAGAGATAATCTGTTAAGTCTTCCTACAGAGGATAGTGGCTTTCAACACCGCTTGACTGTCCAAAAATATTTTTATTGATTTGTATATTGGATTTTTCTAATCTATTCGTACATAATTCAAAAGCGTAAATTTCCGCTTGAAATACTGTCGTATAGGTTTCTAGCTAGGTTGATATCTCTGTCCTGGAAATTAACCGGAAGGTGTTCTCAATCCATCTGTGAACCAACAACTATCTGTTCTTAATATTTTTTTCTCCCGAAGGATCCAGTCCTCTCTACTCGGGAACAGTACTTCATAAGACAGTTCGTATTTGACAGTTGGAGGCATAAAGTCACAGGTCATTTTTAGAATTCTGTGACTTCCAGTGTCAACCAACAGTCTGTTGCACTCTGCATTGAATTGATTTGTGCGATTGGAAATGGGCAGAAGTCTATATGCAGTCCATTTAGTCTCTTTCTCCAGAAAAATATGGAAAGGACGTAGACCTAGAAAGTTCTGCATGACCGCTGACGCTGTGGTAGTGATGGCACCACTGATGATCAAAGAAGCTTGTCTCTGTGAGCTAGAGAGCTTTGCCTGAGCCGTTTTCTGTAAAGCCTTCGGCCATCAGGCAATTGCATCATAAGTGATCATTGGTATGACAATCATCATATAAATCCAATGGATTCATTTGGGACCTGAACCCTGAGTTTTACCACAAATCCTTCGAAATGTCCATAGGGACAATCTGGCTTTGTGTAAAACTTTTTCAAAGTGAGCGTTCCAGGTGAGTTGCTTGCTTATCAAGAACAATGCCAAGATATTGCACCTCCGTTCCAAATGGAATGACCTCACCATTGAGGGGAAGTGGCGATAGATCGCCCAATTTTCTCCTTCTGAAGAAGGGGAATATCACAGTTTTGCTGGGGTTGACAGATATCTGCTCTCACAGGCACCAACTCTGAACAACGTCCATAGTGCTTTGGAGGATACTACAAGCTACACTTTCCGATGTGGACTTTGCCAAGATGGCAAACTTTTGAATTATAAAACATAGAAAGTCGGTTGGATGGAGAACAATTGCAGTCTGCAGCTCTGTCCACTCATGCTAAAGAAATCTCGATATCAGGATCGATTTCGAAAATATTGGACTAAACAAATTCGATTAATTTCGTTTTTTGAGTTTCTTGTTGCTGTTTGTAGAAATATTAAGAATTATTTTGTATATTTCTTATCTGAAAATACTTTTCCTTCAATTTTGCTGTACCAGATTTCCATTCCAACGTTTTGTATTATTTGAGTCACTGTCATGTCTTCATCAATACCAAACCAGTTTTCACAATGTTCAGAAGAATAACAGTTCGTAACCTAATCGAATTATCTCTACTCATATTCACTTATCATATGTATTAGTTCGTGATATATTCCAATAAAATATTCAAGTCACTACTAAAATAAATCCCAAAAACAGTCAGTGGAAATTGACTTATACAATACTAAAATTTACAGCAGCAGAAAAGAAAACATGCAATAAAAGATTTTTTAAATATTGAAAATCAGTTGAATTTCAAGTAAGTTCTCGAAGTGTCTACCATTTTCTAGAATTCATTAGCCTTATATAGGGTCTTTCAACAGGTACTTCCGAAATCTGATAATTGGTAAAGGCCATCTTGTTGAACTTAGATCTGTCAAACTAGTTGACATTTATTCAGTCTGTTTTGACAAATCACCATGGACGCATATAGCATTCAACAACACGTGAAAATAATTAAATTATTTTATCAAAATGGGTTTTCTGTTTGGGCGACTTTCGGTAAACTTCGAGCATTTTGAAGTCGCTATAATCATCGCTTTAATGCGCACGGCTGGTGTAAACCTCGAAGCAGGAATGGGTCAATTGAGGCTGAGCCTATGGCGAGAAGCGCTTACTGCGCAACCTCTGCTGCAGGCAACCAGTGATGCAATTGAATCCAGGTTTGTATTCAATAAACCCCACAAAATACAAATAAAATAGACCACTGCGTCAGATGCCACAAATGCAATACGCATATATACAGACGGGTCAAAAACTAAAGAAGTCTCAGGATGCGACGTGTACTCCAGATCACTGAGCCTAAGGATTTAGTGGCGAATGGAAAAAATACCAGCGTGGTCCAAACAAAACTGGCTGGTATCTCAATCGTCACAAAAGAAATAACCAGGTAAGAAATTTCTGCCAAAAACATAACAATCTGCACTGACAGCAGACAAGCCCTATTCGCTTTGAACAGACAACATGTTACCTCAGGGCTAGTCCTAGAGTGCCACCAAGATTTAGTCAAAACCTCGGTAGATAATAACATCATCCTGAGGTGGGTTGAAGGGTACCACAGGAGTAAAGGTAATCGCATTGCCGACTCTTCAGCTAAGAAAACGGCTGGACAAAGAATTTTAGGACCCAATGGCACCTACGGCCTGATGACTTCGACAATTGCGAAACTAGCCAAATGTTACACCCATGCCCAATCCCTGAAGATATGAAATGGAATCAAAGGATGCAATCTTGCCAGGATCACCCTGGCGACCCTGGGACACCTCCATAATATGGGGCTAGTGGACACACCTCTATGCAGGATGTGTGGACAGGAAGATGAAACTGCCAGGCATGTTTCATCCGTCCGGAGTTATGGTCATTAGGAGAGTATGTGTTCGGTGAGTCTTGGCCCACACCTGCTGATATAAAGGAGATGTTTCCCAGAGACCTTCCACTTTCCTGGAAAGGACAGGATGGACGATGACCTAGGAAGACAACTCCTCGGAAGGATGTAGAATGGGTCACATGTGGCCTGAGTGCTGTGGGCTTACACTCACCCTCCCTACTCTACAGAAACAGAATCGTACTACCGAGAAGACTATTCGCAATGTGGTAGATGAAATCTAGTTCACTGGTTTAGTTAACCATCGATCAACACCCGTACGTCGACGAAACGTAAGATCTTGAAAAATCGGCATAGTCTGTGAGAGTGTGTAGGAGAATTCGAGGCAGTCGATTTTGGGCTCTGATGAATGTTGGCAACTGATTTTAATTTTCATCGAAAAATCATCTTCAGCTATGATGCCCATTTCTGGATGAATGGATACGTTGAACAATCCGAATTATGAAATTTGAGAAAATATCACTCCACATGGGATCCTAGAGCGTCCAATTCAGCGTCCATCATTTCTTTAAGAACGACTCTGGCCAGGCCATCACTGTTTATAGGTCTATAGGTCGATAATGGCCAACTTCTATTGGTCTGAATTGAATGTTCTGGATACCAACGACATGTGGATCCAACAAGACGGCGCTATGTGTCATATAATTCATGCCACGTTGTATATTCTGCACAAACGATTTGGGTGCATGGTCATCTCAAGTAGAGGTGTTGTAAACGGACCACCATGTTCGTGTGATTTGACCCTGTTAGACTTTTTTTTGTGGGGTTCTCTTGAGTCGCAGGTATATGTGAATGAGTCACAAACCACAACGGTCATCGAAGCCAACATAACCCATGCCATCGGTCAAATTCAGCCAGATTTATGTGCCAGGGTCATGGAAAAGTGGACGTTTCGGATGCGTTCCACCCAGAGAAGCTGTGGCGGACATTTGAACAATGTTGTATTTCAGACATTATGGCATCGATAGGCCTCTCGAATGAATGAAAAAAATTGATGATATCTCATATACACCTTGATTCATTCAAATTTGAAGATGGTGAGCGCTCAATGGAAGACCCTATACATCTTCTGATTTCATCTGGTGTATGGTTTCTAAAGCAGTTTCAACGCTCTTGCAGGGAACATTTACCGATCAAATGGATGTATTATACACCTTATTTTTCTGATAACCTTACGAATAAGAATTCGAAAGATTCAAATCCGAAAATTGGGCTGGCCACCAAATCGCCCTCGATTATTTCGACTTTTATAGGAAGATGGTCCATCATCTCCTCTAAGATTTTTAAAAACTCATTTGCACTCAGATTCAGATGAAATAGGGTTCCAATACATTAATGTATATCGGGCAGCAACGAATATTCGAAGAATAATGATACCGATGTCTCACTTCTCAGATCAAATGTTTGTTACATTGATTGAACATCACAGAGTTTTTAAAATTCATTTCATTTATCCACATGACATGGTGTGAAAAATTATTGTTATATTCTGTTCTGCTGAAACCGGTTACAAAGTATCGATCTATTTTCAGGAGCATTGCTACTTCAGACAGATTCATTCATATATAATTTTGATGAAACTAACAAATTACGAAATGAAAGTTTCCTTGATTCTGAACACACCTTGAACTGGCAGTTCTAGCGAATCTGACATACTACTCCTACGTTTAACCCTCGTTGAATGACAGGTTGACAGGTACAACCACCAATTTTTTAAATGGGGAGTATAGGCTCGTGATATATCATTCAAAAGGTCTCTGCATTCTCTATTAAACAATGTTATCACTTTGAAGTTTATTGCAAGAATTGAGATAAAATGAATTAAAACCCTGTGATTACCGAAATTCGATAAAATACACTCAAAACTTATTGCAATATACTCAAAAATTATTTCATGTTGAGATTTTGATAATAAGAAAGTAAGCAACAACCATAGCAACGTTCTTTTTAGATGGTATCCTTTGAAAAAATTTAAAAAATTTCCGTAGCAACGTTAGTTCAAAACGCCTTGTCAACAGTAGTTGTCAGTATTTCAATTTGAGTTTAGAGTTCGTTAACTTCAAGTCTGACAGATGGTTAGATTAACGGAAATATTGAAATAATAGTTTTACAAATGATTGGTTACAGAGATAAAACTCAAACACAACAGGAAGTGGCTCGCCTATTTCATGATAAATTTCCTAATTTACTGCCCATATCTCAAGGAACAATAAGCAAAATTTAGAAGCAGTTTCGCAAGCTTGGTCATGTGGAGCAGATAAAAAAAGCAGCTATCAATGCAATGAGTGATGAACTCAAATAGAAATCTGCTCAAAATCTGTTTTTCCGTTAATCAGCTGTCGCTTCCATACGAACGACAACTCTCAGAAGTTGAGAAACTTGTGCGAGATAAGGACCAACGAGGTCTTACCTTTCAACGTGTGATTTCTAACACGGGTGCAGAATCATTCCAGCTTCAACCAGATAAATTCTCTCGAGAAAAATATCTGGTCGAGGCGAGAACCGAACCCACGGCCTTCCGATCGTGAGTCAGGCGCACTACTACCGCGGCCAATTCCACAACAATTAGATGTGATGCTCGAGTTTGATGAGGAAAACCCACATACATCGGGTATACATGCATCCACTACATTTAATGTTAGCCATACATCGATAGTAAACATATTGAAAGAAATTGAAATTCATCCCTATAAAATGATACTTACTCAGGAGCTCATGGAAGATGATTTTGATAGAAGAACTTATTTTTGTGAGCAAATGATGAACATCTGTTCAAAAAATCAGTTTTTTTCTATCTGGACATGGTGGATAACAAATATCATCCCACTAGAAGACGTTATGTTTTCTGATGAGAGTACTTTGTCTCTTAATCATCATGCTAATCGGCAAAATTGCCGCTACACTGGATGAGAGAAGAACACACGCAATGCCCTCAAAAGGTTGATGTTTGATGATGTTTTAATTGAGGCAACTTGAATGGCAATAATTATTTGGCACTAGTTCGAAATTATGGCATTCCAAGTTTAGCAAATTTATATGCTGATCCAGGAAACCCTCAAGTTCCAGTGAATAGGATATGGTTTCAGCAGAATGGAGCACTACCACATTAATGAGTCAATGTCCGGCAATACCTCGATACAACATAATCCAATCGGTGGATAGAGAGGCGAGGATCGATTGAATGGCCAACTCGATCACCTGATCTGTCATCATTGGATTTCATTTTATGGGTATATTCAAAGAGCAATATGTACAAAACTAAACCTTCAGATTTAAATGACTCAAAAGAACGAATAACGCTTGCAATTAGGTCGGTCACGCCTGACTGCAGACAGTTTTATTTGAGATTAGGATGTTGCCAAGACGTTCGCGGTAAACATTTCGAACATCTACTTCGTCAACATCCATAGTTTTTTTCGTATTCTACATTTCATTACATTTTGCATTTCATTTTAGTTTTTGAGTGTATTTTATCGAATTTCGGTAACCACATGATTTTAATTTATTTTATCTTAATTGTTGTAATAAACGATATATCACTAGGTAGGTAGGTAGGTCTAAAGTGAGTGGGCCTATTCGACCCTCCACCGCAATCCATAAGGGTTCATTGTGGCTCACACCTATTCACACCCGGCCAAATAAACCCAGCTTCTGATATATCACTAACCTATACTTCTCATTTGAAAAATTGGGGGTTGTACCTGTCATTCGAAGAGGGTTGAAGGTAGGGATGGCATTTTGCATAATGACCAATATGTTCTTCTTTAGAAACAATGGTTGGGTTGTTTTTAAATATATTTGCAACTCGCCCATAAAAATCTATCTGCTGGCATAAAACTGTGGCCTCTTACTGGGTAAATGATACAAACTTTTGTGATATTTTCAGGAGAATACTTCAACAGCCAAAACATTAACATTTGAATCAGATGTGAATTTTTGTTCTAGCCCCCACATCCATCGCAGAACAATCTCATCTGGATTATAGTATCAAGTTCCAAGGATTTTAGGTAATCGAACAAAGCAGATGACACTTCTGTAGCGCCTCTCCCAGCCTGATCTTCAGTCCAAATATAAAACCTTGGATTTTTGGAGGTCATACCAACACAGCAAAAGGAATAGAGGCTTATTTGGTGCGAATAAAATGCATCGGAAATTGGTGTGCGTGGTAAGGGTTGAACCTGCTGCAGGTCAAAGCAGAATGTCAGGGAATTTTCTGGCTCTTGCTTACAAAGCTCGTTAAAGGCTTTTACTCTTCTTTTATGAAATTGATATTCAGTCATATACTTGGTTTTCTCTCTTTGGTCTTTTTCAGATTTAATTAAATGCTTTAGACGCGTGCATTGGGAACAGGTATCAGAAGCCGAAAAACCTTCCTAAACATGTGGTAGCCAACTTGGTACTTACTTTCAGCCTGTTCATTATACATACGTTGTACCTTTTAAATTCTTAGATGGGCAGGTAAATAAACCCTTTGAGATTTTTTCCGATTATAAAGACTTTCAGTGCCACGCAATTTACCAATGAATTCGCGTGCACTCTCCCTCTTGTCCAAACTTTTTGTTGAAATATGGTCACCTCCTCTTCGCTCTTTAGGACAGTCCCCTGAGTCGACAATCTTACATACGGGAAACAACCTGTAGTTTTTAATACCTGTTGCTGCCATAACAAATTCCTGCAGACTTTTACTGCCTCTGATCTTTTCTTTTCAATAATTGTTAAAAAGAAGTTTGCAACCCTTGTTCTTTGTCGAGGATTATCTTTAACAGACCTCTTCCTTATGGTACTGGAAACGCTTATCATATGACAAAGTTTCACTTCTTCAATATTTTTGTTTGGTACGCTATACAGCTCGCTTCTTACATTTTTAATATCTGATATTTTAACATTTTGGCATTGGTATGTTTTATTATTGTCATGTAAGCAAGGACGCTTAATTTTTTCAGGTCTGGATCTGGATCTTCGTATCTGGAATAAAATAAATAAGGTTGAACAAAATGTAATTGCCTGAGAACTTGAAAATTTTAAAACTTTAAAACTTTATTGTAAATTAAGAAACAATATTTACGATTTATAAAAGATAACACCCTAGTGCAGTCGAATAATAGGTAACAAAAATGCTACAAGTTCCTTTTAAGTAAATATGCCAAAATAACCTATTATACTAATCTTAAATCATACCTAATCTTATGTTTCATGTTTTCCTCTTAGCTTTTTCGGGGCTTTTTCCCTTATTCTGCTCCCTTGATTGGCTTCTTCCACAGCTACTGAATCTCCCAAAAAATTTGCTTCCATATTTTTTATTCAGTACCTATCACTGCAGCTTGTATTTTATTTCATTTAAAAACCACTAAAAGAACAGTTCAAACCAAAAATAATATACAGCACGACTATAACTCAACCACATCAATAAAACTACCGCACCCAATGTTTATGTTTACACTTCTTACTATACCGACTAACACAATACCTGGTAACCCCTGTCCATGCTAGCCATATATTGTTCGAATTATACATTTATATAATAAGATAAAGTAGGAAATTTGAAATGGAACAAAAAGTGGATTCATTCGGTTTTGCATGAAAACATCAATATTGCCATTAAAATTTACTAGAATTTATTCGTTTTTGCACGTAAATATTTTGCTGATATGATGTAAGTCAGCAAGATGAACCGATATTCGCAGCTAACTAAATTTTTGTAAAAAATTGATTTATTCGGTTTCGCTCTAAACCTCATCATTTGAAGTATTTTGGTATTTTTTTATAAATATGTACAGTAACCGAAATAACGAATTTATTCCATTTGGCTTTTACACACTGTATACACGCACTACCGAACAGTTCTGATCCACCCTGTACACAGTTTTCGTTCATTTGACATAACCCCTCCCAGTTCTCGGGTCCAACGAATGCTGCCGGAAGTTGTAATCCAAAGAATTCCGCAATAAATTTCAATAACGCAAAATCCACAATAAAATTCCATTTCCACGTTAACAGGAAAAATAAAATTTCAATTAATGATTACCAAGCTGCGCTTCGAATTCATAGAGTTGAGGTTCTTGAACTCATTATTTTGTAATTGTACCTGTCTCTCAGAAAGTACTCGGTGGTTTTCCATTCTGAGACATGAAAGACGGTCCTCTTTCCGAACTGGATGATCTTTGAGAGCACTTACTTCAACTCCAGTCTGAATCCCAGTCTAGTGGAACGAAGCGGTGTAAAGCGAATTTCCAGTTGTTAATCCATATTTTGAGTGGAAATATTTCATGCTATATTATGTCTCTTCCAATAGAGCAGTTGTAGAAGCCTAGAGTTGGTATGAACGCAAAAATTAGTTTTTAGTAATTGCTGGAAGTGGATGAGATAAAATTCTGTTTTGAATAATAATTCCAGATCATAGATTACCAGTGGAAAGGGGTAGAGGTAAAAAGAAGATCAATTTTTTTGATGATGATAACTAAAAAATGTGCACATTTTTTTTTTATTTCAACCGCGTTTTGGTAACACCGTAGCTGCATCAGTAGTAATAAATAGAACATACTGGACTCCAATTCTTAAATGAACTGAGAAGTACCATGCCTGAGAAAGATAACGCGTTTTTTTTTTTGTTCAAAATTGACGCCATTCATCAACGTAATCTCCATCAAAAGCCACACAATCATTGGAGCATCGCTGTAACATTTCAATACCACTTTTGTGGAACGATTTACCCTCTGCCTCAAAAAAAGTTTCACTTTCAGCAATAACCTCTTCAGTCGAGCAAAATTTATTACCGGTGAGCATTTTTTTTTTGAGGTCTGCGAACAGCCAGTAGTCGCTGGGAGCCGGGAGCACTTCGAAGCCCATTTCATTCAATTTTGCTATCGTTTTTGATGATTTTTCACATTGTGTATTGAAACTACATTTTTTTTTCTTCAAATAGGAACCTTTTTTTGTAATGTCGTCCTCCTAACGCTTCAATAACTCAATAAATGACTGTTAATGGTATTTTTCTCTAGGTAGTCTATGAATATTACACAACATACATACCACAATACTGAGGCCCTAAACTTTCCAGCCAATTGTTGTGCTTTCAGGTGCTTTGGTTAGGTTTGGATCATGTCCAAAGTGAGTAGGTCTATTCGACTCTCCACCGCAACCCGCGAGGGTTTATTGTGGCTCACACCTATTCACAGTCAACCAAGTTAATCCAGCTTTTTAACGAAGCCGATTAGTTTGTATGGTGAGTGGTCTTTCAGGTTAGATGGTGAGAGTACCGCTCTGCCTAACTCTAAAATGATTCAAATGACAGTGACCTGTAAGAACTTCGTAGACATCGTAGTTCATTGCTACTATAGTCCAACAACTGTTTGGTATCAAATTTCGAAGGGTGAATAAACGCCTTGGAGTGAGCCAATTCTGGAAGATTCTATCAGAAGTCCATAAATCTTCTTGCCATCCAGGTGTTCAATGTTTGTTTGGCAAAGCCTTCTGCGAGTCCAATGGCAGGTTCTGATTCGATGAAGCTGCTTGCAGCACCCTCCTTTGCAAAGTAATCAGCAACCTCATTGCCTTCCAGACCAGAGACAATCTGTTGAGTCTTCCTATCAAGCAGAGTTGTTATTGGTAATTTGCTACCAATTTAGATGTTGATCGGTAGGAGCCAAGAGCTTCCAACGCCGCTTGACACTCCAAGAACTTTTCATTGACTTTTGTATGACGTTGGATTTTTCCAATCTCACGGCACACAATTCAATAGCGTAATTCAATAGCGTAAATTTCCGCTTGAAATATAGTCGCATAGGTTCCTAGGCAAGTTGATATCTCTGTTCAGGGTCTGCGACTGAAAACACGTGCACTAGAACCGGAATGTGTTTCTGATCCATCTTTGAACCAACAACTATCTGCTCTCAGTATTTCCTTCTCCCGAATGATTCAGTCCTCTATAATCGGGAACAGTACTTTATAAAGCAGTTCCTAGGTGACCGTTGGAAGCATAAAGTCAGAGGACATTTTCAAAATGCTGTGACTTCCAGTGTAAATCAACAATCTGTTGCACTCTGCATTGAATTGATTTGTGCAATTTGCAATGTGCACAAGTTTATATGCATTCCATCTATCCTATCTGTCCAGAAAAATGTGGAGTGGAGGTAGATCTAGAAGGATCTCCATGGCCGCTGACGGTGTGGTACTAATGGCACCACTCATGGCCAAACTAGCCTGTCTCTGTAAGCCAGAGAGCTCCCCCTGGGTCGTTTTCTGTAAAGCCTTCGGTCACCAGGCAATTGCACCATTAGTGATCATTGGTCTGACAATCATCACATAATTTTAATGGATTTGTTTGGGACCTAAACCCCAATTTTTACCACAAATTCTTCGACATGCCCATAGTGAACTTGTGTAAACTTGTGTGAAACAACTTTTTCAAGTGAGCGTTTCAGGTGACTTTTTTATCGGTGACAATGCCAATATATTTCACCTTCGTTTCAAAGGGATCAACATTTTTTTCGACTTACTTAACACTTATCGTTATATTATGACCAAAATTACACAAAAATTTTGTAACTTTGTAAATTGTAGCCTATATATCATTCTGATGTAAAAGCTGTATTTATGTTAAGTTTCATGTAAATCCGTTCAGTTGTTTAGGCGTGGAAGCGCCACAAACATACATGCATACTTCTATCCATCCTCACAAACTTTCACATTTATAATATTAGTATAGATAAGGTCCTGTCGTAATTGTTTTTTATGCATATTACTTGTACAAAATAATTTCGATGTTTCACATCCACCAGGCGTCCCGTGGCAGCTCACATTTTTTTTCTATATGTAGTATGTCGTAGATAGTTTTGAAATCGTGATTATTCTCCAAAAGCTGGCACGCATAGGTGGAATTGGTCTTCTTCAGTTCAAAACTTCTTTCATATTCGAAGATTTTTCTTTTTAAATGTTTTAAAGTCCTTCCTACATAAACGTTTGCGCATGGTTAGTATTTATATTTACTATTATTTGTTTACCCTCTGTTTCACCCTGTATATAGTTATATTTAGTTTGATGTTCAGTTGTTGTATCTAAAACAAGGAGAATAAAAAAAAACTTTTTTGACTAACAGTGAATTTCAATATTTCGTTCTTCGAGACCAGATTAAACCTAGATATTTCAGGTAAAACATAACAGGGCATGATCCGCATGTTTGTTTGTAGACACCTGATCTGTTATCCTTGTCAATGTGTGACTTGCTGTTCTTTATATATCAACCAAAGAAGTTACCAGTCGTATATGCTATGGTGATATTTTGTTTATTTAGTAATCTTTTCATTCTATCTAATCTTTTTCCAGTATATGTGAATGTCTTGAATGACTTTTCATCAAGTATCGGCCAATTCATCACAAACTCCAGTTTGAATTACATCCGACAAATATTTGAGCAAAATACCTCACAGAGGTTACTCTTGCAGTTCAATGAATAATTATTATTGGACACCCTGTATTGAAAAATGATCTGATATACTGAAAAATCATCACTGCCTGAGTTAAAATTGAATTGGTGAATTTTCCACAACTACTGAGATATATAAATTTAAGAAGTACTGACGACTATCTGAAATTCTTGAAAAATATAAATATATCAAAAATATTAATTGACAAAGTCCTTCTTTATTTCAAAATTAATGAATCATCGATAAGTCTAATTAGAAAATTAGACAAATGAGACACGGAATGACATTTATACAATGCATTTCTTTAATGTTCCCTCCCGTTTTATTTTAAGTCGAAAAATTGAAATTTGGGATAATGAAATTAATGCATGAATACTTTTTTTTGAAGTGAAATTGACAGATGACAGATGGCGACTGGACGCCATCTGAGAAAAAAAATTAATAGAAAAGGGGGCCTTGTGACACATCATTTTGAAGCTCCTGATAAATACTTCACAACCCTAGAATATAATGTCAATATCTTCAACTACTACAAAATGACGGAACTTTCAATAATTGCCTGAATACATTGACATTTAACTACATAATATGAGGTAGGTAATGAGTTTGAGGTTAAATCAAATCAAATCAAAATATGCTTCATTACCCAAGATATGAACATCTAGTCTAGTAAAGTAAAACATGTATATGGGACAATTAATAAATATAAACTATAAAATAATGCTTAGAGACAAGAGCAGAGTAGAGTTAGTTCAGAAGATGCTCGAAATGGTTGCCTTGAACTTCTTGACATATGAACAGCCTATCCGACATTTCACGGCGAACATTTTCGAACACAGTATCGTCAATATCTCTGCAAATATTCATTATTCTCTGCCGTATATTCAATATTGAAGCAGATTCAGTTCCGTACAATTTTTGCTTCGGATAGCTCCATAAAAAAAGTCCAAAGGTGTCAAATTAGGCGAGCGAGCCATTCTGTAGGACCTCGACGGCCAATTCAACGACCAGAAAAAGTAGTATCCAAATAGTTTATCACTTTTCTGGAGTAATGTGGTGGTGCTTCATCTTGTTGGAATACAATATCCATATCGAATTCTTTAAGATTCACTTCGACGATTTCAGTGATAAGAGGATCAACAGTAGTTTCCAGCATATTCAAATACAGTTCCCCTATTGAATTTTTATCAATAAATAGAGGTCTTACAATATGGTTCTCCAATATTCCTGCCCAAACGTTAATTTTTTCTGGATATTGGGTATGTGTTACGCGGAAAACGGGAGGGTTACGGGAGGGTTGGTGTCACTCCAATAACGGCAATTTTGTCTGTGAATATTGCCGTTTGAAAAAAATGTAGATTCGTCACTTACACAAATATTGTGGAGATAGGTAGGATGCCTTGCAATGGTTTCCGTCATGATTTCGCAGAATTCTGTTCTTCGATAAGGGTTATCTTCAGTTAATTGGTGTACCATCTCAATTTTCAAAAAATTGATGGATGTAGCCGTTACTACGTGGTAGGAAATTATAATGAAGAAGAGAAAAATGAAACTTTCTATGTTTTTTACCACTTTTATTTGTACATAACTTTACTGCAGTTTCATCCTATAAGGACAGTTTCAAACTTATACAAACTTTACTGTATGAGTTTGAAAATGTCCGTATAGGACGAAACTACAGTTAGTTACAAATAAAAGTGATGAAAACATAGAAAGTTTAATTTCTCTTCTCTTTATCATTTTAATTTTGTATGGATGATACCTATTCCCCTTCAAAAGTCTCCATACAGTAGAAAGAGACACCTCACCAACATTTTCGACGGAATAAGCAGACTGTTCAGAATTTACTACCATTTCACCAATTATTTGCACTTGCTGTTTTTCCGGAATGGATAGATGACCTGGGGGCTTTTTGTTATGCCGGTAGTTGTGAATTTGAATACAACTTTCCTCAAATATTTTCTACATATAGGACACTTCGGAAAACGTTCATTGAAAATTCTTCTGGTTTCGTGAAAGTTACGCGTCGCACCGTAAATAAAAATCGCTTCAAATTTTTCTTATGATAGACAAGAATTGACCATTTTAGAGATTGTTGTACTTTTCTACTAGTAAAACCGAAAACTAAATGAGAATATTCTAACTGAACAATGATATTCATTGTTTCTTCGATTTTTTGTCGTTTCATAAACAAAAAATAACTTAACAAACATTATCAGGTTGTTGGAATTGCCGAATGGCAGATGAAAAGGAATATTTCTAGAAATATCAATATTATTGTTTCTGTCTTCAGGAAATTATTAAATGCTCCGCCATTTTGTAGTAGGTGAAGATATTGACTTTATATTCTAGGGTTGTGAAGTATTCATCAGGAGCTTCAAAATGGTATGTCACAAGACCACCCTTCACATTCATTTTTTTTTCCAGGTGATGCCCAGTCGCCATATTAAAAGTTTCATCTGTAAATATAACTTCAAACTGAAGTACTCATGCATTGATTTCATAATTTAAAATTTCAGTTTTTTGAGTTGACCCGTTCAAAAAATTAAAGTGGTGGAGGCATTAAAGAAATGCACTGTTTAAAATTCTGAATAAAGCATTTTTGATTTCAATAAGTCTAATGAATGGCACATCGTTAATATATGGTAAATTCTATATGAGATCAGCATTCAACTACAGCTTTACAGTAAACCGAAATGGATTGGAATGAGACAGATTCTATGGGGGCTGATTCCACCATTTATTTAAAAAGAATCGTATTGCCCTAGTGAATTTTCAGGCTGCGAGAAAACGTAAAAGCTTACTGTCCAATAAAGTGACAGGTGAATAAGTAATAATTCAGGATTATCATATTCCTGATGTCCCCCAATTCGTTGAGATTTGTTTCCATTCTTGCAGTTCCACTAACTATTTGTCAGTGTTGAAAGGATTTGTCGTCTCGGCCCTTGGCTAAGATCAAAATGTAGTTGTAGTGTAGTATTTGTAGAATGAAAATTCACTTTTTTTCTGAAGTGGAAACATTAGAAAATTCTTATGATTATGTTCGGATCAATCTTATACAGAATTTGCACGAAAACATGACTAGTACAAGCAAATGAAATAATACATTCCTATGAATTATTTTACATATCTACTGCTACTTCACTACTGATACTACATAAAGTCATAAAGATTCAGGATGAAGGATATGGAGAAAAGAGATTTCTGGGAGTGATTAAAATTACCTCTTTGTGCCAATGAGTGTACAATGAAAGAATGCAGTAATAGCAATAAAATGGATGGTTGTTTTCCTTTATGAGTACCAATTCATTAAATGACAACAAATACACTTCTCAAATGTTTATCTATAATGATAATTATAAAATTTCCACAATGAATTTCATTAAAGATGCAATTCACTACACGGTAGCTTCATCATTGAGACACATTAAAAGTTGAGAGAAAAGGTTGAAAAATAACCAAGTTGACGATTTATATTTCTTAGGTTATCATGTTTATGAGTGTGTGTGCATTGATGTAGAATCTTTCGTTGGGGGCTTCCCATTTTCGAATTCAAATAAAACAGAGTGTGGGTGAGATTAATTGATGTCATTATGTGTGTAATACAACATCTCTCAAATGTCCACCACGGCTTCTCTGGGTAGGTAGGTAAGTAAGTAGGTCTGAAGTGGACTCACCCTGTAGGTAGGTCTGAAGTGGACTCACAACTCATAAGGGTTTATTGTGGCTCACACCTATTCACACTCGGCCAAATAAACTCAGCTTCTTAACGAAGCCGATTAGTTTGTATGGTGAGTGGTCTTTCAGGTCAGATGGTGAGAGTACGGATCTGCCGAACTCAAAGAACCTGATTCGGTACCCAGCGGGGCAGACACAAAGTATATGCTCTGCAGTTTCATCATTTTCCAGACAGAGGCGGCACACACTGTCTTCCGACAGTCCAAGTCTCTGCATGTGATGATTCAAATGACAGTGACATGCAAGAAGGTCTGTTAGACATCGTGGTTCATCCCTACTGTAGTCCAACAACTGTTTGGAATCAAGCTTCGAAGGGTGAATGAACGCCTTTGAGTGAGTCAATCCTGGAAGATTCTGCCAGAAGCCCATAACTCTTCTTGCCATCCAGGTGTTCTGTGTTTGTTTAGCAAAGCGCAAAGCGATGCCAGTGACAGGTTCTGGTCCAATGAAGCCGCTTGCAGCACCCTCCAGCAGCTCCATTGCCTTCCAGGCCAATATGGCTAGGAATCCAGACCAGAGTCAATCTGTCAAATATTCCTATCTTTATCTGTAGAGTAGGGAGGGTGAGTGTAAGCCTACGCACTTAGGCCACATGTGACCCATTGTACATCCTCCCGAGGAGATGTCCTCCTAGGTCATCGTCCATCCTGTCCTTCTCAGGAAGGTGGACAGGTCGCTGGGAGACATCTTCTTTATATCGGCAGGTGTAGGCCAAGACTCGCCAAACTCACACTCTCTTATTGACGATAACTCCGGGCACTCGCACAGGACATGCCTGACAGTCTCATCTTCCTGTTCACACATCCTGCATAGAGGTGTGTCCACTAGCCCCATATTATGTAGGTGTTTCCTTAGCTGACAATGGCCAGTCAGAAATCCTACTGTAAGGCGTAGATTTTTCCTGGTCATCGCCAGATATTTCTTCGGCGCCAGCTTCCCAGGGTCGCCCAAGGTGATCCTGGCAAGATTATATCCTTTGACTTCATCCCATCTATTTAAAGATTGAGCATGGGTGAGCATGGCTAAATCTTGGTGGCACTCTAGTGCTAGCCCTGAAGTAGCACGGTGTCTGTTCAAGGCTAATAGTGCTTGTCTGCTATCAGTGCAGATTGTTATGTTTTTGCCAGAAATTCTTTTCTTGGTTATTTCTTTTGTGGCGATTGAGATACCAGCCAGTTTTGTTTGGACCACGCTGGTATTTCTTCCCATTCCCAATTTGATCCCTAGGCTTAGTGATCTGGAGTACACTCCACATCCTGAACCTTCTTTGGTTTTTGAGCCATCTGTATAAATCCGTATTGCATTTGTAGCATCTGACTCTGTGTTCTGCTCAATTTGTATTTTGTAGGGTTTATTAAACGCAAACCTGGGTTCAATTGCATCACTTGTTGCCTGCAGCAGAGGTTGCGCAGTAAGCGCTTCCCGCCATAGGCCCAGCCTCAATCGACCCATTCCTACTTCTAGGTTTACACCAGCCGTGTGCAATCGTACCATGGCCATTAACGCAACCTCCTTAACGTACAGATCCAGAGGTGTCAGACCCGTGATTAATTCCATTGCCGCGGTTGGTGTTGTTCTCATGGCTCCTGTGATGTTTAAACAAGCCAGTCGCTGTTTTTGATATAATTTTTGGATGGCCGTTGCTTGTAGAACTTTCGGTCCCCATGCAATGGCTCCATACGTTAACATAGGTCTTATTATTGCAGTGTAGATCCAGGCGACTACACGGGGTGAAAGGCCCCATGCGCGTCCCACTGTCCTCCGACATTGCTCATAAGCTACGTATGCTCTTTTTGCTCTACTCTGTAGATGAGAGTTCCATGTTAGCTCCTTTTCGAGGATAATACCAAGGTATTCCACCTCTTCCGAGAAGTTTAGTTGGCTTTTGAAGATTTCGAGAGGTTTTAAGCCCGTTAAACTTCTTTTCCTGGTGAAAAGGACCATCTCAGTCTTCTTGGGATTGATCGACAGTGAGTGTTCCTTACACCATGTTTCTATCAATTTGAGCCCATCCTGCGCTCTATCGCACAGTGTGTTCACAAATTTGCCGGTCTGCAAGGTAACTATGTCATCTGCGTATGCAAATCCATTTTTGTCAAGGTGATTAATTAGGGTATTCAGTTAAATATTCCTATCGAGGAGAGTCTTTTTTGGCAGTTTGCTACCAATTTAGACGTTACTCGATAGAAGGCAAGAGCTTCCAACGCCGCTTCACTGTCCAAAAAGTTTTTTATTGACTTATGTATGAGGTTGGATTCTTTCAATCTCTTCGCACATAATTCGATAGCGTAAATTTCCGCTTGACATACAGTCGCATAGGTTCCTAGGCAGGTTGATATCTCTGTCCTGAAGCAGCGACTGAAAAGTCGTAGTTTACAGTTGGAGAAATAAAGTCAGAGGTCATTTCCAGAATGCTGTGACTTCCAATGTCAACCAACAGTATGTTAATTGCACTCTGCATTGAATTGATTTGTGCAATTGGCAATGTGCACAAGTCTGTATGCAGTCCATCTAGCCTCTCTCTCCAGAAAAATGTGAAGAAGAGGTTGATGTAGAAGGATCTCCAAGGCCGCTGACGGTGTGGTACTGATGACACCACTGATAGCCAGACAAACCTGTCTCTGTAAGCCAGAGAGCTTCGCTCGGGTCGTTTTCTGTGAAGCCTTCGGCCACCAAGTAATTGCACCATAAATGATCATTGGTCTGACAATCATAACATAAATTCAATGGATTTGTTTGGGACCTAAACCCCAAGTTTCACCACAAATCCTTCGACATGTCCATACAGACAGTCAGGCTTTGTGTAAAACTTTTTCCAAGTGAGCGTTCCAGGTGAGTTTTTTCCCAAGGACAATGCCAAGATATTTCACATACGTTCCAAATGGAATGACTACACCATTGAGGGAAAGTGGCGTTAGATCGTTCGATTTCCTTCTGTTGGTGAAGGGGATTAACACAGTTTTGCTGGGGTTAACAGACATCTGCTCCCTCAGGCACCAACTGTGAACAACGTCCAACGCGCCTTGAAGGATATGACAAGCTACTCTTCCCGACGTGGAGCTTCCAGTCGTGAGTCGGGCGCAGTAACACCACGCCAATTCACCGCTAAACATAAAAATTATTTTGTACAGATATGAAAGAACGGATTACGACAGGAACTAATATGTCATAATGTAAAAATTAAATATAACAAATTTTTTTCCAGAAAATGATGATTGTTCAAGTTTTGAACATTCATTTTCATCAGATATAAAAATTATAAATTCAAAAAGTTATTTCAAATTGTGGCAACTCAATCATTTCAATCAGTTGCCTCTGACGTTTTAACTATGACAAATATAAAAGATAGAAACTAAAAGGAAAATAACTATATTCTGATATTTGCAGATTAATGGAATCTTACATAACATTAATAGTTAGTCTTGTGTTCAACTGTGTCCAGTTTCAATAATAATATTTTATGACATGCGCCAAACTAACTGACTATCATAAGAAAACAAGTATATCTGAGGCATTAGTCAATCTAATAATAACACTGATAATCTTCAAGCATGGCTCAACCAATGACGGAAGCACCAAACTCTTACGATTGTTTGAAATAGATGAACACTTCAATCTAGCAGACCACTTTTATAATCATGCAATCATTGTTCACTGTGGTTTTGGCGTTGAATCTGGTCATTAATACGCATTGTTCAAAGACGAAACGGACTGGTTTAAGTTTGACGATAGTCGTGTCACGAAGTGTTCTGGCGATGCATTGAATTTATTGGATCCTCTGGAGACACCCTACATTTTGTTTTATAAGAGAGAGGACATTAGCAGATCAAGATCTTCAGATGATGTGGTGCTGCAGGTTTTTTCGAGTTTTCCTGCAGCTGCGCCCCGCAGCGCCAGTCAGTTTTTATTGTTATTTCACAATTTCATGATTTTTATCATTTTCTTTCCCACTAACTAATTAAGTATATAGTTCAATAATAAATGTTTCAATATGAATTCTACCATCATTAGGGAATTAATTAATCTCTTGATGTCGATAACAAATAAAAAAAACTGCTGATTTTGAAATACAATTTTGTCTTTATTCTTCAAGCAAGTGTGTCAATGCATTATTTTCCATGAAAATGAAATCAAAATTATTTAAAAATTAATTCAAAAATATTATATAGTATGAACATTTGGTGAATTTTAATCTACCAATCTACCATTTACTGGCCCTCGAGACAGACCACATACAGTGCATTCTATTCAAAACTAGCCACCCTGAATAACTTTAAGTTCAATGATTTCCAGGATAAATGAAAAAACACGTCAACAATAGTATAAAGGGGGAAACATTCTGATATATTCACATTTGATCTAACTTTCCCTATCGCACCCCCAGTGTATGACACAATTTTTTTCATATGGATCACCCTTTATTATTTTGCATTATCAGATGCTCCATTGTCACCTCACAAACCACAAGAGGAGACTAAATCATCTGTCGGTAACAAATAAGACAGATGGGTATCCGCGGCTAAGCTAAACAGTGGAGACGGGAGTGGGTTAAACAACTTAGCAACTTTAAATAGATCTTAATGGGCGCCAGGTAAATTTAATCCTCCAGATACCCTAAGTAACTCACAATATCAATAACTTACCAATAAATATTGGAAATAAAAGATAAGATAAAGATCCCCAATATGATTTATTCAGTAATCCTAACTTACATGGATTAACCAACAACGCTTCTAAGACAACAATGCAATATTCACACTACTACGCGATGTTCAAATGTCAATACAAGAGCGCGGTGTATATACCACGAATTCAATCAGCCATAAATTACGGTAGTAACGACGCTCAAAAGAAACTACAAAACGTCAAGTAAAACTACTACGGAAATTGAGTAGGTGAAATCGTAAGTACTAGTATAGGTAGGTAAGACAATCTCGTTTGCGTCGCGAGAGCTCAGGCGTAGGCGCATCGGTGTCAACAAGCAATCGTGAAAGGACGAGAATACCTCAATTTCCGTTTCACAAATATCTATATCAATCAGGTATCAATAAACAAACTCTTAATCAATAAACGATAAACAAACACTATATCAAACAGGTATCAATAAACAGAAGGGCAACAATTATTCAAATAACTCAGTATATCACAAATATTCAATTAAATCAATTATAACTTGCGTGCTCCTTTTGGGCCACCCGGTATATGGTGTTAGGCTACCCCGTGATTCGACGGAAGTGGTTCACCCTGTAGTACGGCGGAGATGGATCACCCTGTAGCACCACCAAGATAGATCACCCGGTAGGGCACAACAAGCTGGACCAGAAATGGATCACCAAATAAGACCCAAGAAGAAGATAGGAAAAAAACCCTTGAAGAAGAAAAAAAACCCTACGGAAGAAAATTCTCAATCAGAATCAGATAAAAACAAGGTGATATTCAACCCCCATTCAATAGGGACTATTTGACTAATCAATACCCCTGGTATATTTTCATTAAGCAAAGTAGCAAGTAGCAAGATAACAAGAGTATATTTTTGGGTGCCCTGTATAACCATATGACCCGTAAAAATCAAGCAATTGAATGAGTGTTGAAACCTCTCTTCAATACTAATATTCAGTTGAGATATAACGATGGAATCAAAAATTACTAAAATAATTAAAAACACATTCAATGGTAAAACTCTTACCCTGGCCAAGGGGTTTTCTATACGTTTCTTCGTGTGCGGTGCTCTGCACGGAAGTCCTACTGGGACTTGATGAGTGACTGAGGGCCTTCTGTTTCTTATGAATCTAGAGACGAGAAACGAAGGTTGTAGAATTGAAGAGGTGATATCATAGCTAAGACCACATGAGAGATGCGACAGTGATTCAGACATACCTAATTTCGCAAATCCTTCCACCTGGCACGAGTTCGGTAACCACCACAAATCCTCAAAAGAGCTTAAGTTTCAGACTGCAAATATCCACACCAAAATGACCAATCAGTCTTCCACTATACAATCCTGACTTGTAGAAATAATCCCCGTGAAGGATGGCACAAATACAACCATATATATCCTACAATCAGTCTGATAGTACGCTTGAACTCCGAACCAAGCTCATCGAAGGCCAACTTCCGAATTCTAAGAGACTGCCACATCTGACAGCTAACTAGTTGTTGCCACAATGCGTCCAACCTACCCTACAAGCACCAAGGGGGCGCTGTGCACAACATCATAAATCTATCAATTCCTCCACAGCCACTTGAGACATCATCAACAAGTCCATGACCCATCAAAACTCCTTCTCAAAGCAATGCAACCCTAAAATAACCCTTGACAACTTGAGTAACCGATCAATCCCTCACCCGTGAACAACTGTAGAACTAGTTCGGTGTAAGTCGTCGGAACGACACTACGAAAGTTCGGCAGATGTCAACCAACAGTTGTCTCTTAACCTTGTTATCGAATGTTTACAAAAATAATGTTCCAACCTATTTTCAACTATTTACCAATCCTTATTCATGCGATGGAATAGAAACATATAAGGTAAGTCGCCACATCCTTCCCTTTCAGTACAAATATTTGAGCATTCATATTATGCAGAATATTTACCGAAAATATCAAACAGTATTCAGAAACCCAGAGCTAACTAATATTGTTTTTCAGGCGATATGACTCTAATATGTAGTAATCCTTCTGGAAGTGATGAATAACAATCTATGCAAGAAATATTCTTGGGAAGGTATAGAGAATAAGGCAGACAACGGCTGAAAAATGATAGGCGAAGTAAACTGAGAAACAAACAATAACAACTATTTCAACCTAGCGAGGAATTTCGGATCTCCAACGTCGATTGGCAATAGGAGAATGCGTAAGTACTGGTCAAAGCAGTTAGTCAGGGAGCATACATTTATTCTTGTACATTTCAGGTATGGTTTTCTATGGAACGGAAGATTCCATTACTATGATGTTAAATGAATAAAATCAAGTTGTAACTGAATTACATTGTTGATATCCTTTGAATAAAGATCTCAAAAGGTAACGTAGTGGCTTGAAAGGTCTAGTGCTAAATTGAAACGTAACACCACGATGAGCAGATTTCAACGAAGTATAAAACATATAGTCTGAAGCTAAAATTCTGATCCGTCAAGTGAGACTTTCACAAAAGTAGATATGTTTACGATGATATTACAGGAAAATAAAAAAAAACATGTGGGAATATCACTTAGTCCTGATAAAAACAATGATTATCATTGTTCGATCGCAAAAAATCTTAGTGAGAAAATAGTGGTACCTTACGATCCCTTAAAAAATCTTGAAGATGTCAGAATTGAGGATAACCTAATATTGGACGATACAATTATTAGTGAATTACTAGAAATTTTGAGGAATATACAGAATGAAAATGCGACTGGATATGATGGAATATCCATAAAAATTATTCAAAATCTTCCAATTGAGGCACTGCAAACATTGGTATCTCTAATCAACACCTCTTTCCACAATGGAATATTTCCTGATTTTCTCAAAATATCCGTTGTCCTTCCATTATATGAAGGTGGAAATTCAGATGATCCCGCGAATCTTCGCCCGATATCTCTCATTCCAACTATAGCCAAAGTTATCGAAAAACTTGTGAAAATACGTCTGACAATTTTCCTAAAACACCACAATCTTTCAAGTGAAAGCCAGTTTGGTTTTCAAAGCAATAAAAACACGCACGATGCCATCCTTTCGTTTATTTATGATATTTACGCAAGTTTGATTCTGGTGGTGTAGTAGCTGCGGTCTTTTGTGATCTTTCTAAGGCGTTTGATTGTGTTGATCATAAGATCTTGCGAAGAAAAATTCACCAATACCGCTGCAGAGAAATGACGCTCAAATGGTTTGAATCTTACCTATCAGGAAGGAGTCAAGTGGTAAGAACAACAGGACTTTCAGAAAAAAAAGGAAATAT
Source organism: Leptinotarsa decemlineata (assembly GCF_025532065.1). Classification (NCBI taxonomy): domain Eukaryota; kingdom Metazoa; phylum Arthropoda; class Insecta; order Coleoptera; family Chrysomelidae; genus Leptinotarsa; species Leptinotarsa decemlineata. Next base: position 330,024 of record NW_027412569.1, read on the forward strand.
GGTGTGGTGTTCCACAAGGATCAGTTTTGGTACTCATCTTATTCTTATTATATGTCAATGACATTGCAAATTTGAGCATTTCAGGGAAGTTCACTCTTTTCGCTGATGACACGACGATATGGTGGAACAACAACACAAATGATTTGCACAATGCAATATCTACTGATATGAAAACAATCAAGGAGTGATGTGCTGCTATTGCTATCCTTCAATATCACTAGAACAAACATTCTATCACTTAGATGTGCTCTTGATGACCTGTCATTCGGTAATCAGGAACGAGACTCGATCTAAATTTCTAGGTATTCACATTGACAACAAGCTCAAATTTATTGGGCATATTAAATAGCTTACGATAGAATTTGTTCTGGATGTTATGCAGTCAGAGTAACTTCAGTAAATTTGGGAATCAAAACTGCCAGAACGGTGTATTACGCTTTCGTTGAATCCCACCTACGTTATGGAATACCGTTTTGGGGAGTATGCAATTCATCAGCACTTCTGTCTGTATTAGTACTGCAGAAACGGGCTATCAGGTATATGTGTAAAATTAAACCTCGTGATTCATGGCAGACACAAATTCGCTGAACGAAAGATTTTAACAGTGATTGCTTTGTTCATTTTGGAAACGGTGTGCCTCATTTACAAAAATATGTCCCTATTTGAGGCTTCATGCCATTCTTATAGCACCTTGTATACCTCGTTGAAATTGCCAATTCTTTTAACAAATTTGGTCAGGAATTCTGATTATTACAATGGAGTCAAGATGTTTAATCACTTGCCCTCAGATATAAGGCAGGCAAATTTGACCAACAAAATGTTTAGAATAAAAGTAAAAACATTTTGTTGCATCTTCTAGGCACCCTTCAAAGATTGAAGGGTGCTTAGAAGATGACAGTACTACCAACTGTCGAAAGCGCTCGCAGATAATTTATGGACGATATAAAGCTTCAAATCCTTTTTGTAGAATTTGAAATTGAAATATGTATATATATATATATATATATATATATATATATATATATATATATTTCAATATTAAATTCCACAAAAAGGATTCATCATCTGGCACTCCTTAAACTTCTGCAGCAGTTTGAGGAGTGCCAGATGATGACAGTACAACCAACTGTCGAAAGCGCTCGCAGATAATTAATAGAAGATATAAAGCTTCAAATCCTTTTTGTAGAATTTAATATTGAAATACTCAAAATAAAGGAAAATTCGTTGCATCAATCAAAAAATATATATATATATATATATATATATATATATATATATATATATATATATATATATATATACAGGGTGTCCCTGGACTTCCTCTTTTCCTCTCGGGAATATATAGATGGGGTCAAAATATCACCAGTACTTCATATAACTTTTTTTCCTAAAATCCTTCGTTACCAAGTAACGGGCCCTCGAAGTTACAAAATGAGAAATGTTTTTCTTTGATAACTTTTCAAGTGAATATTCAAAATCATCCAAATTTTGGTAATTGACTGAACAAATGAATTCCTTCGATGAGCTCTCATGCAGGAGTCAGTTGTTTTGCTACAAAGTCAGGAACGGACTACCCCCGATGGTCCACACCCCAAAACTTTGAAATGACAGATATTTTTCAATATTTTTCAACAAATTAAGGTTACTTGGACAATTTTATGAATAAAAGTACTCGTGTGGAAAGTCGATCGGAGCAACGAGTCTTGATAAAAATGAAGTTTCACTCGACGACATCAAACCCGCTCGTCCACCATTATTTGAAATGAATAATTATCAAAGCAGAAATAATAATTATAACGTTAATTCAACAACATTTATCCTGAGATGTCTACCATTATTCGAAAATATTAGTTTTTAAGGAAAATGGAAATGATAGGTAAAATGTTCATAACGAATTTTTATAATGCAAACACGTTTAACTAACGAAACTCAAGAGCCTCAAGAGCAAACAGAAATGAAAAATCCGCTACAGAAACTGCTCGATATGACCACCTTCTCTCTCTATACATTTTCTTAGTCTGCGAAGACACCCTCTCTGTACTTGAAATAGCATTCCAGGGTCGTTTCGTATGGCTTCACAATGTAATGTTATTCTATTCAACAATGCATCTCTTGTGTGAATAGGTGTAGCGTGAACAAGGCTTTTCAGATGCCCCCACAGAAAGAAATCCGGAGACCGCGATGGCCATGAATATGGCCCACCTCTACCAATCCATCTATTGTGGAAAATATGGTTCAGATGGTCACGCACAATCAAACTAAAATGAAGAGGAGCGCCATCATGCATAAACTACATATCTCTTCGGGTGTGCAATGAAACATGTTCCAAAAGTCCATTCAAATCGTTCTGAATGAACTCCAAATAACGTTCTGACGTAATAAAAGTCATATCCTCTCTTTGCCTATCCATGAACCAATTGGCATATTCCAGTCGTGCTGGAAAATCTTGAGGTGTCATGGCATGTACCTTCTGGATGTGAAATGGGTGGAGCAGTTGTTCCCTAATTCTATGAATAGTGGACTTGGATGTATGGAACTGTTCTGATAGATTTCTGATGCTCATTGAAGGATCATCAGCGACGGCTTCCAAAATATTTTCCTCCAATACAACGGTACGTACAGTCCTAGGAGCGCCCTCACCACCTCGTTTTGGCAAAACTGTACCTACAATAATATCGAAATAAAACAACGTGCTCAAATTAATTATCAATTATTACATACCTGGCTCCCTCAAGCTGCGATCGACACGCTCGAATGTTTCTCTTGACGGTACCGTTCGATTGGGAAAATGCTCGGAATACAGACGACGAGCTTCTGCAGCATTACATAATGCTCGTCCATAAAATACATGCATATCTGCATATTCATTGAATGTAAACTGTTCGGCCATATAAAAAAAATTCAAAATATCCTATAGAATATTGACAATACAATGATAGTCATATGACAATGCACCACTCAACAAAACAAAATCGCATTCCAGTTTCTCATTTTTTATCAAAACTTTCTGAAAGGTTTTTTTGTCAACATCTGTGAAAGAAATGGAACATAATTATTCCCTGGATATTTTTCACCTGATCATGTGCAGCCGTTTTTGTAGTTCATTCGTTTGCTTTTTATTAGTATAGTAAATATTTTTTCCGATGTGCGTTTTTTCAGCTAAATTTAGATTCGTGTTAAAGAATTTCTCCCATAAAATTATAATTATCAGTGAAACTCCTCAACAGTTTAGCTGTGAAGAAGAATTTGAAACATTCGAATGTTGAGTTTCATGAGATTCAGATAACTGATCAACACGAAACGTGATTATTCCACACGTATTATGTACATACAAAATATGGAATGAATTCGATATTTCATAGTAGAGTAGCTTGATAGTTTAAAAACACCACGAATCTACAAAACTTGATATTTCTTTTGAAAAAATATCTGCTATCACAATTGTGACTTAAACTTCCATATAGGTACTGTACTTTTTGTTTACGACTTCATTTTAGCATACTTTGTATTATTCCTGTTATAAATGTTGTTGAATTGACGTTATCATTATTATTTCTGCTTTGATAATTATTCATTTCAAATAATGGTGGACGAGCGGGTTTGATGTCGTCGAGTAGAACTACATTTTTATCGAGACTCGTTGCTCCGATCGACTTTCCACACGAGTACTTTTATTCATAAAATTGTCCAAGTAACCTTATTTTGTTGAAAAATATTGAAAAATATCTGTCATTTCGAAGTTTTGGGGTGTGGACCATCGAGGGTAGTCCGTTCCTGACTTTGTAGCAAAACAACTGACTCCTGTATGAAAGCTCATCGACGGAATTCATTTGTTTAGTCAATTACCAAAATTTGGATGATTTTGAATATTCACTTGAAAAGTTATCAAAGAAAAACATTTTTCATTTTGTAACTTCGAGGGCCCGTAACTTGGTTACGAAGACTTTTAGGAAAAAAAGTTATATGAAGTACTGGTGATATTTTGACCCCATCTATACATTCCCGAGAGGAAAAGAGGAAGTCCAGGGACACCCTGTATATATATATATATATATATATATATATATATATATATATATATATATATATATATATATATATATATATATATATATATATATATATATATATATATATATATATATATATATGTTTATAAGTACATCATTTAAGTGTTGATAATATTTTTAAACAAGTCTGTACACGACCATTGAACTATAGTGTATGTTCTAACTTTACTTTTTTGTAAGTGTCTTTATATTCACATTTTATATTTCTACACTTATATTTGTATGTACTTTTCACAAGCTTTGTCCACGAAATTTATTCTTAATGACAATGAAGTATATTATTATTATTAATATTATTATTATTATTTATCGAAATCATCTTCGTTCAATTCATGAAGTAATCTAATCTTATATGGATGAAATTTCTACTCAAGAAGGATCTTGAGAACATTTGTAGGACTGATTCCTGATTCTCGAGGTAACTTAGTAAGACATTGCCAAATTTACATTAGTACAACGTGCACCAAAATTGCAATACAAATAGCTGCATCGTTGAGAACTCCTGAACGGTTTTGCTTTTTATTATTAACAGATCCAGTTTCCATAAATGTATTCAATAATTCCGAAACGTATTTGTGTCATACAGTTCTTCCAGAATGAGACAAATACAAAATGAAGAAAATATCGAATTCAAACTCAACTAGGCAAAATGCGACTTTTTTGAAGTATACTCCACAAAAATACCTATGAAACTTAGTTAACAGATTATACAGAAGTTCATTCAGTGTGGCTCCTTTTCAACTCATATGATTTTTAGCTTCCAGACCATAATGTATTCTACTTTATTGAAATCTGTTCATCATGGAACATCTGATAATGCAAAACAATTGATCCATTGAAAAAAAATGGTGACATGCTCTGGGGGTGCGATAGGTTAGGTTAGATCAAATGTGAATATGTGAAACTGTGTCCCTCTGTATACTATTGTTGAGGTGTTTTTTCATTTATCTCGAAAATTATTGTTCCAAAAGTTATTCAGGGTGGCTCATTTTTAACTCAAATAATTTGTAGCTCCTGAACCATAAATTTCAGACCATATTTTTTATACTCTTTTGAAATCTGCTCATCATGGAACATCTGATGATGCGGAACAATATAGATGGTAATCTATTTAAATAAAATTGGTGATATGCTCTGGGGGTGGGGACGTAACATCAAATGTGAATATGTTAAAATGTGTTCCTCTGTATACTAAAGTTCACATTATCATTGTACCAAAAGTTATTCAGGGTGGCTCGTTTTAAATGGAATGCACTCTTAACACGGGCTCGATGCACAGATAAATGCATAATTCAATTATAAAATATAAATATATAATCAACTTACTGATAACTCGATAGTGTGTCGTAGTGTAATTTTGCTTTCTTTTCAGAAGGCTGCTCAATCTCACTTTCTAAATTATCACTATCATATATATTTAATTTTTAATTATTTTCAAAAACTATTCAATTAGTGAATAGTTAGTGTAGCTTAGTGTTGAAAAAAATATGTTTTTCGTTTAACCAGCGACCGGTCGCCACGGCATGCGTCGCAACGCCGGCAATCAGTTTTACGTGCGTCTATAGATGTTCCACATCAAAACCTAGCAAAATTGGAAGTTACAAGCAACAATATTGTTTTTCCAACAACTTAATTCAGTCGCAGTGTCAAACTACTTCTTTGCTTACATCAAATTAACAGAAACATTCGTAACATGAGTTAAACTGTCACCGTTGAAGTCAACAATTGCTTGGTCTGAACATATTCCGCAATTTTCCACTCCATTAGTGGTAATTTATGTGTCAAGCAAAGTGAACATTTATAACAGCAATTTTGTAACTTGCACGCGTTTTTATCCCCGAAGAGAGGAACTAAACGCCTCCTTAATTATAGAGCAGTCCAAGGGTCAATTTATACTACGAACTTTGGCTACGTTGCGTTCTGGAAATTACCGGATGTACGAGCTTGCAAAGGGTAGCCTAATGGCCTGGCTGATGCATCTTTTATTTTTGAAGGTGAAATTTTCATGAGATTGCTCTGAAATAATGATTCTTTTACGGACGCACCGGGACGCATCATTTGCCGTTTTTTGAGAGTTCTTCTTTGATGACTCCAAAGGCACCACAGGTGAAAAACAGTTTTTGCCCCACATAATATTTTCAGAGGATGTTGTTCAAGTCCCTCGGGGGTTATTTTGCTATACTCTGATTCAATTGAGTTGTCTTATTAGTGTTTGAGAGAGTTTTTCTTAAAAAGTTTTCAACAAAGTAATTAATTAAGTCGGGTGAATATTTTGTAATACAGTCTATGGTTTCATCAACCTTTGGTGGCTGCTGAAATTGCTGTGGATATAATTATTTCATGAGTTACTCATAATGTCTTAATATATATCAATACATTCTCAATAAATCAATCAATACCGCTCTATTCATTTTTACTAATTATCAAATCAAATCAAATCAAATCAAAATGTATTCGATTCAGATTGTTATAAAATATAAACTATTACAGCTTATTTTGCAGAAATATAAATTACATCTACAAAGGATCGTGGCTATCTAATCCAAGCTTGTGCTACAGCCATAAATCCAATACATTTACAAACTAAGATAAACCTACTAATCAGTTCTGGGAAGTCCTAGAAGGACGACCAAAATGATGAGCAATCTTTAAGCATAATAAGAACATCAAATACGAAAGAAGATACAGAAACAACACCTTGTGATATTGTATTAAATGATTGCAGTATGGTAAATTAGTCAACTATCCAGTATAATTGTTTCCAATCTGTGGTAGTTGTTATGCATATAATACACTACAGTCAACTCGATGCAATATTCACAGATACAGAGACAACAGCTTGTGACATTGTATTGAGTGATTGCAGTATGGTAAATTAGTCAACTATCCAATATAATTGTTTCCAATCTGTAGTAGTTGTTATGCATATAATACACTACAGTCAACTCGATGCAATATTCACAGATACAGAGACAACAGCTTGTGACATTGTATTAAGTGATTGCAGAATGCTAAATTAGTCAACTATCCAGTATAATTGTTTCCAATCTGTGGTAGTTGTTATGCATATAATACACTACAGTCAACTCGATGCAATATTCACAGATACAGAGACAACAGCTTGTGACATTGTATTAAGTGATTGCAGAATGCTAAATTAGTCAACTATCCAGTATAATTGTTTCCAATCTCTGGTAGTTGTTATGCATATAATACACTACAGTCAACTCGATACAATATTCACAGATTTCAAAAAAACTTTTGAAAAAGTTGACCACGATGTTTTATTATATAAACTAAATAAAATTGTATTTTCTGTATTGTAATTGTTGAAAAGTTATTTACAAAATAGATACTTCTGTGGTAAACACAATGGTAACACATCAGGTAAATTTCACACTAGCTCTGGTGTTTCTCAAGGATCTAACCTTAAACCACTATTGTTTGTTCTACTCATAAATGATCTCCCTTCCATTTTTAAATTTTTTGAATGTTTATTTTTTGCCGATGATCTGAAAATATATAAACAGATACAAACAGTTAGGGATTATGTTGATTTGCGAAGGGACATCGACAGTATTTATGAATGGAGCATCACAAGCAAATTGAAATTTAATATTGACAGATGTTACATCATCAGAATAACTCGTTTGAAGGATCCTGTTATTTTTTATTATATGATAGATGGGGAAGTCCTCCAGAGATGTTCTGAGGTTAGAGATATTGGGGTAACTTAGAACAGTACTTTATCGATTGCTAAACACATTCAAAATATTGTTGAATCGTCAAATCGAATTAGACAAACTCGGGACTTTGAAACAATACTATAAAATTGTTATACTACTCACTTGTGAGACCAAAACTGGAATTTGCAAGTATAATATGGTTAGGTGAATATCGGTCCACAATCAATACAGTCAAGAAAATACAAAATAAATTGCTCAGGTATTTGTATAACAAACAGTACCGTATCAGTGCTGACTATGAAGTTATCAGATCCAATCAACTCAGACAAGATAAAGTTATCTCTTTAGAAACTAGGAGATGCATCACCATGATGTTTTTTGTATAATGTAATAAACAACAGGATAAATGCACCAGGAATCCTACCATTACTGATATTCAATGTCCCCTTCCGTAGAACTCGGAGAACTCATCCATTCAATATTCCGTTGGTGGTTATAATAAACAGATCCCCTCTCGTGACCGTGCTGCGACTGGCCAATACATGAAGTGTGCTTGTAGATATAGATTGGACTCTACCTCAGGGAGTATTTCGTAGGGCAATATTAGCTTATTTCTTGAATACACGTGTTTGATACGGTATACATATTTATTGCATTTAGTATTTTCCTCTGTTCATGAATATAATTTTCTATCCATAAGCTAATTTACATATATCATTATCGATCGATTTTATTACAGAATCATATTCAATAAGAGAGAACATATAGTTCAGTGCTATCCAACCTTAAAGTTTTTGAGTAAGTACACAACTGACTCTCAAGATATATAATTATTGTAATGTGAAGATTATTTTATATTCATTATCCATGTAATTACACCTTTAATCTGATCTGATCACTGATCACTTTTCAGTGATTTTCCGAAATCAAAGCCATTCTTCGTTGCGTTAGTTTGGAAATGGTAGACAATTCAATATCTATGAAAGAACAAATAAAATTAGAATGAAAAACTGAAATATCAATTACGTCAAGCAATAAAACGTGAAACGAATACCTATGCAATGGAACGAATAAAATAATAATGATAACAAATGAAAATGACTATAGAGTTGAAAGGAATAAAAAAGAATGAAAATAAAAGTAAAAAAAAATTCAAAAGAAAAATTAAAGAATATTTCTTCAAGGTGTTTCGATTGTTAGTATCCACAATCATCTTCGGGTAATTACTGAATTATTTCTTTGAGAGATGACTATTTTTTGATCATTCGGGCACACCTAACCCCTCTTCTCTATCTCCGCTCCACCGTTTTAGCGGGAGGTGACCGTTTTCACGATTGATTACAGGTTTCCATATGTTGCTTATCTCTACGTTAGCTTGGCCGAATTCGCCGTTTGACAACATATGTGCAGCTTCTTTGAACTTCCTATCAAATAGTGTTCTTTCCTGTAGATCTCAGCTTAGGACCACTTGATGTTATGTTGATGAGTCCAAACATGTTCTGCTATTCCCGATTTGCTGGTTCCTCCTGTGTGTTTCTCTGGTACTCAGCAATGCGAACTTTCAAAGGCCTCTCAGTTTCATCGATATAGGATATACCGCACTCACAGATTATCCAGTAAATGAAAATCTTGGAATCGCACTCCTCGTTTGGTGGCCTGGTTTTCTTGAGGCTGCTACGCATGGTGTTTCCTGATCTGAAGCAGGTTCTAATATTGTATTTGGGCCCAGTTCTTCTTATCCCTTCCGACAATTCTCGTAGAGAAAGAGAAATGGGCATAATCTCGAGTATCAAGCCGTCATTGAGTATTTGTTTCTGAGAGGCAACACGCCTACGCAAATCAAGGATGTGTTGAATTCTGTGTACGGAGAGCTGAAGTTAAACACTAAGAAGACAATGAACGTTCGGAATGTACAAAAACTGCAACTATCAACGAAAACATCGCTAAAGTTCACCAAATGGTGCTAGACGACCGCTGAATTGAAGTCAGAGAGATAGCAGAGGTTATCAACATGTCAAAAGAACGTGTCTGTCACGAAATAAATCAACATTAAAGCATGAGAAAGCTGTCGGCGCTTTGGGTGCTGCATTTGCTAATGTTAGACCAAAAACATGTTCGAATGAACATTTTCAATGCTCTGTTGGCGCAGTTTAGGCGCAATAAATCTGAGTTAGTTTTGGCATCATTCAACGCTCGAAACAAAATTACAGTCCAAATAGTGTACTGCACAGGGGGAACCAGCTCCAAAAACAGCAAATACTGTTTTTTCGACTGGGAAAGTGATGACGACTGTTTTTTGGGATAGTCCCAGAGTTATTTTGATCGATTATCTTCAAGAAAAAAAAACATTACAGGAGCATACTACGCATCATTACTTGACAAGCTGAAGATGAAACTTGCAAAAAAAACTGTTTCACCAAGACAATACACCATCTCACAGCTCAGTAGCTGCCATGGCGAAAATCCACTATTTTGAACTGCTTAACCATTTAACGCCACTTTCCCTCAATGGTAAGGTCATTCTATTTGGAACGAAAGTGAAATATCTTGGCATTGTCTTTGATGAAAACTAGCCTGGAATGCTCACTTGGAAAAATTTATACACAAAGCCAGTGGCTATGGACATGTCGAAGAATTTGTGGTTAATTTTGGAGTATCGGTCCTGTGCAAATCCATTGGATTTATGTGATGATTGTTGGACCAATGGTCACTTATGGTGCAATTGCCTGGTGGCCGAAGGCTTTACAGAAAACGGCCCTGGCGAAGCTCTCTGGCTTACAGAGACAGGCTTGTCGGGACATCAGAGGTGCCATCAGTACCAGATCCTTCTAGATCTGCCTCCCATCCACATCACAAATCCACAAATCAATTTAATGCAGAGTGCAACAGACTGTTAGTTGACACTGAAAGTCACGCCATTGTGGTAATGACCTCTGAATGTATGCCTCCAACTGTCAACTATGAACTGCCTTATAAAGTACTGTTGCCGAGTGAAGAGGACTGGATCCTCCGGGTGGAGAAAATATTAAGAGCAGATAGTTGTTGGTTCACAGATAGATTAATAACATCTTTGGGTTCTGGTGCAGGTCTTTCCAGTCGCAGACCCAGGATAGAGATATCAACCCGTTGGAAGAATTCAACTTCACACACAAGTCAATAAAAATACACTCGGACAGTCAAGCGACGTTTGACGCTCTTGGCTTCTACCGAGGAATATCTAAATTAGAGGCAAATTGCCAAAAAGGACTCTCCTAAGTAAAAAGACTCCACAGATTATCTCTGGTCTGGATTCCTGGCCATACTGGCCTGGAAGGCAATGAGGCTGCTGACTCCCTTGCACAGGAGGGTGCTGCAAGCAGCTTCACCGGACCAGAACCTGTAATTGGCTTGATATGTGTCGCCTCTGTTTACGAAATGATGAAACAGTAGTGCAAATACATACTTTGTGCTTGCCCCGCTGGGGACCGAATCAGACTCACTCACTTTGGACCTAACCTAACTTTACCTATCCTGCTTGCCCATCCGCGTTACTCACTAGATCTAACGCCAAGCGACTTATCTTTTCTGAAAATTGCGCTTGGATGACAGAAATTTTTGTCAAATGAACAGGCAATCACCTGCTGGAACTATTATTTTGCAGAGTACCTACTATTTGGACGGGTTACAGAGAAGGGAACATCGCTGGGAGAAATGTGTGTAGTTGAAAGGGGACTATGTTGAAAATAAAAAAAAAAGTGAGAGAATGTCTTGTATCTTTGTTAGGAAGGAAACTTTGCAAACCATCCTCGTACATTCTCTATATAGTTTGAAATATTAGGAAACTCCAAAAATAAATTCGATTCAACAGGAACTTTCGAGCACATCTACTCGTAGTCGTCAAATTTCCGAACAGATTTATCAAATATCTTTCGAACTCAATAAAATTCACGGTTAAACAACTTTCTCACTTGAACTATCTGCCCATATAACAATAAAGATTCCTTTGGAGGCGTTAGCGTTATTGAAGCGGTATTTCTTGCCAAAATTCAGTTGTACAAACGGAAAATGATGTACGTGAAAAGTTTAGATTGTCTGGAGACGAAACGAATGTATTTTGGAGTTTTGAATAATATTGGGGAGTAGTTTGTGTTTGTGACGAGGAAACTTTTCAGAAAGCCTGATTTGACTGAAATACACTCGTTCATTATTTCGAATCAATGGAATGCATGCTAGTTATTCGGAAACTATATTTTCCTTGGATATATTACGAAACCTGAATGTAGATGAACAAAGTGCTTCATATTTTTGAAGTTGGACATATTTTGAGTTTGTATAACAGTGCAAGCAACAATTTTATATTGCTTTTTAGAAAATCGTACATACAGTGTCACCGATAAAGTCCGTATCAAATGGGAAACTTTTTTATTTATCGTTTTATGTGAAATTTGATTTTGGCAGTAGATTTTGCTCAAGAAATGATGTCAAATGGCGTCTACAAAATAGGTCACGTGATTTCCTTAACCTGTCAAAATTGACATTTAAAAAAAGAAACATCGAAAAATGACATTATTCTTCAAAATATCCAAAAATATCAAAGGATAAAAACATTTTCTTTTGTAATTTTATACCCACACACCAAGTTTCAAACCCATAATAAGTATTTTATATTTTCACTATTTTTCCGCATTCCTGCTTTTTCTACTTATCAAAATTTAAGCACACCTGTACTAAATCATTTATTTTAACTAAACTCGTCACCGAATTTCTTTTTTTGTGATATAATAATATTTTAAGAGCCTCTTTGATGTTAAAAACAAATTTTGAAAAATAAAAGTTGTCAAACTTGATGCAAAGTTCATCTAGTTTCAACGGGGCTTTCCAAAATATACAGTACTTGAGTTTTTTAATGAGCAAATGGCCTCACAATATGAATTAGAACAAAACGGAACATTAGGAAACAATATCTTAGAGTGTTCATTGTTTTTTTAACAAAAAATACAGTGGAATTCAATCTTAATTAAAAGGAACTGGAAATGAACATGTACCTATACCTAATAGCAAAAAAACACGAAAAAAAGACTCACGACATTAAATACACTACATTTCTGTATGTCTTCCATCGCGTTCTATGCAGATAATTGTCCTTCTTGATACATCTTTTATTGAGTTGCTGATACTCACAGGGTTTATGTTTAAAATAGAGTTTCTAATAACAGTTTCTAGGTGATTCACGTCACGAAAAGGTTTATAAACGATTTGTTTTAAGTAACCCCACAAGAAAAAATCTAGTGGGGTTAAATCTGGCGACCTAGGCGGCCATATTTGCTCCATATTTCGCCCAATAACTTTGCCCCTAAACATTTCTAATAGTTTCTCTTTGACTTGTCTTGAACTATGAATAGGAGCCCCGTCACATTGATACCACAGACTGTGTCTTATTTCAACCGGCATATTGTCCACTATATCACTGATTATTTAAAACACCGCACCACACATTTGTTTTAAATGAATATTGGTCCCGACATTCTATCACAAAATGAGGATTTTCCTGAGCCCACCACCTACAATTCTGGGAACTGACTACGCCGTTCCATGTGAAGGTAGCTTCGTCGGTCCATAGGATTTTGTAAGGAAATTTTCTGTTTAATTCTACTTCTCCTTGGTACTAGAAAGAGAAATCTAGTCGAACATCGAAATCTCTTTCCTTTAAGGTATTTATAAATTTGGGTTTGTAGGGTTTGAATTTATTTTTATGTAAAATTGCTCTTACGCTTTCTCTTTTAACGCCAGTTCTATCTACAATATTGGTAATACTTGATTTTCCCTGTTCGATAACATCCAGGCAGACAGCCAACTGAACCTCATCATTATTGCGTGATGGATTATGACGTTTTTCAAAAGTATTTTCAACTGCACCAGTCAGTTTAAATTTTTTTAAAATCCTACTTACAGTGGATTGCTGTACATGTCTACCAGGATGTCTTGCGTTAAAATTATCAGCCACTTGTCGATGCAATGTGTTTTCACCACAAATTAGCACAATTTCAATTTTTTCTTGTAAAGATAACATATTATTTTAATTTTCATACATTACATTGAACTAACGGGCATTAATTTATTCAGTGACAGTGACGTTTTCTAAAACACATTATGTAGTTTCATATTTTTTCACAGCCTACCCAGTTTTTTTTAAATTAGTGTTGTTAGCGGAGTAGGTAAATGTAAATACTATGAGTTTTTTTCTTTTATTGAATGGGCTTCAAGAATCACGAAATGATGTTTTCTAATGTTCCGTTTTGTTCTAATTCATATTGTGAGGCCATTTGCTCATTAAAAAACTCAAGAACTGTATAGTTTTGAAAGCCCCGTTGAAACTAGATGAACTTTGCATCAAGTTTGACAACTTTCATTTTTCAAAATTCGTTTTTAACATCAAAGAGGCTCTTAAAATATTATTATATAACAAAGAAAGAAATTCGGTGACGAGTTTAGTTAAAATAAATGATTGAGTACAGGTGTGCTTAAATTTTGATAAGTAGAAAAAGCAGGAGTGCGGAAAAATAGTGAAAATATAAAATACTCATTATGGGTTTGAAACTTGGTGTGTGGGTATGAAATTACAAAAGAAAATGTTTTTATCCTTTGATATTTTTGGATATTTTGAAGAATAATGTCATTTTTCGATGTTTCTTTTTTTAAATGTCAATTTTGACAGGTTAAGGAAATTACGTGACCTATTTTGTAGACGCCATTTGACATCATTTCTTAAGCAAAATCTACTGCCAAAATCAAATTTCACATAAAACGATAAATAAAAAAGTTTCCCATTTGATGCGGACTTTATAGGTGACACTGTACATATACGAAAATTTGAAACCTCGAAAGAATAACAATGTATAATATGTTTGAAGGTAATTGACCATGTTTCATGATGAATTTCACTAGTTCGGACTTCCATTGTCTACTATATGAAATGATTTGAAATCCCTGAAACAACTAAAAAAGAAGAATTAAAAATGAATAGCTGAAAATAACAATTATATTAAGCAAAGTAAACCTGAAATGAGATAATAGTGAAATAAAATACAAGTAAAAATAGAACAATTGAATAGATAAAAATGAAGAAATGAAAGAAGAAAATAAAAATAAAAAGTGGAGAGATCCCAAGTCACGTTAGTTCACGACGTTTCGATTGTTAGTATCTACAATCGTCTTCGGGTGATGACTAGACTGATTCCTCCGAGAGATGACTATTCATAGGTCGTTCGGGTACTTTCACTTATCCCCGCTTTCCATTTTCCTCTTCACTGGTTCCGTGTGAGATGACCGTTTTGGCGGGAGTTGGCCATTTTTCGCTTGATATGGGTTTCCATATGTTGCGTATTTTTACGCTGGCATAAAATACAAACTGAGTAGAGAAAAGTATCTTCTGTATAATTCAGTGTTCATATAGAAGTATTTATTTCGAAAGAATTTTTTTCTTTCGTGTAATTCAATGTTTATATGAAAGTAGTTGTTTCAGGAGGACTTTCTTTCAGTTTGTGTCTGAAAGTTGCTTCTTTGCATGATCTACACATCCATGTATAGAGTTACTTATTTTCGAATTGATTACTTCCTTCCTTTCTTTGAAAGATTCTCTCATCCTTTTTTTTGTATCAGATGGAGTAGTAGAAAGCCAAAAACTCTCTTTCCCAAAAACTATCTTCTAGTTCGAATCGACCCATTGGAACTTTTCAATGTGACATTGAAACAACGACATTGTCTTCAGTTTAACTCCACACGGAAATCAAGATTCAGAATGTCGCTTCCCCTCGTCTTATCCCTATTATTATAATCTAGAGACCCAACTAAGAAAACTAATTGCACGAGAAGTGTCTCACTGAATGTCGAATACCTCATGAATATCATTAGACAAACAATATTGCGGAGTAATATTATTTGTTCCGGGTAGGAATGGAAACTTTAGAGTCTCTTCACTCCGGGTAGGTTAGTGTTATCTTTGGCTGTAAATTCGCAGTTTCCACCTTCAACTGGCACATTTCGTTGTTTCGCTCCAGAAGATGAAACGAGAGAAAATATTTACTGTTACGTCCGGGGTTTCTACAGAAAACAGAAAGGATATTTCTCCGTGTTTCCTTTTGGTTCACGATAAAGTTTCTATTCTCAACTGAAACACAATGCAAGAATTAACTATTTGAAATATCGAACAAATTGCAACGTGTTGATACCTAATACTCCAGGAAACTCTAACCGACCGAATAGTATTACGGTAGCTCAATAAAAAAAAGTTAAACACGTTTATCTATAAAGCGTATAATTCAAGTTTGAAGACGCTGCCTTGTTCATCATTTGTTAAGCAGCCATCAACAGCAAACCTTTTCGGTGAATTTGTAAAAATGGCAAAAATTGGTCATCGTTATGTGGCCTCAGCCCAACCAATTTAAAACTCAACTGGATTCTACTATGGGTGAAACTGCTTTTTAAGTAAGTACTTTATTTAGCCACTTTATATACAGTTGCTTATTTGTAGCAAGTCACACACATTTGTTCATTGGATAAAAACTTTCAGTAGATATAAAACTGGACATATACCACAATAGAATATACATATAAGAGTAAATGATTGAAAGATAATGTCTCAGTGAGCATAAATCAAATTATTCCACCTTGTTTCACATTTTCTTCATATTCGTCTAGTGCATAAAAGGAATTTTCAATTAAGAAAAGTCACAAAAGTTTGTTCATTGGATAAAAACTTTCAGTAGATATAAAACTGGACATATACCACAACAGAATATAAACAGAATATACATATAAAAGTAAATAATTAAAAGATAATGTCTCAGTGAGCATAAATCAAATTATTCCACCTTGTTTGACCTTTTCTTCATATTCGTCTAGTGCATAAAAGGAATTTTCAATTAAGAAAAGTTCGATAATTTTTTTTAATAGAACATGTTGGCCTTTTTTAGATCATCTGGAAAGATATTATATAAGCTATAATTTAAAGAATTATTTGCTGATTTGGTAAGACTTTATCTGGGTATTCTGATATTGTGTGCTCCTCTAGTATTATGTTGATGAATATCAGACTGTGTAACTAAGTTTGGTAGATTCTTATGTTTACAACAGTGAAATATTGGGTATCAGAGTTTGAACGAGGCCGTACGAGCCAGCAAATCGAGTATCTCAGTGGTCGATCAAATAAGGTGACGACTTCAGAAACGGTGAGGAAAATCTACAGAGCGGGAGGTACTAAATGATCGTCGGCTGAGAGTGCTTTCAAAACAAGCTTTCATTTAAATGCCCTGAAAAGATCTTTACTTTATCGTGACTTTACAGAATTGAAATTATAATAAAAGCTTGTCGCGATGCCTCTACTTATTCAGTCAGATGAAATTTAAGTTAAGGAACATTCTGACAGATCAACTAGGTACTGCAATAAATTTCGAACTCGATAAATCCTATGTGTGCAAAAAAGTTATTCAAGGTTGATGTTCCACATTTTAAGCACGGCACTTTTATTCAATTACAAACATTATGAATTGCTTACAAGTTTAGTAGGTACCTACATAATTACATGATTTCAATTACAAATTGAGATTATCGCGACAAGCTTTTATTATAATTTCAATTCTGTAAAGTCATAAATGAATGTGGTTGATGTGATTTCAAGCTTCATTTCGATCTTTTTAGGGCATTTAAATCAAAGCTTGTTTTAAAAGTTTATTTATCATTATTTTATTAAATATTTTTTAGTTTCAATCGAGAGTTATCGATCAATACGAAAGTCCATCTATTAAAAAACTTAAGAAACGGGAAAAACTATTATTAGGATAAACTATATTTTATAGTAGTCGGTAGGTACCTACTCCTCCGGCATACATTACAGAAGAATTAGCTTGTTATATTTCTCAGTCTATTCATTTCATTGATGGCGTCATTATTACATGGCCGAGTCCCAGTTAATTTCGAACAGTCTAATTCTTTTATCAGGAGGCCTTTGTCGTTTCAAGTTAACGCTTCCATTGGCAAGTTTTTTGTTTGGTTTCTATTTCTCTTTCTGTAACCTTCTTTTCCTTTGTGTTGATCTGTTTAAGAAAAATCTGTTTTTTCGTTAAGCAGCTGTCGCCCCCATACGAACAACTCTCAGAAGTTGAGAAACTTTTGCGAGCTAAGGACTAACGAGGTCTTACCTTTTAACATGTGCTTCCTAACACGGTTGTAGAATCATTTCAGCTTCAACCAGATAAATTATCTCGAGAAAAATATCTGGTCGAGGCGGGAATCCAACCCACGGTCTTCCGATCGTGAGTCGGGCACACTACCACCGCGGCCAATTCTTTATTTCTCATAGTGTTCCCACGAGTACCGGAGAAATATTTGTCAACCCTCCCAGAGCTTCATTTAGCAGAGTAAGAGTTAATATACAACAGGGTGCGCTCCGGTGCCCTGAGGTGGTACGTTCACGACATCTTTTTACACACTAATCATAAACGAATGCGTATAGAAAATTTCGTGTCCCTGCTATTTACCGCTGAGGAGATCTCTCGTACGGAGCCGATCCTGGCAGCAGCATCAGGTCACGTTTATGATTAACATGCAAAATTTCAGGTCAATCGGGTACCGGAAAGTGGGTCAAATTAAACTTGCAAGATTTGTTAACATACATACAAGCCAAGTTAGATAAAAGCTTTTAAAAATACAATTCATCGTATTTTATCTGAAAATTCAGACATTGGGAAGCTGTGTGCAAGATGGGTGCGTTTGCTCACACTCGAGCAAAAACTGTGTCGTGTCGACAATTGCGGAACCAGCCAAATGTTACACCCATGCTCAATCCCTAAAGAGATGGGATGGAATCAAAGGATGCAATCTTGCCAGGATCACCCTGGGCGACTTTGGGAAGCTAGCGCCAAAGAAATATCTGGTGATGACCAGGAAAAATCTACGCTCAACAGTAGAATTTCTGACTGGCCACTGTCAACTAAGAAAACACCTCCATAATATGGGGCTAGTGGTCACACCTCTATGCCACCTCATTGGATGTGTGAACAGGAAACTGAGACTGTCAGGCAGTGGCGTAACTACAGGGTAGAAAGTCGGCAAAATGCCACGGGCCCCCAGCCAGAAGGGGCCCCAATCAGAGGAGAATCCCAACTCCCAACATTTATTATTTATTATACATGTCTAGTGAAAAAAGTTTCGTGTTTGATTTATTTTTGTTACCTACACAGTTGCATTCACAAGTAAAAAATGTATTGAAAATTCAAAACATTTGTAAAAAAAAGTTGTAACTCAGTTTTAGAACGTATCCGATAGATAATATAATGCTCACCACACGTGTTGGTATTACTGCGGATGTTCGGTGAATTCCCGCTGTAAGTGCCGTGGACAAGGGTACGATGGAGTTAGTACCATTGAAGGCACTTATGGTGGAGTTCAAAAACTCATACGAGATATAGAGTCGAATGCGGTTTATGTCCACTGTGCTGCTCATAATTTAAATTTGGTGGTAAATGATGCAGTAAAAGAGGTCATAGAAATACAAACATCATTCAAAACTGTGCAACAAATTCATAATTTTTTTGGGCATAGTATTAAACGATGGAATATATTATCTAGTTTTATATCCGACAATAAAGGAGAGACCGGGGTATCACCAAATTCAGTAACAATAAAAACAATGAATCCAACTAGATGGGCAGGTAGCTTTGATGCCACGTTTGCTTTAAGAGTTCGGTTTCTTGCTATCTTGCTGAAGAAGATAGAAAACTACAATGTTATCATGTTGTTGGTTTTCCATTGCAAAGTTTTACAAACTATAGAGGCGGCTTCTAAAGCACTTCAGTCCAAAGCCATCGATCTTTCAAATGATTCAAAGCGTTTGCGAGTCTGTCTAGAACAACTTGAAAAGTATCGACGTGAATTTGAAGATTTAAAAACGGAAGCAAATAGTATTGAAGTAAAATGATCTATGAACCCTGAATTTCCTAAAACTCGTCAGAGAAAAGTGAAACATTATTTGGATGAAATTTGTGAGAATGAACGTTAAGCTTGTTTAAATTGAGCGTATTCTATCGTATATCAGACATAATCATTAAACCACTGAAATTGCATTTCCTTGGAATTAATGAAATTATTTCCAATTTTAGTGTCTTGCAACCTGTCACTTTGAACGATACTAATTTATTGGAAAAGGCTTTAGAATTTGTCCATCTATATAAAGAAGATATATACATCTCGTTTTCCAAGAAAATTCTCAGTTTTCGATTCGCTTTTCGACACCGAATAGAAACATCATATTCTATAAGAGAACTTGCTGACTCATTAATGATGAAAAATCATTTTATATCTTCAAGCTTTCCTGAAGTGTGCAGTGCATTTCTATTATTTCTATATTGCAATGTATTTTTGATAGAATATGTCGTTATTTTTCAAACTGAAAATTTTTATTTTCAATTCTGAACTATATCTACAATTTAAGTTTTTTATATAATTTTCTTCAATTTCTATGATAGTAATATTTTTTATATAATATTGTGTATTAGAATTACCTTTTTCAATAAATATATTCTTCTTCTTCACCATTCCTGTGACTACGGCTAGTGTCGAGCGATCATTTTCAAAACTGAAATTGATTAAAACTCATTCAAGAAATTCTATGGGACAAGACAGGTTGAGCACCTTGGCTATTCCATCCATCGAAAATTCTATGGTCCGAAATTTGAACTTTGATGATGTCATTACCACTTTTGCTGAACAGGAAATCCGAAGAAAGGAATTTTAATAATTATCACCATTCTATATTTTGAACATCTTGTGTGCTTACAAAAATATGATGATTCGGATGATATGTGCTCATATCAATTAGATGCTGACTGTACTTTAGATTATGTACTTTCAATTTAAAGTGAGTTATTAGAAAATCAAGACCCTAATTATAATTGTAAAGTTTGTATGTACCTACTTAACGTAGTGACTTATTATTGTACAATTACCAGTAAAAGTGTATAAATGAGTATTATAAAATGAAAAAATATTATTATTTTTGGTTCAGCTTCTTTATATTGGGGGTAGGGGCCGATCCAATGAATTTGCCACGTGCCTCGACCGGTATAGTTACGCCACTGCTATCAGACATGTCCTATGCGAGTGCTCGGAGCTATCTTCAATAAGAGAGTGTGAGTTTGGCGAGTCTTGGCCTACACATGAAGGAGATGACTTCCGTTAACCTGTCCACTTTCCTGGAAATGACAAGATGGACGATGACCTAGGAGGACAACTTCTCGGGAGGATGTACAATGGGTCACATGTGGCCTAAGTTCTATGGGCTTACACTCACCCTTCCTACTCTACAAATGCAGTCAAGGTCGTAGCCAGGGGGGGATTAAGGGGTATTGTTCCCCTCCGAAAGTTCTACAAGCAACGGTCATCCAAAAATTATATCAAACACAACGTTTGGCTTGTTTGAACATCACAGTAGCATGAGAATAACACCAACATGTACGTTAAGGAGGTCGCGTTAATGGCCATGTTACGATTGCATATGGCTGGTGTAAACCTTGAAGTAGGAATGGATCAATTGAGGCTGAGCCTATGGCGGGAAGCGCTTACTGGGCAACCTCTGCTGCAGGCAACCAGTGATGCAATTGCACCCAAGTTTGTATTCAATAAACCCTACAAAATACAAATAAAACAGAACACAGAGTCAGATGCTACAAATGCATATATACAGATGGCTCAAAAACCAAAGGAAGCTCATGATGTGGAGTGTACTCCAGATCACTAAGCCTAAGGATTGAGTGGGGAACCAGAAAAAGAATTTCTGGCAAAAAAATAACAATCTGCACTGATGGCATTTTGCCAAAGCTTCGGTAGATAATAACATCCTGGGGTGGATTAAAGGCCACGACTGGAATGAAGGTAATCGCCGACTCTTTAGCCAAGGAAGCGGCTGGACCCAGTGGCACTTACGGCCTGATGACTTTGACAATTGCGGAACTAGCTAAATGTTACACCCACGCTCAATCCCTGAAGTGATGGGATGAAATCAATAGATACAATCTTGCCAAGATCATCCTGGGTGACCCTGGGAAGCTGGCGCCGAAGAAATATTTAGCGATGACCAGAAAAAATCTACGCTAAACAGTAGGGTTTCTGACTGGCCACTGTCAACTAAGAAAACACCTTCAAAATATGGGGCTAGTGGACACACTTCTATGCAGGATGTGTGAAAAGGAAGGCATAGGCATGTCCTCTGCGAGTGTCAGGAGTTATTGTCAATGAGAGAGTGTGTGTTCAGCGAGTCTTGGCCTACACCTGCTGATATGAAGGAGATGTCTCCTAGTGACCTGTCCAGTGTATGGCACGAGGGCCTTCTGCATAAACTAATCGCGTTCAACCTGCTCTGGGGCCTGATCGGGTGGATTGGGTATTTCCTGAATGACAGAACATTTCAGGTTAGAGTAGAGGACAATAAAGAGATCCTCGCTGGAGTGCCGCAGGGGGCCATGCTCTCCCCTACGCTGTACTCACTTTACACCAGTGACCTCCCGAGGTCTGAGCTCTCCGACCAGAAAAGTGAGAATCTATGGAAGGGAGATCGACTAGCAAACGCAGATAAAGTTACTTGGCCTTCTAATAGACCGTAGTCTTACCTGAAACCCGCACATCACACCCATGAAGGCAAAGATCGAGGGTCGGATCGAAAGTCTGTACCCTCTGATCAACAGACGTTCTGAATTTAACCTAAAGAACAAGATCACGATCTTGGAAAGCTATGGTTAGGAAAGCTATGGATTATGCTGTAGACGACCTCTTCTGATATAGAAGGCCCTGACACTCTGTCGAGTGTCTCATGTCCTCTGTTTGAAGATGAACAATATCATCATCCAAACACCTCAGCCAGGTAGGGGTCTACGTGAAGGGCAGTACTGATTTCTGAGGACATTCATGCCGCCATCCCATAAATCAGTCTCGACCCGTTTGTCTCTCTGACGAATATCAGTCGAAAGGATAAGGGAGCCAGGCTCCAACCTGTTTTAAGTCATGATGACACGAACAAGGAACCTGCCCACTATCTTGGAAAGGACAGGAGCGACGATGACCTAGGAAGACAACTCCTTAGGAGGATGTACAATGGGTCGTATGTGGCCTAAGTGCTGTGGACCTACACTCATCCTCCCCACTCTACAGATACAGATACTGTTAGAATTATAAAATCCGTTAGGAATCCTATCAAGTCCTTGACAAAACAAACCAAGTGTTTGAAAGAGAATATTGAAAAAAACTTTTCCGAAACACAATGGAAAAACCTTACGGCAATATGCGTACAAACTTTCAAAGATTTTAGCGACACATGTTTCCACATGTACCCCTGAGAAAACTTCATCTTCTCTGAAACGCCTCAAAACTCCAAAAGCCAGGAATGACTAAACGGTTTGTTTGATGCAAAGAAAGCTAGAAAACTAAATTTGATTTTGTATAAAGATGTTAATGTTTCGGTAATAGTTTTCTAATAAATATATATGATCATGAAAGGCAATTTTCTTTCTTTCGTTATTTTTATATTTCATGTTTTTCTACTGCTCCACCAAACCCCTCCCGAAATTGTTTTCTGGCTACGGCCTTGGATACAGTGTCGTGAAGATGTTTTAATTGAGTGTTAAGCGAAGTTTCAGAGCAACAAAACAGAATTCTCGCATCGTTTCATAACCACAGATGAAACATGGCTCCATCATTTCGCATACGAGATAAAAATTGAAACAGTAGACACAACAAGGAGAACCGGCTCCAAGGAGGGCAAAGACCGTTTCATCTGCAGGCAAGGTGATAGCATTGGATTTTTGGGATGCTCGTAGGATAATTTTCATTGACTTTCTTAAGTAAAGTAAAACTATGAACGCTGAGTATTATGCGAACTTATTGCAACATTTTAGTAAAGAAATAAAGCAGAAACAGCCGCATTCGGCTAAGAAAAAAGGAATGTTCCATCAAAACAATGAACTAGCTAAAAAATTCATTTTCCAAAATCAACGAACTGAAATTTGAATTGATATCTCGTGCGCCAGATTTATCTCCGTTGGATTATTTTGTGTTCCCAAAGTTGAAAAATTGGCTCAGTGGTCAAAGATTTTTCAACGATGAAGAAGTGAGGAGCAAGACAGTTTTTATTATTGAACGTCGCTAGAAAAAATGTGTAGAGCTGCAAGAAGATAATGTTGAGAAATAAATTCATTGTTTTCCAAAATTTTTGGGCAGGGTACTTCTGGGACCACCTTCGTAAAATGAAAGGTAGTAACATCGTGAAACTTTCTGAAAAGAATAGTTTCAGAAATAATAATAATAATGAAAAGTGGAGATGTTATAGATTGTTTACGAGCACCTTATACACAATAATAGTCACCGCAGTTGACCGAGTGTTAGAATGGATATATGAGCAGAGAGGGTCGAAGAGAGGAGTCGCTGGGTGTAAAGAGAACCTGCTCTTGGATAGATGTATAACGCAGGACTCAATATAGTGTGAGCATAACCTCTCTATAGCCTGGATCGATCACCACAAGGCATTTGATACAACAACGCATGATTTCATCTTGCAATTGCTCAGATATCTTTCGTTACCCGGCAAAATAGTTGGTTATTTTGAACAACTGATACCACTCTGGAGGACTCGCTTCACCATAACCTCTGGTCGAGCTAGAGTCCAAACAGGGCGGGTCACTTTCAAAAGGGGTGTATTCCAGGGCAATTTTTCAGTCTCCTTTTCCTCTGCATCCCACTATTGCGATTATCCGTTACGCTCAGATATTCTCGAGGGTATAACTACGGCATCCCCAGAAACCGGTAGCACAAGGTCACCTATTTGTTCTATATGGATGATTTTAAACTTGAGGTCGATCATTGAGGTTGGTGAAAGAGTACACGCTTGCTATCGGTATGAAATTTAAAATAGACAAATGTGCAATGGTTCATCTCAAAAACGGATGATTTGGGGACTACGGAGGGTATGCGCAGCTCGTACATGAAGAGACGTATACTCACCTCGGGGTGAAACGTCACTCACAAGAGGTAACAACAGTGAAGAACAGCAAGTATCATCACGAACTCCGGCAGATCTGATCATCGGAACTGACAGGGAAAAACAAAGTTGCTGCATCAAATATGATTACCGTTCCAGTCTTACTTTCCCGTTTGTGGTAGTGAAGTGGACTCGGGAGGAACTGTATAAACTCGACGTAGAGACCCAAAAAATGATGCACCTCCATCGACTTTGCATCCCAAATCATCCGTTTCATGGCTGTACTTCCCCAGTCAACAGAGAAGCCGTGGACTTTTGAGTTTGAAGTATATACATGACAGATGAAGCTTATACAGTTATCAAATAGTTTGGATCCCCTTCTCTGCAAGGTCAGCGACCATGAGAGAGCATCAATTGATTTTTTTTTTAGACCAACTGCCCGAGCAGCTGGTGAAGTTTTCAACTCTGGGCGAGGGATTGGCCAATGCATGGAGTTTTCTTCAACAACATTGAAGACCTTAGCTTAGCGCCTGACCTTGGCTTTCCTTAGGTCGAGTGGGCTGAAGCCGAAAACTGAAGGGTTCATCATGGCCTGCCAGAATTATGTTTTCAACACCTTGGTCTACCACAATCTCGTGATGGTATAGAGGTTCCTGACACAAGGTGCAGGGCCTATCGCGAGTCGCTTGAGACCCTATAATGCACTTGCTCTCAGCATGTCCAGCATATGCTTATAACCACCGACATAATGCAGCCCTAAAGATTCTCTTTATTATCATCTATGGTAATTTCACGATATTGACGTGATACCGGTGTTGCCTTACGCTCCGGTGAGATTCTGAATACGTTATGGGGAAAGAGAAGTGCTGAATTTATAGTAACTATTCGTTTCTCACCCTCAGGCTCATACATGCTAATAAGACTTATGTAGTCCTTTTTGACCACCAGAGCAAGACGATATTTGTCGTGGAATTTTCAACCCATAACGACACAAATATCGTCAGAAAAGAGGGGGGAAAACGTACAAAATTTGGTATCGTGAAACATCGAATTTGGATAGGTGAAAAATCCAAAAAATAATTCCATGTGTGTTATATTGTAGATTCTACAAGACCCAAAAGTATACAACAAATATTGAAGATATCGTCCCACTCATAAAGGTTCCATTAAGAATCTGATATCTTTCTTGCTTGCACTTGGCTCACCAATATCTGCTAGTACTATATGCCCATTTTCTACCTGAAGATACAACTCTTTGCCACAAAGACTCTGAATAGTTCCATCTGAGTTGAATACGAATTTATTATCTTCCTGAGTTTCATCTTCATATCGAAGTATGAGTTTAGTTCCTGGTTTAGCTTTCTTGCATCCTCCCTTAATACTCATCAACTTCCTACGGCAGAATAGAAATTATAATAGAAAAGTGAGAATACAAACAAGATACAATCAAATCTTTCATCTTCAGCATGAAAGCTTGAAAGAAACAGCACCAATATCATCATCGAAACTATTGAGTAAGAAGCATCATCCTCTAGAATTATTGACGCTACTGAATATTGTTACATTAAAACATAGTTGGATATGAACTATTGATTTTCAGAACAATCATACAAAAAAATAATGATTTGTAGTGAATGATGAGTCTACTCTACTCTGTTGGGTGTATGTGGGTGCTAACATAATTCATCTCCTGTTACTTCACAAGATACTTTTAGATCATCTAACAACTCTCGTGACATATAGGTGATATTTTTCAGGTGAGTGTTCTTCTTGTATATTCATGAAAAAAAAAATTATGAGCGATTTGCGAAAAAATCATTCGCAGTACATAGACACTGATTACACTAATTTATTGATATGCCGTGAAACATACCCTGAAGTAGTAAAAACAGGTATAGAAATGTTTAATGATACAAAGGAATCATTCACTTGGAATAGGTTAATTTTAAATGAATCTGAAACTATTATACTTTTTAGAACTAATCAATTACAGATAGAACGACCTTGAAATTTGAATATTGAAAATATTACTATAAAATATTCAGAAGACACCAAATTTCTAGGACTTTATATTGATGAATTCTTGAAATGGGACAAACAGATTGATTATACCGCTAACAAATTGAGCAAAATTTCGTATGGACTAAGGGTGGTTCACAAATATCTCAACAAAGAATCGGTTTCTCAAATTTTGAGTCTGTAGCTAGATATGGAATCATATTTTGGGGAAGCAATAGTAATTTGAATGAAATATTTGTAATTCAGAAAAGAGCAATTAGAATGATGAGTAATATAAGTGTAATCAATCGTGTAGATATGTTTTCAAAACTAATGGGATAACGACGAAATATGATCTTTAAATTTATGAATGCTTAATGTTTGTATTGAAAAATGGGCATTTGTTCTTTAACAATAATAATCAACATTCCTATGGAACAAGAAAAAATGATTTCTTGCTTCCTATACATAGGTTAACCATAACAGAAAAAACTCCTCATTACATGTCAATAAAGCTGTACAATAAATTGCCTAATCGAATCAAATATTTGAGGAGCATGAAAAAATCTAAGAAAGAAATGAAAAAATATTTAATAGATTTAGAACCACATAGTGTTTAAAAATCTGTTTAAAATCTGTTTTTCCGTTAATCAGCTGCCGCCCCCATACGAACGACAACTCTCAGAAGTTGAAAAACTTGTGCGAGCTAAGGGCTAACGAGGTCTTACCTTTTAACGTGTGATTCCTAACACGGTTGCAGAATCATTCCAGCTTCAACCAGATAAATTCTCTCGAGAAAAATATCTGGTCGAGGCGGGAATCGAACACACGACCTTCCGATCGTGAGTCGGACGCACTACCACCGCGGCCAATTCCACAACTAGTGACTATGTAGACCAAACCGAATTATAGAAATGTATATATTTATGAGTATATGTAGTCTTTTTCTTTTTTTTTTGTTGACATTATTTCATTCTATATTGTCTGTGTACAAGCTGAAATGGTCGGCATATTTTAGAAATGAATATTATTATTATTATTAAATTTGTGGGAAACTTCCAAAGTATACATATGAATTATTTATGTATACATTGAGAAGGCAGAGACCCAATACCGTACTTTGAGACACCTCGAAATTTATTGTTTTGAATTCAAATTGCATGTAATACATCTAGGAAAGACATGAACTCATTGACATCAAAACTCTTTTTGAAGTTTCACAGAACACGTTTTTCCATAATGTTTCCGCAAGAGCAGTTCTCATTTTCGCGAATGATTTCCAATGTGTTTTCCTAAAAAATTCAACTATTACCCACGTTATTGCTTTGGAAGAAATAAACGAGTCCTCGAAAAAACTCAACGTTACTATCCAAGACGATCCAAAAGAAGCGATATATATTCAGAAGCACAGGAATGATTTCGATCCGAACAACGAAGGAATTAACATCATTAAAATATGGCTACCTGCTCTTTATTTATTTCGTAAGAGGTCACACAAGAGCCACACAATCATTTCAGCGCCGTTTTAACATTTCAATATCACTTTTGTAGAACAATATATCTATTGCCTCAAAATAGGCCTCAGTTTCATTCGAGCGAAATTTTTTACCGGTGAGCATTTTTTGAGATCTGCGAATAGCCAGAAGTCTCTGGGAGCCGAATATTGCGAATACGGTGTATGTGGGAGCAATTCGAAGTTTAGTTCATGTAGTTTTGCAAATGTCTTTATTGACCAATGTCTTGATTTACTCTACGGACGACAACTCTCAAAAGTCGAAACTTGTGCGAGCTAAGGAATAACGAGGTCTTATCTTTTAACGTGTGATCCCTAACACGGGTTAGACGATAGGAAGTGAAAAATTGATCGTCCGGCCTTGCGGCTTGAACCACCGGTTCACACAACGCTCGTGGAGCAAACCACTCACGTTAATCCACCAGGCTACCGTCCTACCCCAAGGTAGTATACAAATACTTTGGATATTTGTGAGAATTCAAAATCTACGGATGATTGGTAAAACGCTTCATCTGTACATTTTTTTCATCATTTTCATTAAATATGCTTTATATTCACATTCATGTCGCTGACATTTTCAAACTCCATCAGAAATGTTGATTTCCACGAGCTTGCGGTCTGGATAGGTTTATTTTTCATTTTCTAATTAATTAGTGTGTTTTTTGCACATATATTGTTTATGGAGGATATTGGAGGATATTGGAGGATATTTTTTCACATCACGAAATATTTTATCAATGCTGTGGGCGATTTTGTACCCCTACTGAAGTAGGTGTAATTTACTAAATCTGAATAATTACTTTAACAGAAAAAAGTGAAATTTCCGCACCAACGATAAAATCGTGGAGGCATTTTGTATCAAGAAAGGATTTATTCCATTACATATTTGAAAATTTTGTTCAGTTATTCTAGAACATTCTAGAATAACTGAACGGAATTCTAGAAGATTATAGACCAGTCTGAACACTCCGAAAACATTTTCAGAAGTTCTTACATCTATTTCAATAATATGAGTAGCTCATAAAAAATGCAAAGACAGATAACTCCATATTTATAAGAGCGACTAAAATCCAACATGAATTCCTGTAGTGTTTTGTCTTTAAAAAAAATTGGTCGACTGGGAAAAATTGTGGAAACTTTGTGAAAAATTTTGGTTTATATTTCAATGTACTGAATCATTGCGAATTGATTCTAATGGATCGGTATACAAATTATATTATATATTTCAGAATATTCTGACATTTTTCTTACGATACAAAACAAAAGAAACATGTTGAAAGAAACTGTAAAAAAGAATTCCAATACCTACATGTTTTTGGTGCAAAAATTGAAATAATAGGTATAGGTAAATAAAATCACAGCTAGTGCAAAGTGGGTAATTTAAAGGGTGAATACACGCATGAAGAAGCTATTTCATAACAAAACACGTGTAAAACTTTTGTTTGAAGGTGTTTGACAATGTTTCGTAGTGTATTTCGTCAGTTCGGACTTCCATCGTCTAATATGATATAAAATGATTTGAAATTCTTGAAAGCATCTAGAAAAAATTAAAAAGATTAGCTGAAAAAAACAATTGAAGACCTAAGTGAATAAAGGTGTAATGTCACAAAACTGAAGTTTCGAGTAAATAGTAATAAACCGTTTTGATTTGGAACTTTTTTTTTGCTTTCAGCTTGGGACTTTTATTAAATGGGTATATAATCATTATTTTCATTTCCATTAATCTTGATTTGTAAAAAAGTTGTAACTTACAAGGAAAACAGAGTTTTATGTACATAGCACCTTCATTCATCAAACTTAAATTTAAGGTGAGGTTTGGTTTATATAGATAAAAGAGTCAAGTAAACTAATGTTTATTTATTTTATAAAAATACACAAAAGCTGGTTATTAAAAAATTTAACATGTTTTTCTCTTCTTCTTTTGGGTTTTCGATGTTGTTTTTTAAAATGTCCTCGTAAAACCACCTGTATCCCTCTTTTAACAAATTTGTTGGATCTTTTAAATTTTGTAGCTTATCAAGAGTCAAACCGCCTTTTTTTCTGTGTGAGTCTAGTCGGTTTTACTTCACTTCTGTTAAGATTTTGCGTACCTTTTTTATTTAAATCAACCTGACGAAATGGTGTATAATCATTCAAACATGTTTTATAATAATAGTAGCCAAATTCTTTCACTCTAATCCATTTTACATCATCCCGAAGATTAATTTTGTCATTTAGACTGTTATTCTGCTTTCTAAATGAATAAAGTTTTCCTGGGAGCTCTTCGAAATTATAGAAAAAGTTCCATGTTTACACAAACATTATTTTTTGTACTTGATGACTTTATAATGTCACGATATTGGTCAGGTATAAAAATGTTTCCTGTCAATTTTCTCGATCCGGCCAAAGTCCCTATCAGAATCAAGATAGCTATGACCTACTTTCGGGAACTTGTGATCAATTATTTTTAAAAAGCACACGAATGAGACCATACAATCACATTATTTTCTGGATATTCTTTTCTAAGCATTTTACAAAACCGAAACGGACAACTTGCAATTTCATTGCTGCCTCTATTGGCTACATCCTCAGTCCACGTAAAGAAGTATGATTTCTGTCCCAAATAGGTAATAGGTACAGTGTATCCCAAAATTGCATAGACACATTTGTCTTAAGTAAAATGCTTTTGCGGTTGATAGCTTGGGCAGAGGCATAGTTTGTTGCAAATCCATAGTGATGTAGACTATGTTTTTGTTGGAATGTGGCTTTTGAGATTCGAAAGCGAAGTTATAGTTGTCTTTGTGATCAGCAGTATTTCCACCGGCATCGCATACACTTCACGTGTAGTGGGGTGACAAAATGAAAGGTTAAATCTTGTTTCGAATATATGACGATACATAGAAATTTTGACGAAATATATGTCTTCAAGTTTTTTTTTACACTTCTTTATGTACATAATATGGTGCATCTGCGGTACGTTAAGTAATGGGTATAAAAACTATTTGTTTTCATTTTTATTGCGTGAATAGTGAGATTTCTCTGCCGGAAATTCCTTAATATGATTCACAATACAGGCTATCACTTCCTCATCAATTTTGCTTGGCCTATTTTAATGTCGTCCTTGTGCCCCTTGGCGATGGAGCTGATAGGTTGTTTTAAGCTTTTTTTGCATATTTTCCATCTTTCTTCTTCCTATTTGATAAAGGGAACAAAAAGCGACTTTACACACCGGTATTTTTTGTTTCTCAAAACTTATTGAATATGCAAACGATTCTTCTGTTGTTTTGTACCAATACGATTTCGAGCAACTGGATATATATCAATGCTTTTGAAAAAAAAATTCAGAATTGCTTCCCTAGCTTCTAGATTGAATTTAGATCCACACTGTAACCTGTTTTTTTCTTTGCACAACAAGTCTATCTCTATTACTTTTTTTGACATGACTTTTCCTCTTTGCGAAACGTATTGCAATCCCCTTTCTCTACACATTGTAGCTTTTTTTCGCTTCCATTCTTGGGGATATCGTAGCCTTTTTCTGCAGATTTTGGGTTTAACGTCAAAATTGTTTTCTTCGTTCATTTCTGAGTTTTAACACTGTACGTCTTTTCTCCTTCGCCAGTAACATGCAACTGTTCGTGAGCAATATTTTCATTTTCACAAGTGTTGATCTCATTTTCATCTGCATCATTTTCAATTTCAGAAACATGAATTTCATTTAATTCATTTTCCACGTCTACATTATCTGAAGTACTTTTAGTATTAATTTCTTGGCAAAAAAATATTTTTCTTCACATTTTATCTTCTCATACAAATGGTATTGTCTTTACTTTTTTTATAATCACCATCAAAATCTGAATCTAACTAGAATAATCCGAATTATCCGAAGGAACAAATTCGTCACTAGATGAAATCTAAAATTAGAAGGTTCTTTAGAGTACTATCTGAAATGAAATAGTAAAAAAATTAACAAAACTAACGTATCAAGCCTTTTGAAGTAGATGGGTTTTGTGTACTCTCTTGAAAAAGCTGCTCACTCTGCTCACTTGTACATTTTCGTTGAATGTTTATAGTATTCGAACTGCTTTGTACGTCTACAAACAATAATGTATTGTTTCAAATTCTAAAACTTGAAAAACTAATCAAAATCTTACCTTTCTTCGCAAAATTCAACTTTTGATTTTCACACAATAATCGAAAAATACGTTGGGCTCTTCTCTAATCATCATATTTGAAATATAAAGCACAAATCATCTCACTAATTGGTCAAAATTATGTGGAGCTACGATGCACGCAATTTATAAAACATAATCTCATAAGTGACATGTCACTGCAACACAACTCGTGCCTACAAAACAGCCTTGCGTTTTTTAGCAGATAAATGTGTTATGTCCTAGATTTGTGACATGACACTTTAATCCACGAAAACGGTGAGTATACTATGCGACATACCACTTTTATCAACTAGCAGTTTTTTTAAATGTAGTTATAGATATGTATTACCTTATAAAAAGTTAGATTGGAACCTTGGGGCTCAAAAAACAAATAAAATCAGTTTTTTCAAAAATGTGACATAACACATTCATCCACTTAGGTCTGTAAGCTTTAAGTATACTAGGCAAAAAAACTGAAATTACAATGAGATAAAATACAAGCAACAATCAAAAAATCAGAAAATTGAATTAACACGAGATGAAAAATAAAAATTATCAACAAGAAATGAAAATCAAACGATTCCAAACCACGTTTGTATTGCTCAAAATGACCCCATGAAAAAGTTCAAAGGTGTCAAATCTGGCGAGCGGGCTGGCCATTCCGTAGGACGTCGATGGCCAATCCAAATAGTTTCTTATTTGTCTGGAATAATGTGGCGGTGGACGTCACAATCGTCTTCGGGTGATAACGGCTTGAAAATGAGTCTCATGGTCCTGGAATGCTCTGAAGAGTTTTGCGAACTTTCAGAATATTCTGATATTTTTCTTTGGATACAAAACAAAAGAAACGTGATGAAAGAAACTATAAAAAAGAATTCCAATACATGTTTTTGGTGCGAAAATCAAAATAATAGGTACAAGTAAATGAAGTTACAGCTAAATGGGTAAGATAAAGGGTAAATACACGCATGAAGAAGGTATTTCATAACGAAACACGTGTAAAACTTTTGTTTGAAGGTGTTTGACAATGTTTCGTAGTGTATTTCATCAGTTCGAATGCATTAAGCAATTATATTAAGCAAAAAAACTGAAATTACAATGAGATGAAATACAAGCAATAATCAAAAAATCAGAAAATTGAATTATTAACACGAGATGAAAATTGAAATTTATTAACAAGAAATGAAAATTAAAGATTCCAAGCAAAGTTACTTCACGACGTTTGCATTGTTAATATCCACAATCGTTTTTGGGTGATAACGATTGTGAATACTACCAATCGAAACGTCGTGAAGTAACTTGGCTTGAAATCTTTTAATTTTTAGTTTTTTAATTTTCATATCTTGTTGATATTTTTCAATTTTCATCTCGTGTACTTCATTTCATTGTAAATTACGTTTTTTTGGCTTGATATAATTGTTTCTTTCAGCTAATCCTTTAAAGTTTTCAAAGACAAACAAAAAATTATTTCTATAAAAACCAACTAATGGAAGCAGGAAATAACTTTGAAAAAGTTTGGGAAGTGATCAATTGTGCATCCAATTCAACTTCGTCGAAAAAGGAGTTAGGAACGATAAACATACTAGGAACAAATGGAAAGGAGATTACAGATAACACAGAAAAATCAAATATCTTCAACACATACTTCACAAATATAGGACATAACTGAGCAGAAAAGATTAGAAAAAAATAGAAAAGATCCACATAGAAATTTTATAACTTCGGATAAAACTCTGAATGAATCGATATTTCTATACCCAGTGTCAGATAATGAACTAATTGAAACCATCTCAACATTGAAAAATAAGTGTGCCGCTGGAGAAGATGAAATATCCACGACTTCAGCAAAATCAGTACACTCTAGTATTATTGCCCCTTGAAACATTTAATAAATTTGTCTTTTGAAACAGGTATAATACGTTCCCAGTGGAAAAATGCAATTATCACCCTCATTCATAAATCTGGTGATTACAAAACCCCTAGCAATTATACAGGATGTTTCTTAAACACATGCTAATATTTAAGGAGGTAATTCTTAGACCCATTTTAAGGAAAAAACGTTCTATGGATGTATGTCCTAAACGCCTTAACTTTTGAGATACAGGGTGGCAAAGTTTTCGAAAATAATCAGTTTTTTAATAATAACTGAGGTAATTTTGTAGACATTTTTGGCATATTTGGTACATATGTTCCATGCCTCGAAGCGCATTTTCTGATGTACACAAATATATATTTTTTCAAACAGTGGCATCCCTACGGGTTTCGCATTGAATATTTTTGGGGAAAAAGTACTACGCCAATGCTTTCTTTTCAAAATAAAATCATTTTTGAAATCCTCATTTATTTTTGAGAAAATTTGATCTCTTGGTATTTCTTTGTCCGACGCATGATTTTCACTCGAAAAAATAAAACAGAAAGCAAATTAAGAAATTAGATCAATTCTAAAATGAATGAGAATCTGAAAATTGCTTCATAACGCATTACCAATTCCCTGATGATATTTGAAAACATAATCTGCAAAAAAATACATTTTTCACAAAAACGAGTTTTATTTTATTTTGTGACAGTAAGTCTAAACGAATAGCACAAATTTGTTGATTAGTAATAATACCAAAACTGATTATAAAAATTGTTGGAAGTAGCCACCTGCACTTAGTATGCATGCTTCCGCCCTTCTACGCATGGAATTACGCACCCGTTCAAATATTCACGGCTTATTTCGTATAGTTTCACACGAGGCAACTATTCGCTATCTTAAATCTTCTAAAGTATTAACGTGAGTTTTATACACAAGAGTTTTAAGGTGACCCCATAAAAAAAATCTAAACTGTTGAGATCGGGGGATCTTGCTGGCCATTGCTGAGGTCCTCCGCGACCTATCCAACGATTAGGATACACTGTATTTGAATGGTTTCGGACAATTACACTGAAATGAGCAGGGGCGCCATCGTGCATGTACCATATTCGATTCCTTAACGCAAGTGGCACATCTTCCAATAACCCAGGTGAGTCTTCTTCGAGAAAGTGTAAATAAGAACGACCATCAAGGCGTCCTGGTAGAAAAAATGGGCCAATTAGATGATCACCTATAATTCCTGCCCATACATTAACCGAAAATTGGTGTTGGAAATGGGTTTCGGTTATTGCATGGGGATTTTCTTCAGCCCACACATGATTGTTATGGAAATTTTGAATGGCATTCCGAGAAAAATTTGCTTCGTCTGTGAACAAAATTTGTGTCTCAAACTGCGGATTTAGTGCAATACTTTGTAGATACCACTGACTGGAGTTCACACGCTGTGGAAAATCTCTGGGGAGTAATGCCTGCACTCTTGAAATATGGTATGGGTATAACAAAAAATCAACCAAAATACGCCAAACAATTTGATGACAAATGTCCAGAGTTCTAGCGATCTTCCTCGTACTCGTCTCAGGATGTTCCTCAATTTCTTGCAGCACCGCTTCCTCAATTTCAGGAGTTCTCACTACACGAGGTCTACCTTCCGGAGTCCCTTTCTTGAAACTACCAGTTTTCCCAAGTCGACGATGAATATTTGAAAAGGTTCGGCTATCTGGTAAGGCACGATTAGGATATCTTTCCTGATAAATGCGCCTGGCTTCTGTTGCATTACCATCGGCAAGGCCATATACGTAATGGATCTGCGCAATTTCCGCATTCGTATAATTTACCATATTTACTGATATTCAGAAAAACAGCGGATTACCAAAATAACTTCAATAACACTTCAAAATCAATCAAAATGCGCTGTGACAGTTTTTAACACCAACACCTTACTTTAAACCAACATCAATATTAGCTACTGACGTTTGTACATACAGAGGATTCGTTTTTTATTGCTATGGTGGGTACGCTGTTTTTTCTGCTTTTAATCTTTAAAAGAAATCACATATTGACAAACTCCATATTTCCAAGAGGTGCAGTAAATAAATTCTGCTACACGTCATTTATTCCAGGATAACTAAATTTATATTTTCAAAAATTATTAAGCGGTGCTGCGTTATGACGTAATTTTAATTGAGAACAGTGCATCTGACAACAAACAAATACCTTTTAGATCCTCAATTATTTCGCAACAAATCTGATCTCTTAGTTTGCTTTCAGTCGATGCACGATACCGCATCAGATTTTTAAGGAATTTATCCTTAAGTAAAGCGATTTTTAATTTTTTGAGCGAAAACCATGCGTCGGACAAAGAAAACCCAGCAAATCAAATGTGCTCAAAAATGTATGTAGATTTCAAAAATAATTTTTAATTCAAGATAAATCAGTGGCGTAGTATTTTTTTCGCCAAAAATATACATTTCAAAACTCGTACGTACGCCACTGGCAGAGAAAATTAAGAAAATTATACATCAGAAAATGCGTCTTGAGGCATGGAACATATGTACCAAATATGCCAAAGATGTCTACAAAATTATCTCAGTTATTATTAAAAAACTGATTATTTTTGAAAACTTTGCCACCCTATATCTCAAAAATTAAGGCGTTTAGGACATACGTCCGTAGGACGTTTTTTCCCTAAAATGGGTCTAAAAATTACCTCCTTAAATATTAGCATGTGTTTAAGGAACACCTTGTAGACCCATCTCAGTTATAAACAACTTTGCAAAAATATTGTTTTGTGAAATTTTTTACCAAGCATAAGTGTATCACAGAGAAACAGTATGGATTTCAGAAAAATAAGAGTACAGAAGATGCAATTATGGATCTAACTAAAAATATTGTCGGAAGCTTGAATAAATCAAGAAAATGCCTTGCGGTATTTCTTGACTTGGCCAAAGCTTTCGACACTGTGTCGCACAATATTTTACTTGAACGTCTCAATAAAGTTGGCATACGTGGCACAGCACTGAATCTATTAAAAAATTATTTACAAAACAGGACACAGCAAGTAAAAATTGAAGAGTGTCTCAGTGATTCACTGAAAATCACAATAGGTGTTCCACAGGGTTCAGTGCTGGGTCCAATATTGTTTCTCGTGTATATTAACGACATTGCTGATCTAAATAACTTTCATGGCCATATAGTATCATATGCAGATGATACTGCTATTGTTTTCATAAATGAAACATGGGAACAGGTATATGAATGTACTAAATTAGGCCTCTCTCACATCCACAGTTGGTTGAATCATAGCCTATTAACAGTACATTTTCAGAAGAGTAATTTTATCACCTTCTCTCTAACTAGTGAAGACCAACCTACAGAAAGATATATTTCAGTACATAGTTATTCTTGTGATGAAATATGGCTCAGAGGTTGTCCACAGATTGAAAAAATCAATAAACTAAAGTATCCTGGTGTGATAGTGGATCAACACCTAAGGTGGGATGAACATGCATTATATGTAACAAAGAAATTACGGCAACTGATACATAAGTTTTATTTGCTACGTGATATTCTCAGCAGGAAAAACCTTTCCATAATTTATAACTCATCAGCTAAGTCAATTTAAAGATATTGCATAGTAATACGGTGAGGTCTCTACCACAACGCTAAAAAAATTGCAAACTACTCAAAATTGTAATTGCAAACTACTCAAAAGCCTGTATAAGGAATTCAAGCAACAAAATTTCAAAAACTTATTCGCATATTATTGCCTAATATATACCTACCGTAAAACAAAGCCCATTGTTGATCCGCTTAAACATTATGATACGCGATTCACAGAAAACAAATCTATTGACTTGCCTATTTTCAAGAAAAGTCACTAACAAAGATTTGTTTTCTTCATTGGCCCTAAACTATATAATTCACTACCTTTATGTGTGAAAGAATTGAGAAGGGAGAAAGATTTCAAAACTAAAGTAAAGGAACTAATAGAGTCAAATGAAAATAATGTTAATCTTCATCTATAATTTTAGAAAACCATTGAATATATAGTTCACAAATATTATTAATCACTATTATGATGTTATTCTGAAAATAATGTTGAGCTGATGATACCTATAGTTTTAAATAACTATCAAATACTTACCTCATAAACATTTATGTACCTTTTTGCTTTTTATTTGAAATCAATATTTACTGATCACTCGTCTGACTAGTCTGATTCATAATCTGTACAAGCTCTAGGCATATTTCCTGGATGATCATTAAGAAGTGCAAAACACTAACATCCTAGGCTTAGTTCTTATTGATCGAAGGAACACAATGATTGTTATAACCCCTAACGAACATGTATTGTGTGATATTCTATTCAGATGAATAAACGAATTTGAATTTGAAATTGAATTTCATATCAATTTATATCATATTAGATAATGGAATTCCGAACTAATGAAATACGTTTAAAATTGTTCAGTAAAAATCTCACAACTAAGTATTTCTTGACTATGGGTAAAATAAGTTAGTGATAAAAATAATCAGTATAACTCGTAGAGTCATACCTACGGAATATCCAGTAAAGAAACGTTCTTACCTGCCTTTCCCGTTTTTTACATTCCTGAAAACGAACCATCCTATTCCTGCTTCTACTACCCACGTCCTATAGAGAGCGAAGTTTCTACCCCAAACCAAATTTATGGTATCCTTTCCATTCACGAATTTATCAGATTTCATAGATTTGAGAACCAAGTAGGAATCCACTTTGCATGTTCCATTAGTAGGTTCCCAAATGGATGTATAACCTTTGAAACCTTCAAAATGAAAATAAAACATTTGTACCAACATGGATGCCAAACAAACTACTCATTCCAGTATGAGAAAATGAATATTTCGAAATGAAATCTCGAAAAACGTATTTACACAG
Source organism: Leptinotarsa decemlineata (assembly GCF_025532065.1). NCBI lineage: Eukaryota > Metazoa > Arthropoda > Insecta > Coleoptera > Chrysomelidae > Leptinotarsa > Leptinotarsa decemlineata. The sequence continues at coordinate 369,193 of NW_027412569.1, forward strand.
CTGATTCTGGTAAACCACTGCGTGAGCTGTTACTAGTCAACATATATTTCTTTCAGACGTAGATTTCATACAAGTAGTCGAACCTCGTTGATGTTACTCGAGTTCCAGATATCTTGCTTGCTTCCAGATATCTTTTTATACTTCGAAACCGGTCTTCAGTTGATCTATTAGATGAATAAACGAAAAATATCTGTAAGACTAACCTCCAAGCAGTATCTTACATAAATGTCTATCGGATATAATTCAATGTCTTTCGTTTTATTAGCCAAGGTAGTAGTTTTTGGTTTGAAGGTGGTTGGTTGAAGGTATATATAGTAGTTGTTTTTCGGCAAATTTCAATCAGAGAGATGATGTTTTGAAATTTTACCTGTTATAAATTGTGATTATCGCAAAAAGTACGTCGATCAAACTGGACGAACTATCAGAGACATGTGTATCTCTTCTTGGCAGACATTTGCTGGATTATACGAACGTTATGGAAGAGGAATGTTTCATATTTCAGTTCGAAATAGAATAATTCTACCGGCTTCGATGGAATTCCGAGGAATTTTCCACCACCTTTGATTGTCAAATATAAACGTTATCAACTCGCCTATCGAGACAGTCAAGTGGAAGTTACAGTGCGGTACGTGGAGCGATCTAGTAAGACGATAGTTATTTCGAATAATAGTTGAAATTATAGTTGAAGTGTTTTTTGTATTTAAAGTGAAATAAATTAAAGTTTGATTATTGTTTAGTGTGGTCAGTTATTACCCATGGGAAAAAAGTAATACTATTTAAGATAAACAATATAACGGTACATTATCTGCATGTAACTTCAACGGTGTAACTCCATGATAGCTCTCAGGGAACCAAAATTACATAAAACCCTCCCGTGGGTTGGGATTCCTATCGGGCGCGTCCCTAGGTGGCGGATAGGGGAAAGGCCACGGGACTAGGGGCTCTGTCCGGGAAGCCAATGTGGCCCCACGGACGGGGTCGCCGGACTCCTGGTCAGTGGCAGAAACAGGTAGGGAGAGGGGAACCAAATCTCCCCTAAAACCTTTGCGAAACATGCCACCGTGGACCAGCCTACCCAAGCTAAGATGTAAGGAATCGTGTCAACAGATGAATGGCCGCAGGGTGATATGCGGTTACGAACTATCCTCTTGAAGACCTGGGCGAAACCTCATTGTAATCAGTCTACCTCTGGTAATGCGGGGCTCTGCCAGAGTGACCAAATCTTTTCCTGCTACTCGTGGGAACACACATGAATGAAAAAAACACAAAAACAGACACAGAAAAAAAAAACCAATGCTGAGGCTGGATAAAAATGCTCACCTCAATCTATTGCGGTGGCTGGGGATGAACAAAAATCTCCACCACAATCTACCACTTGGAATCACCTCGTGATATAATACAAAGGCCAAGGTGTAAGCGCATTTGCGGCGCCGAAGCCGAAAGGAGAAAGAGAGCGATAGAGGCAGGAGTGGCAGAAACTATAAGTACACCTTCCTCCTCCCAAACTCCACCTTTAACAGCAAGGACACTTCCTGCGGCGGGCGCTAAGAGCTCAGCCTTGAATAAAGGCAAGGGACCGGCTGCTCTTGCAGGAAAGGGCCGTTACATGAGCACCTTCACGGAGGGAATCCCAAGAAGGTTGAAGAAGCCGTACAACGACAGTAATGTCGCTGCACCTTCCAAAACCTTCACGAAGGCCGCCGTAAGACACCTCAAGGTTGCCAAAGAAAGTGTGTGTTCGGCGAGTCTTGGCCTTCACCTGCCGATATAAAGGAGATGTCTCCACCTACCTGGAAAGGACAGGATGGACGATGACCTAGGAGGACAACTCCTCCGGAGGATGTACACTGGGTCACATGTGGCCTAAGTGCTGTGGGTCTACACTCATCCTCTCTAGTGTACAGATACAGATACATGAACCCTTGTGAATTGTAGCCTATAGAATATTCTGATGTATAAGCTGTACTTATGTAAAGTTTCATCCAAATCCGTTCAGTCGTTTAAGGCGTGATGGAACCACAAACATACATCCATCCTCACAAACTTTCACATTTATAATAGTATAAATTGTGTTGCGATCCTGTGAATGATATCTGATTCAATTCCATAACGAATGTTTTGAGTACAACTGAATAAAAAAATTTGGAAAGTGTTTAGTATAATTCAATATTTATATAAGTAGTGATTTAGAAAAGGCTTTTTTTCTCCAGTTTGTGTCACTTTTTCGTATGATCTACACATCTTTGTGACTAGTATATTTTGAAATCAATTACTTTTTTCCTTCTTCTGAAAGACTAACATTTTTTTGTATGAAGATGGAGGAGTGAAAAACCAAAACTGATGTTTTCCAAAACAAAACTCATTTGATTATAAAATCAAGAAAGGGTATCAACCTATAAATGAAACAAATACATGATCGTTTCCGAAAATATTGACGTTTTTCATGATTTCACACTCACCAAGTGATGAAGTTAAAATAATGTAAGCAGCCAAAATCAACAACTTTATGATTGTTGCCATGTTTTCATTCGCACAGAAATATTGGAACTATCATTATATCGAAAGAACGTCGAAATTTTAATGAGCTGATAACTGAAAAGCAATCGTTAATAGCTATTTTAGAAGTTCGATTGACATCAATCATAAACAGAAATAATATAACAGCCAATTAGTCAGTTCGATATCTTGTCTGTCAGAATAAGCAGATTTTCCTCCTTGAATTTCAATTGATATAATGAAAGTAATTCCACAAATATATTTTTCAGCATACATATGAAAAAAATTATAGCAAGACATTTTTTTCATGAAATAATAGTTAACAAATAGAAAGCTGGACCTTTCATTGATTTATCTGGTGTCACAATTCTTGCACTAGAATCCACAATGCTGGAAATTACTTTTCGACAGCGTCTAGTCAGGTCAATTTTGAAACAGCTCAATATCAAGGCGTCTGGTCATCGTACCCGTTATCCTCGTTAGTAGATTGCTCGCGTTCAGCCTATTCCCAAAAAAGACAAAAAAACTTTCCCAAATAACTGTAGACCAGTCGTTTTGCTATCGGTTATATCAAAAATCATAGAGGAAGCCGTAAACCATCATATCCTCAAATATTTGGAAGGCCTCAACATCTTGAGTGATAATCAATATGGCTTTCGGAAACAAAGATCAACAGGCGACCATTTATCCGTATGTCACCCATATTTGGAGTATCATGGAGAGTCAAGAGCTGTTGCGCTTGATATTTCTACGGCCTTTGACCGTGTGTGGCATGATGGTTGGCTGACCAAACTTTTGTGTTTGGCTCCAGCTTCCTGAATACATATTGCATTTCGATGCCAGATCCACACAAACGATAAAACACATAATATTCATAAACAAATATATTTTAAAAACAATATACACTGAAATATGTGACGTTTACACCAATATTAAAAATAAAAAATCTAATTCAAGATATTTATTCACTGCATAAAATATTCCTGAATATTGTCAAGTTACAAATATCGAAAATGTACTCTCAAAAAATGTATACTGAATAATTTACTAAAATAACAACTCTGAATTCATAAGCACTAATTGAAAAATAATAAATATATCATTTCATTGAAATAATAAAACTGTATTTGATCAAGAAATGAGCGAGATATAGGTTTCTCACTTCATAAACTGAACTCACAAATGAGGTATGTTGAATGAGTGGTATGATGGGTTCTTCAATGAATTTCACTTACTTGAAGTTACCCAAACTTTACCCACCAGAAGAGTTCTCCTGATATTTGTCCAACAATGCATCAGCCAGTCTTTCAGTACTGATACCTGGAACAAAATGTACATTAACGTTCATTATCACTATATGATAATGGCACACTTGAAATAAAAATCGAATATATATTTTTCTCATAGGTTCCTCATGAACATTTACAACTTTTAATGACTCGAAGAGCAACTTGCATTCCCTTATTGAACAGTACTCATTACGTTTTCGGTTTCTTGGCGTATCTGCATGTACCAGGTACCACTCCGTTTCTTTTTGGGCATACTGATACTATCTTGAAAAAGAGTGATTAAAATTATGAAAACAAATAATACAAAAGAATGTGTCATTCACTTACTTTCCTTTACTGAAGATACATAACTGAAATCACTCTAGTTTATACATGTACTTAGTCAAACCAACAAATCCCACACACCAACTCTCCTCGGGCCTGAAATGAGGTATTGTAGATTAAGCACCATGACTTTATTATCGATACTATTGTCTTTGACTTACTTTTCTTAAAGATTGAATATGTAACTCTACTGTTTGAAGATGCAAAAGCAAACTATTGTATGCAACTGTACTGCAAATTGGACAGCCTCAAACTACAAATGGTACACTAAACATGAGAGAATTATACTTTGGTAATAACTCCAATACACCATGCAGTACACACGCGAACCTGCCATGTCTTCACTTTCTCATTTCTCTGGTGCCAGAATTTGTCGCTTTGTTACTAAATGATTTCAAATACAAAAAGACAAATAGGATGAGGATGAACCGATTCATTGATGCAATTGATTCATTTATTGGCCCATTCAAACTTTTTTGTCGTTTCCAACAGTTGCAGTTGAAGCAATTCATCAGAATCTTCGCGTTGAATTGAAAAATTGGTTAACACTATTAGGGTTATATACATTAGGTTATGCATTCGATTAAAATCTTGAAATATTTTTGTTTTCAATAATATTGAATTATTTGTATACCTTATCATAAAATAATTCAAAATTCCTGTAATATATAGTATACAATATTCTAAGAAGGTTACTGCCCAATTAGCAATTTCGTATTTTATAATAGTTGGGGAAACGTTTCGGAGAAACAAATTATAAAACTGCATTTCTCCCATGTTTATGAAACTGCTATAAATAGGAAATTGGCACCGTTTTATAAAACATTATAATTATTATCAATATTTTGTAAGGCCTTTTACAAACACTACAAAACAGTTTTATAAACATTTTGGCAGTTACTATAAAATTTGTCTAACGCTCTTAAAAAGTAGTTTTGTAAAGACTTTCCTTACTGCATTTTTGCAACATATTTAGGCGATACTTATAAAATAAATCTAAAGCAAATGGAACTTCAAACGTTTGAAGTTCCATTTGCTTTAGATTTGTTTATTGCCAGTCTTCAAGCATAGCCCATTGACTAATAAGAAAACTTATAAAATAATCAGAAGACAATTTTATTAGAGTTTTTTAGTAGTTCCAAGTAGGCGTTATAAAATATAATACTGCCGAAAACGATAACAATAAAATAAAAAAGTGTTAAAAATGTTTTCTTGAAAACGCAAGAAGTAATTTTGTATTGGACACTAGGAAAATATAATAGATATGTCACCAACTGAAAACTAACAAATAGAAAGGTGGAAGCCATTTTAAAATTTCACTTCTGCACTCATAAAACTGTTAGAGACATTGTTTATATTTCGAAGATTGATATTTTTACTGCAAATGAAATTTTATTGACAAATATATAGCCTATTATTAGCAAAATTCAAACGCGCCACTCATTTATAAATGTTTTCGGTAAAATTATTAATTATACAATAATTCACTCTGTCGACGTATTGATTTTTCAATCGCAAACTTAACTCACTTTATTCTAAATAATATTTAAGAACTGTTCAGCTGTAAATATCACTATATGTGTGGTATTTCATATTTTCAACTCATCTAATTTCAGTATCCCGGATCGCTATCATTACAAATGGCGTCATTCTATAAAATGAATTGGTATCAGTAGCAAGCATTTCAACGTATTTCAGCTACTATGTTACCCCTATAAAACTGTTAAGAAACATTTAGTTCTGGGAGTGATGGTATTGCGGCAGAGTCGGACTACTTTTAAAGCTTTAGGTTTCTAGAAAAGTGCTAGTATGAATAAAAGATTTCTCACATATAGTTTGGATAAATATTATCTGTCTTTGATGTTTTGGCTAAAAAGTTTCTTTCATCGATTATAAATGCTAAACGACGGGTTTTAACCATTATCATAACTTTTTTCTGATTTTCTCAAAAAAAATTGAAGCACTAGGTTAGGTGGAATAATTTAAAGTGTTTTTTAGTATTTCCAATATACAGGGCGACTCAAAAAGCTTCCAGAAATTTTTTTATGGAACACCAAGTCATTTCATCGTCTATTTGAACTGAATCTAAAACTATTATATACCCCCCAATAAATGTTCAAAATGGCCGCCATTGAGTTATTATTTATTTTTATTTATATATTTGGGATACAAACTGAAAAATCCACTACAGTATCCACACAATGGAATTATTATCAAATCTAAAGTATAAATTAATACACTTATATATGCATATCATAGTGTCTGAAATTAAGGATGAATTAGAATTGAATACAGTAACAATAGAAACTGATTATTAGTTATTGACAAAATGTATCAATTAATTATAATTTATAAAAATGAGTTTTCAATATTTTTTTGGCCGTAAGCTACAATGTATTAAAAATATGGAAGTATTTTGCAAGAGTGTTACCTCATATTACTGGAGTTTTCTCCCAACACCAAACCGGTCTAGACCCACTATTAAGATTTCCGACCGTATATTTTTTAATAGATGGATTTTCTGAAATAACCGAAACAAAACCAAACTAACCCAAACCAACCATTATCCCTTCTTTCACTAAACGAAAAATTATAAAAAAATATTTGTTAGAAATAGAGTATTCGAACCCACCACAAAAATTAATCATACGTCAATTAGTCAACATCCCAACATCCCAACATCAAAGCCATTTACACCAACGAATATTATACCTATGGATATTAACACTGTCACGAATTGATTATTGAAAGCGGGTAGCGAACCTATATAATTGAATTTGAACGCGAACGCATACGCTCGAATCACAAAACTATCGGAAACCTAGATACTCTGAAATGAATTAAATTCCGTGAATCACCTTGTATGGTTTAGCTGCTAAAACTGAACTCCCATCCAACCCTAACAACTCATTTCTATATGAAATAATTTTTCGAAACACAACTAAGCATCCCGTTATTTTGATGTTTTTTTTACACAGAATACTAAGAATACGGCCCTATTAATATTTGTTTGCCTTTCTGCTCCGCTGTGGCTCTGCTGTCGGTACACAACTATTGTGATTGTTTATAAGTTACTTGGCAACATTTTTGCTAATAAATGACACTTTGGTGACTCTTATAATATAAATTACTTATATTCATCACTTATTACCTTTTTCATGATAAATATTCGTTGTCTAATGCTAAATACATGTTATATTAGACATAACCTATATGAACGCGGAGATAATATTGTTGATATTTAATTTGTTGTGCGTTTAGTGGAAATGACGGGTAAGTTTTTGATGTCAGAATATATCTTTTAATTAGCTTCAATAATTGACCAGATATTTGATAATTCAGGTCTATATTTTCAGTTGATAGTTTTGTCTTTTTGAAGCTGGATGTGACTCATTTCATCTAAGTTTTAGGTATATATGTTCACCATAGTTCCGTCGTCATGAGTGAATAATAACCAACCCTCATGGCCAAAAATTGATGCTGATAAGCTAATACGAAACCACAATTCTATGCCCGAAGCCAGTTGGTTTACAATGATGTATAAACTAAAACAAAGTCATTTGATGACCTACCAAATTGCTGAAGAAGAACTATTAGAACGAATGCTGTAGAATGACGATACAGAACAAGAAAAAATTATCAATTCTATGCAACCAAAAAAGCAAGCAGGGTTATTTTCATCCGAACAAGTTGTCACAAAAAGTGTGAAAAAGCCAGAGTTATGTATCTTTTATGGGACACCGTCTATATGACAGTAGTTATTAGTTATTCGAGGAGTTACTTCTGAATACTGTCTGTGAAGCATACCTTGCTGTACCAGAATTTGTCATCATTTAAAGAGTTGTAACACGAAACTGCTTCACTCAGAACAAAATATCCAGGTTTCCTAAATAGATAACTAAAAACTGAAACTTGAAAGTGCAAACCCTTTATATTTTACAGTCTTCCAAATTGTGATTAATAAGGTTGAGTTACTAAACCCAAGGCCTTGAAAATATTGAATTTACTTATGGGGTACCTATATTCAATAAAAATCAAATATTTAGAAGTTGCTGAAGAACTAATTTCCACCACTACATCAATGGTGCCTCATTTGAAAAACTTAACAAAAATATTCTCACTAAATACAACTAAAATTTTGAAGAATTTTCCAAAGCTGTGATTAGGAATCGATGTCAGCTGGTTGTTCTTAAATGCTGCATTTTATTCTTGGTGGCAGCAAATATATATTAGCAAAAGCAATTTAATTTTATAACAGTTATATTAGTGTTTTTGAATTGTAGTAAATATACCATGCTATAAAATAGTTGGGAAATTATCATTGAAGTGACAATATGGTAATGAAAATAAAATTGTGTCTGAAAGCATTTTAATAAAATAATTTCATCAAACCTACAGGAAACAGTTATAAAATCAGCTTGAAATAGTTTAATAACTATCATAAAAATCTCGCAGAAAAGTGTTATAAAACTGCTATATAACAATTCACTTATATAGGAAAATAAGTTTTATAAGTTAGTTGTAAAAACGTTTCTGTGATAATTTCCTGACTATTTCATAATGGTTTCTTAATTTTATTTCATAAACGTTTCTATGACAAATTTATAAAACACTTTTATTGCCTACAACTGTATTGTGTTCACCGATCATCTAATACAATCAATTAGCATTTTGGAAGTAATTATAAAATACTAATCAAATAAAACTGTTGCAACACTATGGAATTATAAAACAACTTTACTGGTTGGGTGTTATCCCTACTGTAGTCCAGCGACTGTTTGGGATCAAGCTTCTGAGGGTGAATAAACACCTTGGAGTGAGCCAATCCTGGAAGATTCTGCCAGAAGTCCATGCATCTTCTTGCCGTCCAGGTATTTAATATTTGTTTGGCAAAGCCAAAAGCGATGTCAACGACAGATTCTGGTCCGATGAAGTTGCTTGCCGCACCCTCCTTTGCAAAGGAGTCACAGGGTTTATTCTGGAGAAAAAATATTATTTTCAGAAACATCTAACAAAAACTAGGTAAGTATGAAAATCAACTATTCAACTTGTAGGCAAAATTTATGGATAAAACTGAGTGATTGAATGGACTCTTCAGTTTAACTCATCCACCCGCATTACGCAATATTCAAAATCAACTATTGATTATGTATGTTCTAACCTGAATACTGAATCTGTGTTTTGCGAGGTATTACCCTCAGGTTTGTCATCCACTTCAATGTTGAATTGGACTACAACAATGAAAACTGTTCGAAATTCAAATATGGAAGACTGTACTGTGCTACAAATCATAATAGGTTCTACGATTTGTGCCTTTCAATAGACTGGAATCAAATTCTACTATCTCAAGATACATTTCTATGTTATTGTTCACATTCAATAATACATTTGCAACATAAAAAGTTAAAATAAAAAATAATAATAAAAAGAATGGATAACAAAGGGAATAAGGGTGTCTGCAAGAAATTTTCGTTGCTAACAATACATTAGAAAGTTCACATCATCCGCATATTTTTTAAATTATTTCACCTGCTACCGCATAATGTATAGAAACACCATAAAACTAGCTAAAACTCTTTATTATAATAACAGAATAAACAAAGCAAGCAATAAATCAAGAGAAACATGTAATGTAATTATTGATCTCAGGAGAAAGGGTAGAAAGCAAAAATTGGACACTCCATTATCATCCACCGATTTCAATAACTATTTTTTCATGATAGGAGAAAAATTAACTGAAAAGATTCACATTCCGTATGATCCACTTGATAATTTAATTGATATTGATATAGCAGATAATTTTATTCTATATGAATCAAACCTCTCAGAATTGAAAGGAGTCTTTAGAGAGATAAAAAATAAACACACTTCAGGAATTGACGACATCTCCTTGAATATTTTCGAAAATCGAAAAACCACGAGATTCTTGCAGACCACTGTTTAAGGAAAAGAAAATTTTCACTGTGATATCTATTTTCATTATTGAAACTATATGTCTCATAGCAAAACATCAAAATCTATTTTTAATTAACACAAACGCCACTCGACAAAGAAACGACTTCAATTTGCCCATTCCAAAATATTCCCTCATCAAAGACTCTTTCATTTATAATGGGTTGAAAACGTTCAATCACCTACCATCAAATCTGAAATTTGCACGCAATAACGTGAACTTTAGGGAAGTTTTGAAGGATTTTTTTTTATAAGAGAGCCTATTATAATTTATCAGAGTACTATCATGATACTTTTTGATTCGACTTGTGGCTGACTCGTTTCATGTAATTAATATTAGAAACTTTCCAAATAAACTCTTATTGGCTATATTCGTGCAAGTGATGAATTGTGCTATGTAAATACTAATTGTTTTTGTTATTTTTTTGTTCTTTGTACCTACATATATTCAATAACTACCTGAAATTTTATTCAACAACTACCTGCCAATGTATATTATTTTATAGTGTATAGTTTTCGAGAACATTACTCGAATAATTATAACTTGACAAGTAGCGATAGCTACTATGTGTGAATTTCTTTCTGGAATTATTTTAACAAAGCTTTGTCAATAAGATGTTAATCTTCAGACAATAATATGGAACGCCGTTTTACTTTTTATTGTCACAAATATTCATTCCTCAATTTATTCAACTAACAATTTATTTGTTTGAATTTAATTGACTCATGCATTTGTTCGCCATATTAAAAACGATTGTTCGCAAAATTTGTTCTATTTTAAATGACACTTGATTTAAAATGTTACATGAATAAAATTGTTATTTGAATAAAAAAGAGTAATGAAATAACTTGAAGCTTTTAATGATTCCGAAGAAAAATATTGTTTCAGAGTATTGGAAAATGGAACGCCAATTTATTATATATTATGCTGAAAAATAATCTATATACATATAGTTCAACTCAGCAAAAAACCAACATTTTAATTCAACAATCAATGGAATGTATTATTCGAGTAAATTCAACAAACGTTTCAATTCCGCATATAATTTTGAACTTTCAATAAAATGTTAGTTATTTATATGACTGTTGAATTACAATGAAACTTTAAATTCACTTTCTAAAAGTAAGTTTGGGAATAAAATTTCAATGAATATATTTGAATGACTGTCAAAGTTTTTCCGTGAAACATTGTTGGTAATAAAAATAGACTTTCGTTTGTCTGAAAATATAGCAAATTAACTTTCCATACTAAATATTTTTCTATGAATAATAAAGTTTGTTATATTTCAATTTTATTGAAAGTGTTCAATATTTGCAACATTCACTTAAATGCATTCAATTTAAAATTTGGTTACAACTTTTGTGCAAAACATTCTTAAGCAAGTATCATTTTATTTCATCAGTCTTTTAAAAAAGCTAATTTCTGACAAAAAATTAAATTTTTTGATGATTTAAAAAGTTTGTTGTATTTGAAAGATACATTTAAAACGATTGTTGATAATTTTAATTCGGCGCTGGTATCGAGCGGATTTATCAAGAACTTCAATTGTTACATATGGCAACATGCTAGTTCATTTATAGTACGACAACACGCCGTTCAACCGTGGCGCCGAATAAAAATTATCAACAATCAATTTAATTCATGTATCACTGAAATTCAACAAACAAAATAATTCAGATAAAGGAATACTAATAAAAAGGAAAACGGCGTGGCACGCCGTTTTACTTTCTATTGGTATTTTGTAAAAATGAATTGTTTTGACTGTTGCATTTAGGTGATTCATGAATTAAATTGATTGTTGATAATTTTTATTCGGCGCTGCGGTCGGACGGAATATTGTGTTACTATCACTAAACTATCATGTTGCCAGATTTAAAAATTCAGCTTCTGCAAGAATCCGTCGAATTAAAATTATCAACAATCGTTTTAATTCACGTAACTATAATTATCAACAAACCATTTTATTCATGTTTCACAGAAATTGTAGTAAATTATTCGATAGTTACAAAAAAAGTATATACGACAAACATTTACTTTCAAAAATTTCAAACAATGAATCTATATTATAACTGTTCGCAACTTTCCATCAAACAAATTAATTCATGTAACATTTTAAATCAAGTGTCATTTAAAATAGAACAAATTTTGGGAACAATCGTTTTTAATGTGTCGAACAAATGCATGAATCAATTAAATTCAAACAAATACATTGTTAGTTGAATAAATTGAGGAATGAATATTTGTGACAATAAAAAGTAAAACGGCGTTCCATACAATAACGCATACTTTGACTTTGACTTCGATTCATATTATGCAATAAATTTTCGGAGTGAACTGTTCAATTTGTATCTCATAACATTTCATGAAATTCTCTAGTGATTTAACTTTATATATTTTCCACACTGTGGGAGATTAAAAACCCAAAAACATAAAAAATACCTCTATTTTGAGATTTCTACCTGACAGTTCACGAATTTCCGACACGTATTTCACTATTGTGATGCACTTCTTTTTCAAATTTTGACTAGATAGATGAATTTTCACTTTGTTTCTCAAAGTCATTAACACATTTCTATGATCTCTTTTAAAAAAAAAATATTGTTACAATAAGAATGATCACTCGTTCAGCTGAGCAGTTTTTTTGGGGATAAGGTAATAGTTCAGTCATATTGGGAGTTTCACCTCGAAACTGAAGATAGTCTACGATAAATTCGTACAAACTTTTATTTTAATAACTTGGAACTTGTCTCAAAATCAGTACTACTAATCGTAGAGTGCCGCGACTAAAAATATCTAAGATCAAATGTCAAAAATCGATGTTTTACACATTTTTTGCAAATATCTCGTTTCCTACGGGTTCAATGCTATATGTATTCATCATCAATATTGTAGAAAATTGAATTCTCTACAACTTTGTTTGAATTTTTTATATTTCTCAATATTTTCGAGATAGTGGTTCGAGGTAAATAAGTCTATAAGTTAATGATGAATATAAAATTCTGGATAATGTTTATTTCGATAACTATTTTGTTATATTCAATAACCCACATAAGTGGACTGTCCAAAACATAAAGCGAATGTTCGAATTTCGCTAGCTACGTATACGATTTTTATTTTTTAAAGGACAAAACACAAGCACTAGAGGAAAATTATCAAGGCGCTCTGAAAGCGGTGCCTGTGTAAAAGTAGCGACTCACGTTGCATTTGAATCGATGATGCATTCAACAAACTCTCTTCGTATGTTGTTCTATGGTAAAACCCTAAACTGCCAATTAATTTTTAGAATTGCCGGCACGTTACTTCAAAAATAACGGCAAATTCAAATTCTGTGACACCGTTCATATATAGGGTGCCACAACAGGGACTTCCGAACTTTGACAATTGATAACGGCATCTTTATTGAAGCTATATTTATCAAATTGATGGTTATTTATCCAGTCTGTTTGCCAAATCACCATGGACGAATTAAGCAACACGTGCAAATGAAATTGTCTTATCAAAATGGGTGTTTTGTTCAAGCAACGTTTCGCGCGCTTCGACTATTTTATGGTCGTTATAATCGTCCTACCTAAAGGACTATTCGTAATATGGTACATGAATTTGAGTTCACTGATTGAATACGTATACGATCGACCAACACCCGTATGTTAACAAAACGCAAGATCTGTCTAAAACATTGCTGCTGTCTGTTAGACAGCAGCGCAAGCAAGCAACAGATTTCACGTTGTTTACAAGAACTCGGCCTTTCACAGACCACAACTTGGCGAATTTTGCGTCATGACTTGAGTCTGCACCCGAACAAAATGCAACTGACCCAGGACGATAACAATCGACATGAGATCCAAGAGCGTCCAATGCATCCGGAAAAGTCATTGTTTGTGTGGATTTTGGGCTGGTAGCGTCATCTATCCATATTTCTTTGAGGACGACGTTGGCTAGGTCATTGCTGTCAACGGTGAGCACTATAGGTCGATGATTATCAACTCATGTTGGCCTGAATTGGATGATCTAGACACCAACGACATGTGCTTCCAACAGCACGACGCTAAGTGCTATACAGCTCATGCTACATTGGATATTCTGCACGAACGATTGGAGGGCAAAGTCATCTCACGTGGGAGTGATGTGACCTGGCCACCGAAATCGTGCGATTTGACCCTGTTAGACTTTTTCTTGTGAGTTTTATCAAGTAGCAAGTGTATGCGAATAAGCCATAAACCGCAGTAGTCCACAAAGTCAACATAACCCACTCCATCGGTCAAATTCAGCCTGATTTAGGCGCCAGGGTCATGGAAAGAACATGGATGTTTTGGATAAGCCGTGGTGAACATTTAAACTTTATCATATTCCACACTGTTCTACACTAGCTATCAAACGAATAGAAAGTTTCGATGACATCTTACACACACTTCGTTTTATTTAAATTTTAAGATAGAAAGTGCTTGATAAAAGACGCCATATCTTAGTAGCACCCTGGATTCTGAATCTATTAAATCTAGCAATATGCAATCAACGAGCGTATTTGGCAAACAAGCGAAAACTGCGAAATGCGATCAGATCGATCTGGTGCGTGATTCGGAGATACAAATTATCTCGGTGTTTCTGTATATAACTTGGTCTGTCAAGCCCCATAGCAATGTTGCGGTTACCTGGTAATGCAAAGCTGACCTCCCATTTCCTACTAATCTAAAGTTACAAGGATTAACAGATCATTGCGGCTTCTGGTTCGATAATTCCGGAGATAACTGTATGACGCAGACGGATTTCGGTCGACTGTGCCAAATTCACTGCTGTGGAATTTCTATTAACCTGAACGATACTGAGATTAGATCCGAGATTCGAAATTATACTTTGCAATGAAATGATAACTGAAAATGTATCTTTTTTGAGAACTCCTTGATATGACCACAAAAGAAAAGAAGATAAACTAAATGAAATGATCTATTGAACGTATTTGTAGATATATTTGGAATTTTCCAACAACTGAAAAGGTTACTTCATGACCATGATGTGAAAGGGTTTTAATTTCAAAGTTCCAAGTTGATTGCTCAGTGGAGACACTAGGACTAAATACGCACAAAGAATTTCTATGATGACAAATTTAGTATTTGAAACAAAGTATTCTCTGGGAGACTATTTTGTTTTCAAAAATTAATTGCAGATTAATTTTCACACGAAAATTCATGTTTTTCGCAATAGGTTTATGTACTTGATATTTATTTCCAATATTTCGAATACAACAAAAAACTCGATAGGTTGAATCATCTGCATTATCTTTGCATTATCTCCAAATCTTAGTATAGAGTTAGTTTTTTGAAATTATTCAGTTTCTTCCTTTCTTTGAAGTATTCCCTCATTTTGTATATCAAGCTGAAAAAGTAGAAAGCCAAAATCTTTTTCCCCAAAAAATTAATTCCTCATAAAAGTGTATCCTTTCAATTTGAATAAAGGGTTTTCTTCTCGATTTTGATAGTTCTCTAATTTTCTCACGTATACCCAATATACTCGTGCAGACTAGCTTTTTATCCACAAATCGTTCTGTTAAACGTACAGAGTTTGAATACTGACGCAATCAATCAGTTAGAAACAGACATTATTAACTATATTTTATTTATTTGCCTTACTGAAACACATACAAAAGTAGACACTATCAACACAAAAACAAGAGGATTTGAACTGAGCACCTACATCTGTAGAAACCTATATGATCAAGGTGGCGTTGCTATATACTCCAGAGTCGGACTGAAACTAGATAAATATTGTTTCGAAAAACACTTCAAGATTTGTGGTGTTCCTGGCAAATTAGACGGCACTACTACCATATTTTTTACTTGCTATAGATCTCCATATTGTGATCATAACCTATTTTTTGAAACTATACAGAAGGTTTTTGACGATTTTCATAAGTCTAATGTAAATATCATTTCAACAACTGACGTCAATATCGATTCTACCACAGATTCAAGGGATTCCTGTAGAATTAATTTCTGTAAAATTAACAAACTCAAAGATATTCTGTCTAGCTTTTGTTTTGCACCTAATTGTGAAATGCCCAACTAGAGTTACCTCACATTCATTTACCATTATCGACCGAATTTTAGTAAGTAACGTTAATAACACAGTCGTTTGTGTAGTTAATAATGATATTTCAGACCATGAAACGGTAGTTTTCCAGATATCTGAAACGAAATTGCCTCTTTCGAAAACTTTCCAAACAAGAAGAAGTTTCAATTAGCAATCTGGTGAACACTTTTGTGAAGCTTGTACAGTAGATAAAGCATTTGAATACGTTTGTGCTGCATTTTTCCGTCACTTCAATATACTTTTTTCTATGAAATAATATTGGAAAAATGGTCTTTCACACGACAAGAAATGGATAACCGATAAAGTGAAATTTTCTAGTAAGCACTCACAAAAAGGACAGAAAGAAACATGTTATATTGTTAAATAACTCAAAATAAACATTTTATCCGAACCGAATTAGAGATTCCCCTAATCGTAATAGAACAACAAGGAAATTATTATCCGAACTTTTAAATAAAAAGGGAATATTCAAATAATGAAAGACGGCACTCTACAAGATAACCATAGTTTCATAAATACGAATCCGCATTCCATTTTCTTAGAGTCTTTTATACTAGAGGAATTACTTTTTTTGCATAGCAACAAAATCAAAAATGAATACTCATCCGGCCCAGATGACGTTCCTTTATTTCTCATTAAGAAATCTCTTTCCTTCATTATAATGCCACTCACCTTCCTTGTCAACCTGTTATTTCTAACTGGATCATTTCCGAAAATGGAGTCGGAAAAGTTGTCCCAATTTTTAAAACCAGGATCCAGAAAAATGGAAAACTATAGGCCAATTACGATAAGTCCGGGTTTTTCAAAGATTTTTGAATACTACTATTTAGGTAGGTTACTGAAATTCCTAAAAAAATATGGAATATTCTCAGATAAACAACATGGTTTCACAAAAACAAATCCTCAGACACTGCAATAATTTCATTTATCGAAACAGTTTCAATGCTTCTGGAATCAGGAGAATGCCCTCTTGGCATATTCTGCGACCTCAGCAGGGCTTTCGACTGTGTCAATCAAGTCAAAGCTTTCTTCGTACGGTATACGAGGTGTTATCGCTTCTGAATAATAGACAGCAGTTTGTTAGCTTGAAATATCATAGTGAGTATACCACTACAACCTTTGATTCTGAGCGCGTTGGCGTCACGATGGGTGTACCACAAGGATGTGTGCTAGGTCCGATATTATTCCTTCATTGTATAAATGAAATCAATAACTTCATCAAAAAATTCATTCATAACGATGTATGCTGATGACACATCCTTGGTGGTGTCCAGTAATGTAGATCATCTTCTGTTAAAGAAGTGTGAAAGTACTCTGAAGTCAGTTGTGAATTAGTGTGGAAACAATTCATCGTACCTCAATGTTTAAAAACTCAGCTCAATAATTTAGCATGAATTTGGTAGCTTTTTGCATTTTCTTCCAAAATAATATAACGTATAATAAGGTTTTTACTGTTAAAAAATCATGAGGAGTTTATGTTTATATTACTCCTCAATACAGTCTTCAATCGTATCTCTATTTCTGTCAGAGTACAAAAACATCGGATGTTTCTTTCCCGAGATGGAGCTCTTAGACGATTGTTTCACACATGCGGTCGAGCCCCGTTGAGTTCCAAGCACACAGTTCTTTGGGTCGAATCTTTCCTGCACTGACGAGAGATAATATTTCGAAACCGGTCTGTATGTTATCTATTCGACTAATTTCAGCATGGTCCCGCTGCTAGATGAACGAGAAACATCTCTGAGGTAACATCTGTGAGGCATCTTGCATAAAGGCCTGGAATATAATTCAATATTCAGCGTGGTATTAGCCGGGGAAGTCGTTGTTTTCCGGCATACATTTATAAAAACTCACTGTGTAGTTACTTTTGGACAGATAAATGTTCCGAGATTTTATTTTAATACAATCTTCAATCGTATATTGACTTCTCAATGACATACAGGACACACTGGAATTGCTTCAAAAGTAATCAACTATTGGGATATATGCTTATTTACTACTAGTAGGAATCTGCACCGACTGCTGAAACATAAAAGCCTGTCAAGTTACAGAACATCGTAATTTCCAACAAGAATCGCTAATAAACCATTTCTTGGGTGATAATTAAGCAACACTGCCAGTTAGTCATTGGTATAATGGCACGAAACATGTACCGGTGAATTTATTACCTTGTCGGGTATAATAAATTTTCATTCATAATGTTCGCTGTACATGAAGCACACATAAAGTTGAACTGTTGCAGGAACGACTGTGAAATAGTGAAAAATTGACCAACAGTGCTGTCCACATATTGCTTTTCGCATCGTTCCGTACAATGACATAAGTTTGGCTTTTTTATCAAGCAAATAAGAATGGATTTCAATTAGATAGGCATTCAGAAAAAATACAATTTAGTTCTATGTAATAGAAGTCTATCCAAATCCCAATTCAAATTTACCAGAGTTCATACTGCTACGTGAATTCACTATTTGTGATTAAAAGGTTTACTAAGTATGTTAGTTGCAATTTATTCATTGTTTTGAATATAAATATCATAGTTTGATAGTACAATCGTTGAGAGACATTAAGCCACCTTAAACTACACAGCATATTATGTATAGGTGTCATTCTATTGCAGAGTAATATTATTCGCATTCCACTATTTTGTAATTTATGTAATTGATTTACTTTATTCTGATTCAAGAGATATAGGAGAGTTCCGCAAAAATCGTAATGAGGTTTTATTATACAATTATAGCACGTTATTTTGGCATAGATTGATAATACAGATGTCACTCTAGAAAAAATATAGTTTCTTTGATATTTTGCTTATCACATAGTCAGCATGATCATTCAACGAAATTGTATTATCTACAATGAACCCTAGATACTTAATTTTACTCACTATTTCTACATCAGTTTCGTTAATTTTAATTTTGACTTTGTTTCTCCCAATTTTATTTTGTTCATATTCTGTTGTAATGATCATCACCTTAGTTTTAGAGATATTAAGTTTCAGTTTATTTATTCCAAGGTACAACTCAATATTTTTCAATGAATTATTCATTTTTTCAATAGCGACTTGCAAGGTTTCATCGTAGGTATATATTAATGTATCATCTGCAAATGAGTTAATCACATGATCACCATCTACGTAATTGATATCGTTTATATAAATCAGAAATAGTAAAGGTCCTAATACACTACCTTATGGAACTCCAAAATCATTCACTAACTCTTGTGAGTAGTACCTAATAATTTTTGTTATTTGACTTCGCGAACTGAGGTAACTTTTCATTCACTTCAAAACTACATCACCAATACCATAATATAAATAGAATCGTATAGGATATCCAGTGAGTCACAATCAATACCGAAGAAAGTTATACAAGAGATCATTTCTGATTGGAAATTTCATTCATCCTTACCATTTTCGAGTAAATTTCGTTTTTGAGATCTCCACAAAGAAACTTGTTTTTGTTACAAAAAAATATTTCAAAGGACCCAAGAATATCTTTTTAATCTTTTTAAGAACTAGGAAGAATTCTTGGTCTTTCTTCTGTAGAATATTTGTGAAAATTTCACAGTTTTCAAATATCAAACAAATCAATTTCTTTTCTTGCATTTCAATTATTTGAAACTTTGTGAAATTGGCCGCGGTGGTAGTGCGCCCGACTCACGATCGGAAGATCGTGGGTTCGATTCCCGCCTCGACCAGATATTTTTCTCGAAAGAATTTATCTGGTTGAAGCGGGTATGATTCTGCAACCGTGTTAGGAATCACACGTTAAAAGGTAAGACCTCGTTAGTCCTTAGCTCACACAAGTTTCTCAACTTCTGAGAATTGTCGTTCGTTTGGGGGCGACAGCTGATTAACGGGAAAACAGATTTTAAACAGATTTTTTACAATAGTTCAGAAATTTGTAACTCATGTCATTGGATTCGCCAAAGATATGCCATTTGGTTGAAGAGTGTTATCTAATGGGGATTTGTTTTCTGGTTATAATAACAACACTTCCAAAATACAAATCATGAAATTATGAAACAATAAAAATTAATTGGCGCTCCGGGGCGACTTCATTGATTCCAGTGGCGCATTTGCTTTTCGGCTGCAGGCAAACCCGGAAAAACCTGCAGCACCACATCATCTGAAGATCTCGATCTGCCAATGTCCTCTCTCTCATGAAACAAAAATGTAGGGTGTCTCCAGAAGCTCCTATAAATTCAATACACCGCCAGAACACTTAGTGGCACGACTATCGTCAAACCTAAACCAGTCCGTTTTGTCTTTGATCAAGGCGTAATACTAACCAGATTCAACGCCACAACCACAGTGAACAACGACTACATGAAGAATATATTAGTGATCTGCTAGAATGAACTTATAACAGTCAGTTAATTTGGCACATGTTTGGCAATACAGTCGATCATCACTTTTCAAAAGTTCCATTTTCAGATGATTTAACAATAAACTTTGTACGGATTGGTTTATTAGTCATATTAGGAAACGCTAGTTTCCTGGATATTTGAATTGTATGTGCCAGAAATGCAAAATGGTATAGGCGCCTCTGTTTCATATTCAGCCATTTTAATTTCATCAATCTATTATGGGTTTGAAACTTGTGTGTGGGTATGAAATTACAAAAGAAAATGTTTTTATCCCTTGATATTTTTGGATATTTTGAAGAATAATGTCATTTTTCGATGTTTTTTTTTTAAATGTCAATTTTGACAGGTTAAGGAAATCACGTGACCTATTTTGTAGACGCCATTTGACATCATTTGTTAAGCAAAATCTACTGCCAAAATCAAATTTCACATAAAACGATAAATAAAAAAGTTTCCCATTTGATGCGGACTTTATCGGTGACACTGTATATGTCATAACCCCTTGCCTTCCCAATGAATCTGATGTATTTTTTACGAGCAATCATTCAAGTTAACAATATCGTTGCGTGTAAAACCAGTTACCCTCCTTACAGATTACATTTAATTCGATGCATACATCGTACACAATAGCAAATGTATGCATTATTTTACGACAGACAGACCAACAAACCAACAAGATTATGAGATGGCCTCGCGTGTCTTAGCCACACTCATCAACCTGGAATAAGTTCATTTGTGCAGCTGCCTGTAATTTATTCTTCTGAACTCAACATGAACCGAACTAAATTAAGCCATTTGTTACAATTTTAACGCCTGCCTTGGCCAAGAGGTGCGATTTAGAACATCTTATCGGAATTGATGTTCTGGGGTGGTGTATGGTCTCCAAAGTATTTATTCCCTTTTCGTCACTTAGAGGGATTAGTAGGGATCGTTCAGGAATTATGTTCATCCTGGGTTTCTCCTATGTCCTCAAAATACGTAGTGAATGGAAGTATCGAGATTCTGTTACTGGGAAACATTTTTTGACGGTAGAAATGTAACATTTGTCTATTAGGTTGTTACAAATGTTTGTTCGTTTCGATGTAATGTGTTAAATAAACAATTTAAAAAAAAAGTTTTTTCAAAACCTTAAAGAACAATAGAATTTATGATTTAAAAAAAAGGTTTTTTAATTTTAATATTTGGTTGCAAAAAACGATTGTTAACTAACAAACGCATTTTTTAGCAACAAAGAAATTTTTTTAAGATTTTTTTTTCTGAAAATCATGATTTTTTCAATTAACATAATGCAGAAAAAAATTTCGAATTGCTTGTAAACAATGTATTTGTTTATAATAAATTTAATAACAATAGCTGCGAAAATTAAAAAAAATATCAATAATTAGTTTTTAGCCATGAGACATTGAAACAATGAAAAATTGAAAATTAAATTTTGTAATGTATTTTTTATAAAATTATAATTTTCAATTGTTAACAAAAAAATAGAAAATAACAATTTTTTTTTTGGCAACGGTAATCTATTTTTTATCTATTGAGGATAACTTCACCAAAGGAAAAAAATGCCAGGGTTTTAGTTTAATAATTATAGGGATTTTTATATTAACTTTCAATTCAGAAAAAGTTATTGATAAACAAATTTATAATTAACGTTAAAATTGGAATAAAAATTTTTTGACTGCGGATTATTGTTTATTGGTGTATCCCAATATTACATGAATTTTTTCATTCCTGAATATATACATTTAATATGTTTAAATATTTTTTTTTGTTTTTATGTCAGAGTGACGAAAGGCGCGCGGAAGCCAGACTACCCGCTTTTGGCTCTATTTTCAGGGCTCTGTAAAAATTATTAATAATCGAGATACAGTTTCGGGAGTCGGGACTTTTTTTACGCAAATCCATCGATCTTTTCAAATCTTTTTTCAAATTTCCAAAATTTTTTAAATTTTCCGAGATATTAAGAAACAACTAAAGCCTAATTTTTTTCACTTAATTGTTTATAACTTTTGTAATTTTCATCGGCGTGTTTCCGGACCTTTTCTTAAACTTTCTAGGCAAAAATACGAATCGAATGACACCTTGGTCGTAATTTTTGGACAGGGCTGAAAAATTTTACAAAAAAAAGTACATGTGAACTAGACTATACGCAAAAAACAGCATCGTATGTTTTGGTCGACGGAACAGTGACTGGGTAGATTTTGGATATATTGGATGAATAGTGCCAATTACGTGTCGTTATTAACGGATTCTACATTATTTTCATTCCAAATCGGCGAATCTCATTTTGGGTTAAAGTATTTTTTTGGATATCGCTGGATTCTCTTCAATAATAGAGGATAAGTATATGGTATATTTGTATTCAACGTCTCAGGGTTGCGTCGGGTTTTTGCACATGAGGTGAGTCGAAAATTATATTCCATTTTATACCACGTTTTGTTTCGATCAGACCGTAACACTTGGCGTTTCATGATACCATTTCGACTTGTATTTCCAATTCTTCCAAAGAATAGGAGTTTGTGGTAGTCTTCGAGCTTATAAAAGGGTTAGATACATTTTTTTTAGAACTAGGAAGTGCGAGTTCTATTTATTTTCGATCCAACATAGGACAGCTGATACGGGAACTGATGAAGTCTTACCCTATCTCGTGAAACGTCCTGGTTGGATTCGCTTGAGGACATAGTGATAAGTACCACCCAGTAGATGTTTCTTTATTTTAGTTGCCTAGTGAGCGCACAGAAGGTAAACACTCGCTGTGCATGAACAAGTCGAGTATTTTTTCCTTGAAGTCTTATAGAATTTATATATACATGTTTAGCTTAATTTAGTTTTACTAATAAGAAGGTGCGTTTTAAGATAAAGACTAATTTTTATAGACTTTATTCTAGAACCGTTCTTTCGAGAGTTTTTCTTTGCCTTCAACTCCAAATTTTGTATAATTTGTATCATAATATACACACATCGGAAAAGTCTAGGGATATTTTTATAACATACTAAATATCATAAAAATAAATGCATGAGGTCGTTTAATTTCGATTAAATTGGTACACTCGACCACCCTGTAGATTTCTATGGTTTGAACAAAGCTGTTGGGTTACAAACTGTAGGTTTTCGGCTAAAATGAATAATCTGAAAGTGTCGAGTTTGTACATTCTATGCAGTTCTTGCTCAGCAATTAAACTGGAAATATTGTGCTTTAACATGGAACGCCATCACTTACCATTGGCTGAGATGAATAGAGCTGTAGGGCTTCTTCAAGGTGGCATGCGACAAAATGATGTAGCTCTTCGTTTGGGGGTCTCCCAAAGTGTTATCAGTCGATTGTGGCGGCGTTTCCGTGAAACTGGCAGTCCAGCCGAACAACATCCAGGGCGAGGACGCGCTACAACTGCAGTTCAAGACCGATTTTTGGTCTTAACCGCAAAAAGACAACCGACAATCACAGCACCTGAGTTGGTTAACGTGTTGCAGCAGACGCACCAGGTAACCATTGGTCGTGATACTGTCAGAAATCGACTGCATGAAGCAGATCTCCACAACAGAAGGCCACTTAGATGTCCACCTTTGTCGAGAGGCAATCGCGGTAGAAGATTAGAGTGGTGTCAAGAACATCAAAACTGGGATGCAAATGATTGGGCCATAGTTTTGTTTACAGACGAATCCAGATTTGGATTTCATCCAGATTCTCGTCGAGTAAGACTGTGGAGACGAATAATGAACGTTTGAGACACGTCCAGGAAGTCCACACATACAGAGGTGGTACAGTAATGCTATGGGGCGGAATCATGATCGGCGGCAGAACCGATCTTGTTTTTTCCAAATCGCTCCCTCACAGCTCGACAGTACCTCGACACCATTCTTCTACCTATCGTCCGTCCGTTTGCTGGTACTGTTGGTGAAAACTTCCACCTAATGCACGATAATGCTCGTCCACATGTCGCGCGTCTAGTGACTGACTGCCTCATCAACGAAGGAGTTGATGTATTGCCATGGCCAGCACAATCACCGGACCTGAATCCCATCGAGCATGTGTGGGTAGCAGTATAATGTAGGTTTTCGGAAACTCCCTGTATTTCTCTCTCGATTATTCAATGTTGGTTTATTCATAGATCGGAAAATAGTCATTATGAATGTATTTAAAATATTCGAATTTTGACTATTGGAGTACCTCAAGGATATGTGTTGGGACCGCTATTATTTTTATTATATTGTAATGATGTTGGGGCCGCGGTTGTTGAGAATACGTGCGTTATGTATACAGATGACACATCACTTCTAATTTCGGACAAAGACGACACAATTTCAAAAGAGAATTGTAACACGGTGTCAAATCATTTGATTTCATGATGTGTCGCCAACTCACTTCATTTCAAGTCTCGAAAAACTTCATTAGTACGGTTTCATCAAAAGCAAAAAATCTGTTCAACTTTCGAAATTAAATTCAATGAGAATGAAAACACACTTTATTTATCCGATGAGTGTAAATTTTTGGGACTCACGCTAGATAATTGTCTGAAGTGGAAGAGTCATTGTAATAAACTGTTATTGAAACTAAGTTCTGTTTCGTATTTGATACCACTGAGCAGTTAGTAAATTATTACTATTCACATATAGAATCTAGAACCAGATGTGGCGTTTGCCTTTGGGGAAGCTATTCATCGGCTCCAAATGTATTTATTTCCGAAAAAAAGATACGAATTTCAACAGACGTTAATCAGAGAACCTCCTGCAGAGATTGATACAAATATTTGAAAATTTTAACTTTCCCAGATATTTTCATTTTTGAAATGTGTGTATTCATACACACACCAGTAGGTCGAAATATGATTGCATTTCATCTTACCATAATGCAAATACAAGAAAGTGCAATGATTTTCACATGAATCCCGTCAAATATTAGTTATTTATGTATCAAGGGAATTAGGAGGGCCTTAATTACCGATGGCAAAGTTTGCGTCCCGAGGGCCTCTGGCACGAGGGACAGCAATTGCCTGAGGTTATTAAGGCTCATTAATTCCCGTGGTACATAGATAATTTTATTTCTGACCGATTTCAATAAAATTTTGTTCATTTTTGAAACGGAAAAATGTACCAATTCATTACCTTCCCGGTATATTTGAATCAGGTAGGTACCGTTGATTATAGTAGAGTTTTCTTGTTGCTAGGTTGTTGCTATGATACTTGTTTATAAACAGAACTTTGTTATCAAGCTGTGTTTGCGGTGAAAACGTGTTTTCTACCCCAAATATAATGGAGGATATTTTGAAAAAAGCTGAACAAGCAAGAGAATCATTAATTCCATCAAAAAGTGAAGCCGTATACCAAAAAGAATACAAGATATATCTGGACTGGCTGACACGGAAAAATGTTATGCCAAAAGATGTCACTGAAACTGTATTTCTGGCATATTTTCAAGAACTGGTAAGGAATTTTCTATGTTTTTCGGTAGATTTGGTAGTAATTGTGTTTATTCGTTTCAGTCATAAACGTATAGTCCGAATTCTTTATGGACTAAATGGTCAATGCTAAAATCGATGGTGACTATACATGAGAAACGAGATATCACCAAGTTCAATGAACTACAGGCTTTTTTGAAACGGAAGAGTAAGAGTTATAAGCCGAAAAAGTCTGCTGTTTTATCTCCTAAAGATATTCATTTATTGCATAAGGTAATTTTTTTCTTATTTTCCTTTTTGTGTGTATTTATTTCCTTTTTTTGTTATAGGTTGTTTTGATTATGGGTTGCAGAAGGATGCAGAAGTCAGGAACTTTTGAATATGAAGATATCGGATATAGAGGACCGGGATTCCGTTATGGTAGTGAACGTACCGGAAAGTAAAACTGGTGTATCGAAGAAATTTACAGTTGTGGATGAAAAAGAGTTCTCCGCTTTGCCTTTATTAAGACTTTATATGTCTTTGCGTCCTAAAGGTATTGAACGATTTTTTTTTGAGCTTCCGACAAAATAAATGTACATCTCAGCCAATTGGAAAAAACATGTTTGGGAAAATCCCCAGCAAAATCGCAATGTATTTAGGATTGCCAAACTCATCTTCCTATACGGGACATTGCCTTCGTCGCACTTCTGCTACTGCTCTAGCCAATGCAGGAGCAACTATGACTAACTTAAAAAGACACGGAGGTTGGAAAAGTTCCACGGTGGCGGAGGGGTATTTGGAGGATAGCATCGAATTGAGAAATAAAACGGCGCGTATGTTGTCTACTTTGTCATCAGAAGAGGCAGGTACCTCGACTGTAGTGAACAGAAGCTCCAGCCATACAAAAGAAGAAATTGTTTCCAGTGGCGGAAGTAATTTTCAGGGAACATTTCAAAATTGTACATTTATTATTTGTAATGACGTGAATAAATAAAATATGGTTCAGTTTTCATTTCTATTTATTTTTGCTTGTGAAAGGTAGAGGGAATTATAAAATCTATAATGTCCCAAGGGAGTTATGACCCTCTTTATTGATAGCGTAACTATGACGATATAAGCTGATAATATCCCGGTCAGAAATAAAATATATTATAACCGCTAACTCACCTTCTTAGTTGGCGGTAAAACTTCATAACAAACTGCCCGAATCATTGAAAACTACTGATAGAATTCAGGTTCTCGATCTTCTTTGATTTTAGTTCTCTATCACATTAATTAAATGAAGCTGGAGTTGAATAAAGTTGATATGTTTTGTCCGTGATTTTATGCATATGACAGTCTTTCATATTTTGTATGTTTGGTTTAATTTCACTTTAATTATTATTTTATGTATGTACAAAATATTATTTGACCTATCCTATAACTTGGAATTGGATGTCAACGACATTAGAAAAACATCAGCTGAGAAAATAAACAAGCTACAGCGTGATACAAATTTATTAACCAAGGAAAAAACGATCACTGGAAAAAAAAATCGATACAATGGAACAAGATAAAAAGAAGAAAAACCTACGCTTATTTAACTACGATGAAAAACCAGATGAAAATCTAAGAAAAGAAATCTGTCTTTTCTTGAATTCCAAAATGTCTATCAACTTAGCAGACACAGACATTATACTATGCTACAGAGTGGGAAAAACTCTCGAAAACCAAACTAAACCTCGTGCAATCTTTATAAAACTCAAGGACCAATTCACGAAACAAATGATCTACTCCAAAAAAAAAACAACTAAAAGGATCGAAGGTGGTAATACGTGAAGACTTAACCAGCACCAGAGTAGATATTCTCAACAAAGTGATTGAAAAAGTTTCCATAAGGAATGCGTGAACTGATTCGGGAAAAATATTCGTAAACTACAACAATAAAATCTCAATTGTCAAATCGCATGAAGATTTCTACAATTTGTTTCACTAGCAAATCCACTGTTTTGATACCATGTATAAAATCTTTCAAGTTGATAATAATGATTATTTTTTATTTTTCTATTTATTATTCTCTGATGCAGTGTTACTTTGATTTATTGTTAAATTTTTATTGACTTTTCGTCAACAACCACTTTCAAGAATAATTTTTTTTTTATATTAATAGCGATTTATCTGGAAGTGTACCCCAATTTAAACTGTACTTTAGTTTAATCACATTGGTATACGATATGTTAGAGTTTCTCAATCTACTAGACGATAAAGAGGAGATAGAGACGGAGGAATATGAGCACTTTCAGGAGTATTTTGGAAGTGAGGGGAATGACTCATGCAATGGTATGTTAGCAATTATTCACTTCAATATCAGAAGTATCAACAAAAATTTCGATGAACTGCTAGTCTATTTAGAAAAAACTCATAATCATATAGATGTCATAATATTGTCAGAGACGTGGAATGTAGAGACCTTAAACGATTATACTATATCGGGATATTCGATATACTACAATAATTCCAAAGAAAACCAAAACAATGGTGTTATTGTGTATGTTAGGGAATACATTGACTCAATCGTGTCAGCAATAAATTTAACGGAAACGAACTTGCTCATATTGACTCTAACCACGCATAACCTCAGCATAGGGATAACAGCGTCTTATAGATTACCGTCAATCGACACTTTCACTTATCTGGAAGAATTACAAAACCATTTCTCAACCACTAAAAAAAACGATTTAGATATTTTTGTAGGTGATATTAATATAAATTTATTAGATGGTCTCTCAAACAATGTTCATACATACGTAAATGTATTGTCTGAACACGGGTATTTCTCTCTTATCAATAAACCAACGAGGGTTAGTCAGGAATCTAAAAGCATTGTTGATCATATATTTTTAAGGACAAGAATATCAAACATTGAGGCACATCCCGTCATTATTCAATCGGATATCACTGATCATTACCCAATTTACCTGGGGCTTACCAAGACTGATTGTGTAAACCTCAATCATGAAAAAAAAAAACAAAACAGCAGAATAAAAAAATTAATTACTTCATTTTAAACAATCAATTGAATGAAGAAAACTGGAGTGGTATTCTAACCAACACTGATACTCAGTTAGCATATAACAATTTTCTACATAAACTTGAATCATATATTGAAGTCTCAGCATATAATTGCAATGTAACTAAGAATCGTGACCATAAATTAAAACCTTGGATAACCAACGGCTTAATCACTTCAATCCGGAAAAGAGATTCACTTAAGAAAAAATTATTACATAAGCCATCAGTGCAAAGTTGTAATGAATACAAAGCTTATAGAAATAAACTAAACAAATTGATCGAACAAACAAAGAACGATTATTATAACGGAAAACTGAATTCCAGTAAAGAAAACTGCAAAAAAACTTGGGAAATAATAAATGAAATAACAAACAGAAATAGAAATAAATCTTCTCTTTTCAACTATAGTATTAAAAATAAAGACGGTGAACGGATAACTGAGCTAAACAAAAAAATAAATGCAGTCAATGAGTACTTTGTGAACATAGGATCAGAAATGGCTCGACGAATAAAAAAAATGGAATCGCTACCCCCTACTTTTTTGAAAGATAAATATATACAATCCACCATGTTTCTCAAGCCGGTAACAAAAAACGAACTTATTGAGGTAATATATAAACTTAAATTAAATTGTTCACCTGGATTAGATAGCATCTCCTCGAGTACTATAAAAAAGATACATCTGCATCTGCTAACACCCCTAGTGCATATTATAAATTTAGTATACAAAAATGGCAAACTACCGTCCCAATGGAAAGAATCATTTGTAATTCCTATATTCAAAACCGGTGCACATGACGATCTTGGTAACTACAGGCCCATTTCCATAATAAATAACTTTGCAAAAATATTTGAAATAACTTTGAAAAAACGTATGATGGAATTTTTCCGTGAAAATCAAGTTATTACAGACAGGCAGTTCGGTTTTATCGAAAAATCAAATACTGAATGTGCAGTAATTGATCTAATGAATAAAGTTGTGGGAGCCTTGAATCGATCAGAAAAGTGCTTAACCATTTTCCTCGATCTCGCCAAGGCCTTCGACACTGTATCTCATGCCAAGCTCTTAGACAAATTATATAACTACGGGATTCGTGGTCCAACGTTACTTTTAATAAAAGACTATCTCTCACACAGAATGCAAAAAGTAAAAATTGACAACCATTTGAGCAGCTCTAGAGAAGTCACAATATGAGTTCCTCAGGGAACAGTATTAGGTCCATTACTTTTCCTTGTATATATTAACAGTATCAGTAAGATCAACAATTTTAACGAACATCTTATCTCGTATGCAGACGATACAGCTATTGTAATTGTAGGCGACTCTTGGGATAATGTGTTCCTTAAATCTGAAAAGGTTCTCCAAGACATACAAACATGGCTTAATTTCAATCTACTGACCTTAAACATAAAAAAGACAAAATATGTAACATTTACTTTATCACATAGAGATCAACCAGTTAATAATACAATCAGTATACATCAAAAGGGCTGTAGTACGAATGATTGTTCCTGCCCTAATATAGAAAGGACTCAAAATATAAAATACTTAGGTGTGATGGTGGATCAACATTTAAGATGGGAGGTACATGCCAATTACATGATCAAACGACTCAGGATACTGATGAGACAATTCTACGCCCTCCGTGATATTCTAGATAAAAAAAATTTATTAATGATTTATAACTCCCTTGCCGAATCGGTATTAAGATATTGTATCACCGTTTGGGGAGGAATGTTTGACAACGTTCTGAGCCGACTTCAAACAACCCAGAATACTGTCCTAAAAATATTATTCAAGAAACCTAAAATTTTCTCAACAGAAAAATTGTATCAAGAAAATGGATTAATGAATACCCGTAGTTTATATATTTATAACTGTCTCCTATGGATGCATTCAAATAAACATAACTTTACTTTCACTAAAATATATAACAATGAAATACAAAGGCAAACCAGATCGGTGGAAAATCTATTCATCAGCATCCCAAAGTTCAATAAAACTCATACACAAAGATGTATTTTTTATTTTGGTGCTAAATTTTTCAATGCGTTACCCATGGAAATCAAGGTTATAGAAAAACCACATCTGTTCAAAAAAGCGGTAAAAAATTGTATACGTGAAAACCCAAATATATTTTGCATTATCTGATCTCCTCACTCAATTCATAAGAAAGACTTCAGTCTCTATTTCCCTCACTCTCTCTCTCTTTCTTTATGTAATTTTATTATTTTTCTCTTTTTCTTACTTTTTTTTCTTTTTTTAACATCTCAGTGAATAAGTATTAGTTTATTATTGTACTTAGTTGTACACCATCTATATTAAAAGTGATTTTACATGTATTATTTAGGTACTATTAATTTCTCGCTCAGCGAATCATAACTAGTGTGTAGTCCACTTCGAGGTGGGTTGACACAGCAGCACAAGCATATCACATGCTTAGGTAATGTCGCCCCACTCGAAATGGAAATTTATTGTTTACAAATATTGTACTATATAATTGCACTGTACCCAATCTGAATTTATACATTATACATTTACTTTCTGAGTTCTACAGGAATAATAAATTGATTTGATTCGATTCCTGAGCGTATGTCTTTTATTTTTTTTATAATAAATATCTTATTCAGTTTTCAAATGAGCTCTTTCATTGTTTGGAAAAATGAGGGTCGGATGAAACAGCAAAAAATCTTCTCGAAAACTGAGTTGCGATAATATCAATTATGTTTCAAATTTCATGAAAAAATTTCCTTTCGAATATCCAGGGGAAAAAAGTAATTCACGAACGATGTCACATTTCACACAGGTTCCTCCCACATTCATCACATCAAATTATTCGCAAGAATGATTCATTGGACCAGAAATATTTCAAATTTCCCATTCAAATACCTCTGGCAACGGTCCAATGAAATTCTCATCCGCGTTGCCCTTCATTAATATAAATTACAAAATTCCTATTTATTGCACGAAGAGTTTAATTTCATCACACGATAAATTAAAAAGTTACGATACAGCCCCTCGCCGGCCTTTTCTCTAAATTTATCAATTTCAGAGAAGTAACGGTTTCAGGGAAGTAATTAAATCAGAAGTACCGAGTGATACTGCAACTTCTAATGAACTTCGCGACTGAAGAAGATAGAGGGTATTATCAGAGATTATATCCTTCGAGAATTTTTCCTCTGTTTTCTCGTCTACTATTGGAGAGAAAGTGGCGATATAATAGGGATTACATTCCAAGAATAGAGCTCGGTTGTCTGATTCAGTTGGGTATTTCAGGGTTAGCCCAAATCTATATTTGCGTCTTCTATATGGAGATATGAACTGCGAAATTTCACTTGTGAAACTCCCGTAGAGTGAATAACTTTCAAGATAATGTTTTCTGTGGAGAAATGAGGAAAAATAATGCTACAAATAGTTTTGATCTCACATTCTTACCACTCCACTCATGATTTTTTGTTAAGGAAATCAAAATATGAATATCGGTAGTCTGAGCTGATCGGATCTAGGCCAAAGTTAATTTATCATTCTGTTCTAGGACTATGAACTGTCTACATAAGTGGACATTGTGACTGAACAACTCATATTTATTCCTAATAACACGATATGTTCAGAATGAAAATAACTAATTCATTCATTTCACGTGGTGACTTTGAAAACAATCTTCCATTATAGTTCACGCAAAGGTGAACTTTACTCAAAATACATGAGACGTGATTTTCAATTGCAACCATTGGCTGGTGTACCTCAAGGATTGATTCTTGGTCCGCCATTTTCATAACTTCATTTAATTGATCTTCCTAAATACGTCGGCACTAAACACCTAATTCTATATGCTGATGATACCACTTTTTCAACGGAAGCAGAAACGTCTGAAGAACTCATTGCAAAAATGAATATACTGGCAAAGGAATTTACCACGTAGTGTGTGAAAAATTCTCTGATGGTAAATTCTGCTGAAACAGTTTGTATGCACTCTTTCACCAGAAATGAAATATCTGAGAATAGTAGAATCTCAGTAAATGATAGTGAAGTCCCATTCGTGAAATCAACCAAATTTATAAGTTTTTGTGGACAATAATATGGGATGGAATACCCGTGGGTTGCGCTACCTATCGGGCGCATCCCCAGGTGGTGGATAGGGGAACGGCCAGGGGACTGGAGGCCCTGTCCGGAAAGCCAATATGGCCTTAAGGACGAGATCACCGGACTCCTGATTAGTGACAGAAACAATTAAAGTGAGGGGAACTAAAACTCAACAGAAGCCTTTGTAAAACATGCCATCGTGGACCAGCCCACCCAAGGTGAGGTGTAAGGAATCATGGCGACAGATGCATGGCCGCAAGGTAATATGCGTTTACGAACTATCCCCTTGGGGAACTGGGCGGAACCTCATAGTAATCAGCCTACCTCTGGTTATGAGGGGCTCTGCCAAAGGTGACCAACTCTTTCCTTGCTACTCGTGGGAACACATATAAATGAAACAAACACAAAAACAGAAACAACAAAAACAAAAATCTATCTCGAGACTGGACAGAAGTGTTTGCCTCAATCTACGGCGTTGGCTGGGGATTAACAGAAATGTCCACCCCAATCTAACGCTTGGAATGAGGCTGAACAAAGCAGATCACCTCGTGATGTAATACGAAGCCCAAGGCGTAGGCGCATTTGTGGCGCCGAGGTCAAAAGGAGAAAGAGAGCAAAGGAGGCAAAAGTGGTAGCAACTTTAAGTGCACCCTCCTCCTCTTCCACTCCACCTCCAACAGCAAGGGCACTTCCTGCGGCGGGCGCCAAAAGCTTTGCCTTGAATGAAGGCAAGGAACTGGCTGCCCCTGCAGAAAAGCTCCCTCACTTGTGCACCCCCACGCAGGGAACCCCAAGATGGTTGAAGAAGCCGCGCAACGATAGTAATGTCGCTACACCTTCCAAAACCACCGCGGAGGCCATCGTGAGACACCTCAAGGTTGCCAAAGAGAGTGTGTGTCCGGCGAGTCTTGGCCTACACCTGCCAATATAAAAGAGATGTCTCCTAGTGACTTGTCCACCTTCCTGGAAAGGACAGTATGGAGGATGACCTAGGAGGACAACTCCTTAGGAGGATGTTCAATGGGTCACATGTGGCCTGAGTGTTGTGGGTCTAAACTCATCCTCCCTACTCTACAGATACAGATGGGATGGAATAGCAATGTCAATCACATTTGCAAGAAATTGAATAGTAGTGACTTTGCTATATTGCAACTGAAAAATATTTTTATGACGAGTCAGCATTTACTATGCTGATCAACTGTTCATTCTCACATTTCTTATAATATTATTCTATGGGTTGGTGCAGTCGGAGCATCCAGGGTCTTCGTCTCTGAAAAGAGATTGTACGATTAATGTTCGGCCTAGACTATCGTAATCATTCCAAAGAACAGGGAATTCTTAGATTTCACTTTATTCACATCTACAAATTCATTCTATATGCAAAAAGTAATTTTCTCTCAACTCTGATTATCACTACTACCCAACTCGATCCTCGAAACTTATGGAGAATCGTCAAATCACTAATAGAGAAATTGCTAGGGATTTTGGGCATGAAGTCATATTAGTAATCTCCTACAAATTTTATAAAGCACCAAATTTTGGTATAGCCAACATTCCATTTTCGAACATTATTGCGGCCTCACCCAAGGAAATCACGTCCATATGTATTATTCAATTTGCTACCCCTTTAGGTCGATTTAGGCCTGTATTGCGAAAAGTTTACATACCCAGCTGTAAATTTATATGAATTTTCTATTTTGGCATCATAAGAGTATTTTCAAAATTCACATATGATTCGACGGCCGCAACTTCAAAAATTAGGGGTCAAAAGTAAAAAAAAACTACTTTTTGCACGTTTTTTTGCCAATATCTCTTTTTCAATAGGTTTTATGCTAATTGCATTCATCATCAGTAATGTAGAGAATTGAATTCTCTACAACTTTTGTTTCAAACATTTTTTCATATGTTGAATCGTTTTTGAGATAGAGGACACCGCGAACGCAGATTAAATATTATTTGAAATCAACTGGTTGCCCCGATCAAAATCAGCTCATTTAAGGTTTGCATCTCGAAACAAGTAGTCACTTACTTAACGAGCATCTCGTTATTTTTTTGAACTTTCAATTTGTACTTCTCATTTGTATTTGTATTTAGATCTTAAATAAATAACATATATTATATTATATTATTATCTGCAACAAGAAATTCAAAATTGATAACAAAATCTGTAATTTTTACTTCAGAATATCGTACGACATGTCCCTACGCAATGTTCATCTATTTTCCCTCATGTCATTTCCAATTCTTCAACGGTGAACTCACAACTTGGCCAACTGGAGATGTTTGTTCTGGTCGAAAAAATAAAACGTGATGGGGGCAATCCAATATCTTCCACCATTACGTTCGGTGGAGGGTACTGAATATTTAATTTCTACTTTCTCGCTCGGTCGTCCATCGGTTTTATTGACTGCATTGCCGATTCACACTCACATTGCCACACCTTGATGGTTTACGTCCAAGTTTGGATAACTTTTCCCCGTTGTGGCTGCTGTTGAATTGTACCCGATTGACGTATACTGGATTGAATTTTCATGTTCACAACAAAACATTTTGCTCAAATCGAATGGGAAGTATTTTTAAAAAAGATTTTTGGATTTCTACTTCCGCACTCTCATACGAAAAAAATGTGGGAGGATTACGATTGAAGAAAGAAAGCAACTAAGTTCAAAATAAACTATCTACAAAGTTGTGTAGATCATGTATTGTTACTTCTATCATATTTCAATTATTCACATACTCTTGGCTGAAAAGGTGGTCTTCACACATGCAGCTATTATATATTTTATAATTCAATTTGTTTATTGGTCAAAAATGTTGACTTACCAAGTATTTTATTCAAATGTACAGGGTGAGTCAACAATATACCCTCGGTCCATTGCTATCAGAGGAAACAAGTTTTTGAACTGCTCAATGTTTTTTGCAGTCATACATCATACTATCTTTTTAAATTATTTCTTCGCATACTGGGTGATTCAGTCGAGCGTAGTTATATTTTTCAAATATAACACCCAGTATATGAATACGTCATTCGATTCCATATTTTTCTCTCTAAGGAATTTTTGTTTTTGAATTTTCATTGCGGCATTGCCAAGTTATTCCCGAAAAACCTATTTTGCAGACAATATTTTTTTAATGTTTGTTTGAAGGTGATTGACAATGTTTCATGATAAATTTCACTAGTTCGGACTTCCATTGTCTACTATATAAAATGATACAACCCTGAAACAACTAAAAAAGAAGAATTAAAAATTAATAGCTGAAAATAACAAATATATTTAGCAAAACAAACCTGAAATGAAATAATAGTGAAACAAAATATAAGTAAAAATAGAATAATCGAATAAATAAAAATAAAGAAATGGAAAATAAAAATAAAAAGTGGAGAGATTCCAAGTCACGTTAGTTCACGACGTTTCGATTGTTAGTATCTACAATCGTCTTCGGGTGATGACTGGACTAATTCCTCCGAGAGATGACTATTTATAGGTCGTTCGAGTACTTTCACTTATCCCGCTTTCCATTTTCCGTTTCACTGGTTCCGTGGGAGATGAATACGTTTGGCGGGAGTTGGCCATTTTTTGCTTGATGATGGGTTTCCATATGTTGCGTATTTCTACGCTGGCCTGGCTGAATACGTTGTTGGACAACATGTATGCGGCTTCCTTGAATTTTCTCCGAAACCAATGTTCCTCTCTGTGCAAGATCTCAGCTTAGGACCACTCGATGTTGTGTTGATGGGTCCTGGGTCCAAACATGGTCTGCTATTCCTGATTTGCTATTTCCCCGTCGCTCTGTGTGTTTCTTGTGCTTGGCAATGCGAACATTCAATGGCCTCTAGTTCCTATATTGGTTAAACTAAGAGGCCATTGAATGTTCGCATTGCCGAGCACAAGAAACACACACAGCGAGGGGAAACCAGCAAATCAGGAATAGCAGACCATGTTTGAACCCATCAACACAACATCGAGTGGTCCCAAGCTGAGATATTGCACAGAGAGGAACATTGGCTTAGGAGAAAATTCAAGGAAGCCGCATACATGTTGTCCAACAAAGTATTCAGCCAGGCCAGCGTAGAAATACGCAACATATGGAAACCCATCATCAAGCGAAAAATGGCCAACTCCCGCTAAACGGTCATCTCCCACGGAACCAGTGAAGCCGAAAATGGAAAGCGGAGATAAGTAAAAGTA
Organism: Leptinotarsa decemlineata; assembly: GCF_025532065.1. Taxonomy (NCBI): domain Eukaryota; kingdom Metazoa; phylum Arthropoda; class Insecta; order Coleoptera; family Chrysomelidae; genus Leptinotarsa; species Leptinotarsa decemlineata. The sequence goes on from NW_027412569.1 coordinate 406,407, forward strand.
CTCGAACGACCTATAAATAGTCATATCTCGGAGGAATTAGTCTAGTCATCACACGAAGACGATTGTAGATACTAACAATCGAAACGTCGTGAACTAACGTGACTTGGAATCTCTCCACTTTTTATTTTTATTTATTTTTTTCATTTCTTCATTTTTATTTATTCAGTTGTTCCATTTTTACTTGTATTTTATTTCACTATCATTTCATTTCAGGTTTATTTTGCTCAATATAATTGTTATTTTCAGCTATTCATTTTTAATTTTCCTTTTTTATTTGTTTCAGAGATTTCAAATCATTTCATATAGTAGACAATGGAAGTCCGAACTAGTTAAATTCAATATTTTTTTAATTCACCACCCGCATGTCTACAGCAACTTAGTGGATATTTCATAAATTATACCAGTTTCAGTAATTGTTGTAGCCACAAAAAAAATAATTTTTTTACGTTCACGTACTCAAATTTGTTTTTCGAATATCGCTCCTACATTAGCATTTTTCATAGCATCAAGTGATAGTTATGAGCCGTTTTAACAGTAAAAAATGCGTAAAAAACCTAAAGAATATTTATACCTACTTCTTTTTTCTTTAAAAACTCAGTTACACATGAATGACGTCAAAAAATTAATTTCGGAATTTGTCAATAACGCCATGTGTTGAAATTTCTTAGTCATGTAGATTGAATCATTTTCATTATGAATTATATATTGGAAGATATGGTGCAAATGGTGCATGCTTTGGGGGAAAGTGACGGAAACTTCCTTCTTGCATTAATGACTCACAAAGAGAAGTTCCCTGAAAGAAGACAACCAGATGGAAGGGCATTTCAGGTTATAAAAGCAAGTTTTTTTTTATTTGAAAATAACCGCATCAACTTTATAGTCATTAGCGGCGGAAAAGATATTCACAAGCAGTAACTATATTGATTACAATATTATATTCTGTTAGGAAAGTTCAGAGCTCTTAAATAATTTAAAATCTTGCTAGCACTAAAATAACTCAAGGTTTCCTGCAATTCCGCCGATATTTTGCACATTTCCCTTTCTAATTGAAACACTGGACACTGCACTAGATGTATTGTTAGTGCAACTTAACAAATATGGCACTGTGGTTGATCTGCTAGAGATATCAAGTATTCGTGGGTTAGTTTGGTGTGTCCTAATCGAAGATGGGTGATTATAACCTGTTCCCTTCTTTTCAGTGTTCCATAGTTCCATGGTCCGACTTTGGGTTTCCATTCTCTCAGTTTGGATGAGGTACTCTGCCATTCAATGTTCCACTTCCTCAACAATAAGCTTTTGAAGTATAGTTTCAGGTCGGCATGAGGGCTATACATTGTTGTTCCTTGATTCGGATTATCAATCGCTTCACGAGCATGAAAGTCAGCTCTCTCGTTTCCAACAATCCCCACATGCGAAAGAACTCAAAGTAGAATGATTTTCTTCTTGAGCGATTGGAGTTCAAAAAATTGTTATTTGATAAGTATTCCAATGAGGTGTTTGATATATATTCGTTGAAGGAGTTGTAAGGCACTGAGAGAGTCTAAAATGATTGAGACAATGTCCGAAGCATTTGACTTAGCGTACTGAAGAGCTTGAAGGATGGCGAATAGTTCTCCAGTTAGTATTGTTACTGTTTCTGGAAGTTTAAAGGTCAATGCAACATAGTCAGTCACTACTGCAGGTCCTACACCAAGATGAGTTTTGGATGAGTCTGTGTATATTTCTTCAGGGTGGTCGAATTGGTCCAGGATTTGTCGAAAATTTTGTTTGATGATGTTCTTATTTGTATCGTGTTTGGGAAACTGGGACAGGAGAGTGTTTATGATAGGAGTCTGTATGAGCCATGGTGGTGAAGATTTGATGTTTGTGGGGTACAGGGTTGAAAATGAGTCCATTTGTAAAGAACTTACTTGTCGTCGGATCCTCTCGTAAAATGGAAGATCAGTTCTTGGCCGACAGTAACTTGTTGGAAATCGATTTGTTATTGTATTCCTGTAAGTGGAAATGTTTTTCATAGATGCAACTGCGGCAGCATATGACAAACTCAACTGGGTCTTGCGAAAACTCAGGGAAGGTTCTCCTAATTCATAGTAGAGGCTTTCCACTGGCGTGGTCCTATACGCTCCTGCGATTATGCGCAGAGCAGAATGATGTACTGAATCCAGTTGAGATAATGTTCTTCGTTTAGCAGAAGCATATGCAATACAACCATAATCTAATTTAGAGCATATTGAAGATCGGTACAGCAGCAGTAGTGTTGAACCTTAAAAATGTGAAACGCTTCACGATTTTGCGTGTCATCCTTGCGTAGGGGCCATGCTAATATTCTCTATATCGTTCCAATTCTAGTATATGTACCGCCGAAGCGAGCACAAAAACAAGATTTGAAAGAACTGGTAATGTCAATCACGGGAAGTTTGAACGTGTCTACCCTGTAAGAAATGAAGAGAATACATAGCAAATTATTCTTCACCTTGTTGAAAATCCCCATGTAAGTACCCGAGACCTGAGCAGGGAATTAGGATTTTCTCAAACCATCGTGTCTCTAAGTCTCGAGTGATACGAGCAAGAAAATTTCATCCTCAACATACAACTGATGCAAAAGTTAGAAGGAAGGAATTCTGAAAAACGTGTTCAATTTTGCGATAGGGTTTAGAAAAAATCACTCAGGAAAATGATATTTTCGATTTCGTGTTATTTTCTGATGAAGCAACTTTTCATAAAAATGGAACTGTGAATCGGTATAAAATTCATTACCATGCAACGGTATACCCCCATTTTGTTCGTTGCCTGAACCATGAACAGCGTTGATCACTTAATGTTTGGGGTGGAATCTTTGGAAAAAGAGTTATCGATCCATATTTTTTGGATGGGCATCTCTCTGAAAAAAAATATGTAAGATTTCTTCGGGAAGAGTTTTCGAATTTATTGAACGGGGTTCCATAGGGAACAAGACAAGGATTTGGCTACAACAAGACGGTGCACCACCACATTTTAAAACTGAGGTACGGGAATACCTCAACGATAATTTAAATCAAAAATGGATAGGTGGGGTTGGGCTTGTGGCGTGGCCTTCCAGATTACCTGACGTGAACAATGAAGAACGTAGTGGGTTTGAGAGTACAAGCATACATAATTTGAACCACAATATATTTCATGAGTAGATATTTCTTCCTTCAAAGCTAACTGACTTCTACATACCAAGAGATAATCAACCACCTGAAACATATCAATGATTGTCAACATGCCAGAAGAACCACCTCAAAATAAATCTGGTCCATCAGATACAAGAAAAATATTTACCATTCTTCAGTCTTGAAAATGCTATGAAAAAATCTGCTCGCCCAAGTTAAGTGAGAAATCCTTGACGAGAAAGTCACACATAATACTAGAGAGCATATATCTTTGGAAAAAATTGTAGTGTAATCAAAATGATTAGAACTGGAAAACAAAAACGGTGCTAGAGTCGGGAACTTACTGTTTTGGATGCAACACCCAATTCAGACGAAACAAAGAAAGAAGCCCAAGAGAAGAAAAAATTGAAGGAGTAAGATTGAAAAGAGAAGATAAAGCAAGCGTTGATATTACAGAAGAGTTGTCTTATACCTATGACCCATTTGGTGAGCAGGATGGTGATTACGAAGCAGTTTGCATTTATTGTAATGAAATCTATTTTATGTCAAAACCGAGAAAAGTTTGGTTTCGTTGTTAAGTCTGCATAACATGGAATAGCAAGCTTGAATTGTCAAGAAGTCTTTCAAATATGTTTTAACTTTTGGGGTTCATGTTTTTACAAAATTTGGTAGTATATTGTAGATGTTTAACATTGAGAGAGTTTTTACAGGATTTTTTTCATTTTTGTGAATTTCTTGTAGAAACTGATAAATATATATAGATGGTTATGTCATTATTTCAAGAGATGTAAAGAGTGGTTTACAGGTGTCGATGTAACTGGCACCAGCTATTTATTTTATTGTTTTTTTTTTTTGGAAGAAGAAAAACTTCATTAGCCTTTGTGCTATTACCCCATAGAATCGTACCACATAAAATATACCACATATATATTTTGAGATAATGGCACATAGCTGCTCTATATCAACTGACCAGTCCAGTGAGTCATCAATTATAATTCCAGCAAATTAACACTGTCACCCTTGGTTAGGAACCTATTAGATGAGGAAAGTACTTTTTGCGTTTTACTTGCATTAGCAACTAAATGAATTTACTGAAATAAATTTGCTGTTCTATCTAGCATCACTGATGAGATTTATGGCAGTCGAAGCAGCCTTTTACTGACCTATGATTGCATCAAATCTTCTCTGCTTCAATGTTGATCGTTCTAATTAGTGCCTCAATACGTATCCGTAATTCTACTGTGCGTTACTGTATTTTTCAAGTTCAATATTGGACAAGAATTGTGTGAAATCTACATGCACTTTCCCGAAGACTTCGGAAGTTTACTTCCACAATTATGTTTAGTTTCGTCCGTTATACTTTCAATTATTCTAGAAACTCGAAAGTTTTAACAATGCGCCAATTGCACTACGCTGAAATTTATATTTCTGAAGGGCGTTCGTTAGCGATAATTTGTGACTACGAAATGTAGTATAATTGTATCAAGTCCTTGTCATTTTCACTTCTTCTTTATTACATAGGGACGCCTACATTATTCAAAAAATTGATTTTATGGTAATGTGAACTATTTGAATGACCATTTTCCATTTCACAGGATGTGGAAGAAATGAATTCAGTTGACGAGGCTATTAATTTTTACTTATTCTGGTTATGACCCAGGAAGGACAGAACATCAATACTACACGACTAATTCTTGAAACAATGTTATGTCTGTTTTCGAAGAGAACATAATGTGATCAGGAAAATCTTCACAATGCAATCTTTATTCGAGGTGCAAGTGAATTGAATCACATGTGACAAATATATACTTGAGAAGAAAACTATTGTCCCATATTCTAGCTACGAACAAAGCCGTTCAGAATGGAAACTTGGAAAAAAACGATGACTCAATACCAAAACTATCCAAAGAAAGAGTTGAACAGTCATCGTTGAAAACCAATTTCTGAAAATTGTTTGTCCACTATTTCCTCAGAGTCAAAATTGAAATAATTTTGATTGACAAAGAATCCATTGTTTAGACTTCAAAGTGTGAAATGATATCTTATAGAAATATATTTCAATATTAGATTCAAAATCAGTTCGAAAAAATTAGTGGAAGAAGAATTATTAGGTGGGTAGTCCAGTAGTAAAGATATGGAAGTTATATAGTGTCAAAGTTTCGCCATCCATCGCCGAACAAGATTCGTCCTCGTAATTCAACACCTGACTGCGCTATTTCGACCTGCCAAGGTATCATCAGTGGTGCTAGACAAAACCACTCAACTGTCCAAACTATCAACAAATTAGAAGTCTGTGGCACCTAAAGACGATTGTAGTTCAAAACAATCGAAGTGTCGTGAAGTAACTTAGTGCATTTAATAAATATGATTTTGAATACTGGAATATGCCCTGATGCTTTCAAAATTGGAATAAATACCGACCTATTACAATGATATCTAGTTAAGCAAAATTATTTGAAAAAATCCTCAAGTATAGAATTGGAAAATATTTAGTTAAAATCCATTTTTTCTCAAATAAATTCGGAAGCAGAAAAAATAAGTCCACACAGAATGCAATTTGTCACATAGTAAATAATGTATATCAATCATTTGATGATAAAATACCAACTGTATCAGTTTTTTTTGATTTAGCTAAAGCTTTTGATACAGTCAGCAATTCAATACTTTTGGAAAAATTACAAGCAATTAGATTTCGTGGAACTACATTCAAACTAATGGAAAGTTATTTGCAAAATAGAAATCAACAAGTTAAAATTAATAATATATGAAGTGACAAAAAAATATTTATTCATGGTGTTCCTCAAGGTTCTGTTATGGGTCCAATATTGTTCAATATTTACATGAATGATTTGTTTTATATGCAAACTGAAGAAAAAATCCAATATTCTGCAGATGATATGGTGGTGTAATTTGAAAGTAAGTGTGGAAGCAGATTTCAAAAATATCAAGAAATGGTTTAATGGTAATTTATCGATGATGAATTTTGGAAAAACCAAATAGTTGACTTTCAGTTCTTGCCAGAATTTCAGTGAGAGAATCAAAATTTTTGAAGCAGACTGTATCAAGTACTGCATAATGATTGACAAATATTTGAGAGGGGATCATTTGCTGAAAAAATTGAGGTTCCTCCTGCCAAAATTTAAATATTTAAAAAATTCTTGAGTATACATCATTTGAATTTACTTTATTTTGCTCTGGTTCAATCACAACTACAATATGGAATATTAGGCTGGGGTGGAGTGAGTAGAACCTACTTGACTAACCTTGAAGTTATTCAAAAATATTTTCTATGAATAATCTATAATGAAAAATATGATTTTTCAAGTGAACGTCATTACAAAATTAATAAAAAAAATGGATACATGTCAATTATATTTTAATAATCTTTCGATGTATATGTATGAAAATAAGTCAAACGTTCAATATAATGATCATAGATATGATACAAGAAATAAATTAACGTATTCTTTGAAAAATAGAGTGAAGAAAATGATACTCGAAAAATTATATGTACATAATTCCTTATATATTCCGGACCGTATAAAAGGACAGGATAAAAGAACAGGATGACACGTTCAGTTTGAGTAGAGCCTAGATGATGATAGTACGACCAGCTATCGAAAGCGCTCGCATATAATTAAATAGAAGTTATAAAGCTTCAAATCCTTTTTGTGACTTACAATAATATTAATATATATATATATATATATATATATATATATATATATATATATATATATATATATATATATATATATATATAAGAGGAAGGGTAGTCGTTGCTGACTAGTTAAGAATAAAAACTATTGGATAGTGGGGTATTGCAGCAAGTAAATGAGTACTCTTTTAAGTTAGTCCAAGCTTTCGGAAAATTTTATTTCCATCATCAGGGAAACTACAATAATATAAGTTTTAAGGTAAAATCAAAAATATTAATTGTTCATGACTTACATCTTATGTGAGGATGGTTACATTGATGTTAAAGAAAAAATGTTGATACATTGGAGAAGATGAAACTTGATACACAATTCTTGATACACAATAATCTCAAGCATTTAGAATTGTGTATCAAGTTTCATCTTCTCCAATGTATCAACATTTTTTCTTTAACATCAATGTAACCATCCTCACATAAGATGTAAGTCATGAACAATTAATATTTTTGATTTTACCTTAAAACTTATATTATTGTAGTTTCCCTGATGATGGAAATAAAATTTTCCGAAAGCTTGGACTAATTTAAAAAGAGTACTCATTTACTTGCTGCAATACCCCACTATCCAATAGTTTTTCTATATATATATATATAGAAAAAGGTAGTCTTTCTGCTGACTAGTCAGAAAATATAAATATTTGAGTATGTAGCAGGCCAGAAATTAGTGTACTCTTATAACACAGATTCCAAGCTTTCGACAATCTTTATTATCATCATCAGGGATGCTACAATAAGAATAAAAGACAGTCATATTTATAAAATAATAAGTGAGGTTATATGGCAGCTTCAATGAAATATGGACGTAACATATATGAAAAAATACTATGGTGAAACTCAGGACGTTACAGACAAGCAATATATTAGATTCAATGATATATCATTGTATTATCAAGTTAAAAACCACATGTTCCTTGAAGAGGAAACCACGTGCATGATTCAAAAAGACATAATATGACATGTAATCCAATCCAGCATGCGCTGTATCAGCCAATTACGGGGCTCAAAATCGAATTGACATTCGACATCAACAAAATTTTTTTTGATCTGTGACATAAAACCTTAACCCTGTTGCCAAATGATTTTGGGCAATGTCTGGCTGTAGACATCGCATGTTTAGATTCCATTACACTTTAAAGCTAAAGGAATGTTGTAAACAATATCTGGATGAAAATGGATATTTCTATATATGATATATATATATATATATATATATATATATATATATATATATATATATATATATATATATATATATATATATATATATATATATATATATATATACATATATAAATATGCTGAACTGGTTTTTCCGGGTATTTGATCCGTGTATGTGATATTATTTCTAATTAGAGATAATAATAATAATAATATCACATTATCTCTAATTAGAGATAATATCACATACACGGATCAAATACCCGGAAAAACCAGTTCAGCATATATATATATATATATATATTTTCATTAATTTCTTTCCTAAAGGTTATTATCAGTTCAATGATATGATGATTATCATTTTCAATTCTTTTTTCTTCATTATGATTTCCTTCCACGTAGTAACGGCTACATCCATCAATTTATTATCATTTCATTTGGAAGTTTGTTTATATATTATAAAATGTCATGAATGAACTCGTATTATTCCTAATAATTTTAATTTTTTGTGTATATGTATTTGACATGTCACATACACTAATCACATCATTCATTTATTCATTTTCATTCGAAGTCTCCATAATTTGTTAGCTTCACAATTTAGCGTTGTGAAATGTTTTAAATGTTCATACTCATTTCATTTTTGTCAATTCTTTTCTATTTTATATGACTCATTCGAATATTTGTGTTTTCCCGTTCTTGCGTTTTTGCGTTTTCACAATTCATGCGTATTTTGAGGGTTATTTGTGTAGTGTGTTGTGTGCAATTTTTTTATGTGTTGGGTTAGATGTTTTTGTGCTTCTCTGCTTTTTTCTGTTTGTTGCATTTTCGACACACTTTTACTTTTTGTGTGTGTTTTATGTCGTTTTCTGTGTGCTGTCTGTATTGTATTGTGTTTGCATTTTTTGCGTCCATTGTATTTCTATATTGTGTGCTGTGTGTTGTATTTTGCGATGTGTTTGTGTGTTTTTTGTTGTATGTTATGTGTCGTATATTTTGTGTAGTTCGTGCTCTTTTGAGTGTTATCCGAGTTTTGATTTGTATTTAATGTTGTTTACGTGAATGAGTTGAATATTCAAATTTCACAGGATACGTACCTACATTCGATTAGCGACTTTTTTATGTTAATACACTCGTTTCGAAGATGTGCTTACAGTTTCAACAGTTTAGCATGTTCAGTTTGTTGGTGAGACGTCCCAGCACATCAACAACCGATGAAAATATTGAGAAAGTAGGAAAAATTGTCGTCGAATCATAGATTATTCACCAAATACCACCACCTGAAACTTCGAAAATTGGAAAAAATGCTGACACAAGGGGCTACTTCGTAGGGGACAAAATAAAAAATCATGAGTAAATAAATATTTTTTGAGACATGAAAATTCACCTCATTTTTTGAACAGACAGCTATCTGACATGTGTTCATATATGCATTTTATGACGTTTTTTTTTGTGCTTTTTGGGTATTTTTTTGTATTCTCTTTTCTGAATTCTCATCTGCGGTGTGGTGTGTTGTTATATGTGTCCTATGTTTTTGTTCGTTTTCTACATTTTTCCTTCCTTATATTTTTGCGTAGATAATCATCAAAGTTTTCAATGAATTTACCATTTCATTCATTTTCATTTTATTTGTTCTTCCCTGAATTTCGAATCTATTAACACATTCTTCAGTCGATGAGAATCCAAACTTGTAGCATTCAAAAGACTATTCTATTCTTCCAAAAATTCTCAGGGGGTTTATTGACACTGGTTTCAAGAGTAGAGTCTTTGAAGTTTTCGAGTATAATGATATATTTCCACTTCAAACTGTACCCCCCTCACTGCAAAGCTTGTAGAAATTCCTCAAGTGAATCTATCAGCAACTTTCCGGCTCATCATATACGAGAATCCCCCAATAGCAAAGTGACTTTGATCGCAAATATAATATCTGAACTATACCTCGAGAAATACGTCTACATCATCGCCTAATGAGCCTCTGATTAGCCTGGAAGCTCTTTCATTGATTTATGAAAGCCGTGTTGCCCTAGAGACAATATACGCTGCATCAAGACATGAGTTTTCAATTACCTGCTATCTCTGGGTACGATCATGTTCCACGAGTAATTAGAATGTAGGAGTTACATTCTATCGCGAATATTTCAGGTTGCCCGCTGACATGCGATATCCCGCGATGTATTTCATTTGAACGTCAATCTGCGTAATTGGTGATTTAAATTCCATTTTGAATTGTGAAATTCATAGGAAAATCCTGGTTGATTTTTTTCTCATGTGAAAACTTTTTTCTATATCGGCACTCACATTAAGGGAACGTTTTTTTTATTAAACTGTACGGGTATATACATAGTTCCTGGCTACTACCATGGATATCTTTTTGGCATTTAATCGTGACCCCGGTTTGAAAAATACAAATCTAATACCAGAGTCCTGTACAACTTCAAAACTGAAGGCCTTCAAAGAATCCTCTGAGCATTGATTGGTGTAGAAGACTGAATGAGCCATGAATTCATTTCAACAATATGAATTGTCAGTATCAGATTACATTTATTTTGTGATACTGACTTGACCGACATTTCTTCTCAGAAACTATGTATGATCTTCTGAGTAAATTTGATTCTGAAATATATACGTGGACTGTTCAAAAAATAAGATAAATATCCATATTTTGCAAACTACGTACATTCGATTAGTGAACTTTTTATGTAGGTACACTCATTTCGAACATATGTTTACAGTTTCAGTTGTTTAGCATGTTTATTTTGTTGGTGAGTGGCATAAAAGTTGCGAAGTGATTTTCTGCTATCGAAAAAAAATGGATCAAAGAATTTGCATCAAATTTTGTGTGAAAAATGGAATGAAGTGTTCAAAACCACTCACAAAGTTGACAGTGGCATACAATGATTGTACTCTAGAGTCATAAAAATATAAACGAAAGGTACACGCTCTTCACAGAAGGTGGAGAAGATGTGAATGACGATGTTCTCCCTGGACGCCCCAGAACATCAACAACCAAAACACTTAAGAGAATAGTTGAAACTCTATTAGAGAATTGTTGGGGATGTCGGCATATCGATTGACTCATGCCATGGGGTATTTTCGTAAATTTTGGGAATCTGTATCTGTGGAGTAGGAAGGGTGAGTGTAGGTCCACAGCACTCAGGCCACATCCTCCCGAGAAGTTGTCCTCCTAGGTCATCGTACATCCTGTCCTTTCCCGGAAGGTGGGCAGGTCACTAGGCAAGTGTAGGCAAAGACTCGCCGAACACACACTCTCTTATTGACGATAACTCCAGACACTCGCATAGGACATGCCTCGCATAGGGTAGATTTTTACTGGTCATCGAAAAATATTTCTTCGGCGCCATCTTCCCAGGGTCACCCAGAGTGATCCAGGCAAGGTTGCATCTTATGATTTCATCCATTCTCTATAGGGATTGAGCATGGGTGTGACGTTTAGCTAGTTCCACAATTGTCGAAGTCATCAGGTGCCACTGGGTCCTAAAATTCTCAGTTCAGCCGCTTCCTTGGCAATGCGATTACCTTCACTTCTGTCATGCCCTTCAACCCACATCAGGATACTGTTATTATATAGCGAGGCTTTGGTTAAATCTTTGTGGCACTCTAGTACTAGCCCTGAGGTAACACATTGTCTGTTCAAGGCTAATAGGGCTTGTCTAATATCAGTGCAGATTGTTATGTTTTTGCAAGAAATTCCTCTTCTGGTAACTTCTTTTGTGGCAAGCCTTCTTTGGTTTTTGAGCCGTCTGTATATATGCCTATTGCGTTTGTAGCATCTGACTCTGTGTTTTGTTTTATTTGTATTTTCTAGGGTTTATTAAACACAAACATGGATTCAATTGCATCACTGGTTGCCTGCAGCAGAGGTTGAGCGGTAAGCGCTTCTCGCCATAGGCTCAGCCACAATTGACCCATTCCTACTTCGAGGTTTACACCAGCCGTGCGCAATCGTAACATGGACATTAACGCAACCTCCTCAACGTACCATTCCAGAGGGGTCAGACCAGTAATTAATTCCATTGCCGCGGTCGGTGTTGTTCTCATGGCTCCTGTGATGTTTGAACAAGTCGATCACTGTATTTGATAAATTTTTTGGATGGCCGTTGCTTGTAGAACTTCGTTACCCATGCAATGTCTCCGTACGTTAACATAGGTCTTATTATTGCAGTGTAGATCCAGGTGACCACACGGGGTGAAAGACCCCATGCGCATCCCACTGTCCTCCGACATTGCTCATAAGCCACATATGCTCTACTCTGTAGGTGAGAGTTCCATGTCAGTATCCTGTCGAAGATAGTACCAAGGTATTTCACCTCTTCAGAGAAATTTTGAGCATGAAGCGTTTGGCAACGAAGACCGTTTCAAAATTCATGAATTTTTACCAAAAGAGTCATCGCATGAGTGTCGCTCAAAAATTGTTGAATGACGTCAACGGCTATCCAAAATCACTTCAAAATGTCATAGCTGGTGACGAATCATAGGTATATGGTTATGACATCGAAAGCAAAGTCCGATCGTCCCAATGGAAGAGCACAGGAGAGCCAAGACCATAGAAACAGGTTTTGCTCACTATTATTTCGATTACCGTGAAGTAGTGCATCAAGAATTTATGCCACATGGTTGTGCGGTCAATAAGGAGTATTATCTTCAAGTTATGAACCGCTTGTGAGAAGCAATACGAAGAAAAAGTCCGGTATTTTGGAAAAACAATTCATGGCTTTTGCATCACGATAATACACCTCCTCACTCGCCATTGTTTATTCGTGATTTTTTGCCATGAACAACACCGTAATCATGCGTTGGCCACCATATTAACCAGATTTTACCCCTGCAACTTTCATCTGACCCAAGATTGAAAATACAGAAGAACGGCGTTTTGTGACGATTGAGGAGATAAAAACCAAATCGCTGACCTCTCTCAGCGATTCGGTGCATATCATATCATATCATTACATATCATAACTGCTTCAAGTATTGGAGATAACACTGGTACAAGTGTATTATATCTGAGGGGGACTTCTTCGAAGGAGATAAAATAGAAATTGATAGTTTTTAATAAAAATGAGCATTTTTTCTGATTTCCAGTAGCGTCTGATAAATATATAATGTTGGCAAAGACATGATTCGCAATTTTTTGAATAATGGTCCACAGTGCTCCCGGAAACCTGCACTTGCCAGTATTCTTACAGTTTTTTTCCGTAGTTTGAAAATTATCATCGAACTAGGAGAGTTCCCCCCAAGAACCACACCGTAGCTGAGGTGTGAGTGGAATAATGCAAAGTACGTCATTTTTATTATCTCATCGCTTGTCGGTCGGTCGCTATCCAGGCGGTTCGACGTGGGTGCTTTGTTCACTCTCTCAATTGACCGATTTGTGAGTCGGTGGTCCAAGCCGCAAACTGAATGATCCATTTTCACTTGCTATCGTCCAACCCGTGTTAGGAATCACAAGTTAAAAGGTAAGACCTTGTTAATCCTTAGCTCGCACAAGTTTCTACTTCTGAGGGTTGTCGTTCGTAGGGATACGACAGCTGATTAACGGAAAAATAGATTTTAAACAGATTTTTTTTGTGATGTTTTGCAGTTGACGAAGGATATATATTTCACTAGTACAACAACATGGTTTTTTCCCCTGTAGATTCATCGATACTAATTTAATCGGGTTTACAGATTATGTGTTAGAGAGTATGGATGATTAGATGCAAGTGGATGTGATCTATACGGATTTCAGCAAGGCTTTCAATAAAATAAGTCACAACTTGATCATTGAAAAACTCGCAGAGATCGGGATGGATCTGCATCTTCTGGTGTGGATATCGTCATACACTACAGGAAGGCATCAAGTTGTGGATGTTGACAGTTACCAGTCAGAACCTCTTATGGTTACATCAGGTGTACCACAGTTGAGTCACTTGGGGCCATTACTTTTTATAATTTATATTAACAATATTGTTGAAGTATTTCAACATTCCAACTTTTTGTTGTATGCTGATGACCTCAAGATTCATCGAACCATCAAAGAAATCCAGCACTGTGAGAGATTACAAAATGATCCTGAAGCACAAAATAACTTTCACCAGAAATAGAAATTCCATTGATTTTCAATATCAAATGGGAAATCACACAATGAAAACAGGTAATGAAGTACGTGATTTGGGCGTGATTATGGATTCCAAAATGATTTTTAAATCCCACATTGAGAAGACCGTTAATATGTGTTATCGTTTATTGGGTTTCATTATAAGAAATACAAGACGTTTCAGAAATGCAAAAACTCTTCTTAATCTATATTACTCTTATGTATATAGTCGTTTGAACTTTGCATCTGTCGTTTGGAGTCCACAATATTCGGTTTACCAACAGAGAATTGAAAGTGTTCAAAATAAATTCGTCAAACAATTGGCGCGTAAAACTGACATTTCTATAATCAATGGAAATTTCCGTCCAATTTTCAAAAAGTATTCTTTGTTGTCTCTTACAGATAGAACAAAAATGTCAGATATATTAATACTGTATCAATTGTTCTACGTTGATAACAAAAATTTCATTGAATACACCTTGCAGAGACTTACGAAACCATGATCTCTTTGCAACCCCAATTCAGGAAAAATTTCTCCTTCATGCAAAATTGTCAGATCCTTCAATACTCGTTGCAATGATTTTGAAAAACTGAGGTTACCTTTCCTTAGATTTAAAAAGTATGTGAAATCTATTTTCATTTATAATTAGTTATCGGTTCTTTTTATACTGTTTATTTAGTTTTTTGTTAATATTCATTATTATATAGTGTAATGTACTGAGCATTTATATTTTGTTTACTCACTATCTTTCATATGTAAAATGAGGATATTTTTTGGATTTATTCTGTTTGTATCCCTATTTGTGTAATAAATAATAAATAAAAATAAATAGATAGTTCATTTGCGAGAAGATCTATATGTTGATGCCAAGATAAAGTACTGTCGAGAGTAATGCCAAATAATGTTAGCTGAACCTACAGTGGTGAACTCAAGATTGTGTCTTCTTCTATTACTTGTGGAACGTTAGATGATGATTGATCGCTATATATTGAAGTTGTGTCATCTGCATAGAGAATGGACTTATAGGGAGACATGTAATTACATATGTCATTAACATAAATAACAAAGAGCAAGGGCCCAAATATTGAACCTTGTGGAACACCGTGCTCAACAGGTTCAAAAATTGATTGAACGATTTTTGGGAAATCCATATTGACCCTGAGAAAAGAAGTTGTTACTCTCGAATTAATCATACAGACGCTTTTTTATTATTATTTCAACGACTTTAGAAAAAATAGAGATGATAGATATGGGCCTGTAACTTTCCAAGTAACATGGGTCCCCCTTCTTGAAAACTGGAATTACTTTCACATATTTGAAAGCGTCAGGAAGAAACACCTGTCTCAAATATGAGATTGACCAGTTACGTAATCAAATTACAAGATTCCCCTGCAGATATCAGAATTTTAGGGCATTGTGAATTGACATCTGAGTATGGAAAAAGTCCATTTACCATTTCGCCTGAGAAATACATTTCTTTCAAAAGTGTATGTCGTTCCTCAATAAAACAGCGATTATTTACTTATATTCTGATCAGGTTGAACATATATTAAATTCGACTTGTGTGTTTTTTATATCAGTAAGAAGGATTCATGAAGATTCAGTATTCCAGAAACTAATCTGTCATTGTTTCATTAGGAAAAATACGATCGCTCTATTCTAATTCCATTCCAGATCGACATCGTTATTGACACCATAAACGAAATGAACTATGTTGGAAACAGGGCCATAAAAAGTGCATAAGCCCTCATTTGTTCTCTGTGATGACATGATCGTAAACGTAGCCGAGAAAGGTGTCCTTTCACGAATAAAAAGGATACTGTAACTTGAAAACACATCGTCACGGAATATTAGTTATCAAAAACTTTTTTTGAATGGGCCATGAATTAAAGAAATCAGAAATAAAAGTATGGCGAACATATGTTCAAGTTCCCAAAGTTCCCAATTTTTAATGAGTCGGTCGAGAAGTGAATACTGAAGAGTTTTTTCCATTAACAAATAGTTCGAGAAAAAACAAAGGTGAATAATAGAAATAGCAGGAAACTTATCTTCCTTTGAGAAATAGTATGCATTACTCAACTCATTGGTCATCCAACAAAAATATAGTTCATGATATGTCTCAAAAACAAATCAATTCAAACTCCTCAGATAACATCCAGTTATGGAAAATAATTCAAGAAATAACCAATGAGAAATGGAGTAAAAGATGAATCATATCAATAAAAAATGAAGCATGGGTTACTCTCAATAGAAAACTAGAAATAGCAAACGAATTCAATTCAATATATTCTAACATAGGAAAGAAAATGGATGAAAAAATACAGAGAAATCCCAACTACTCACATAAAAAAACGTTCCCAAATTTATTCGTCCTCTTACCAACCGACACAAATAAAATCAAAAAGTGATTGCAAACTTAAAATCGAAAAAGTCCACAGGTATCGATGGTATTAACGCTGATATATTAAAATCAATGTCTCAGCATATTGAGGAGCCATTAGTATATTTGTTTAATTTGTGTATAAAGAAAGGCTACTGTCCAACAGCATTCAAAAAATTGATTGTTAGTCCTTAGTTTGAAAAGGGGAATACAGATATTGTGACAAATTATCGCCCCATATCGCTGTTAATACATCTAACTGAAGTTTTCGAGAAATTACTCGAAAACAGACTAACATCATACATCTCAAAATACAATTTAATATCTGATCATCAGTTTGGATTTAGAGAAAATATATCTATCCAAGATGCAATATCAGCATTAACATCTGAAATATCGTCAGCGCTTGATGAAAATAAGCCTTGTCTCTGCGTTTTCATAGACCTATCGAAAGTGTTTGACACCATCGGGCATCGACCACACATTGCTTCTGCAAACAATGGAAGATAATGGCATAAGGAGTACTACCTTAATTACAGGAGTTACCTCACGAACAGAGTAAAAACGGTGAAAATAGATAAAATTATAAGCAGTGAGGAGTATATTGAAACTGAAATACCTCAGGGTACGGTTCTTGGGCCTACTCTATTCAATCTGTACATAAATAACTTATTCTTTCTAGAAAGTAAAGAAAACATGTTAGGATTCGCAGATGACACAACAATATTCTATAAGGCAAATAATTGGCAAGAATTAAAATATACTGTAGAATCAGATTTTGATACGATAAAAAACTGGCTTGAATATAAGCTGTAATAGCACGAACAAACCACCTGTTTTCTGTATAGACTTACGCAATCAACACTTGATTCGTCGTGAAAATAAGGTGAGGTATTCAGGAGTAATTATTGATTCACATCTTGAATGGAATGAGCACATAAACTTCATTTGCAAAAAGCTGCGAAGTATTCTACACAAATTCAAAATCTTAACAGAAATATTCTCCACCCACCACCTGAAAATTCTTTACCTCGCACTAGTAGAAAGTCATTTACGTTATGGGATAGCATGCTGAGGCATTTCAATTCAATTCAATTCAATTCTTTATTTTCCAATCGACAATTTACATTGTATAGGAATAGTCAGAATATACTTATGTCTAATCACTTATAGCAACATACAAACATGTCTAATCAGATAAAACATACAAACATTCGTCACACCATACACACCTTCTTCCTCTTGAAGTAGTAAAAAACCAGTTTCTAAAATTAATACATTCGAAAAGTTCACGCTTTCCTACAGACAATTTGCTTTGTGAAGCCGGTGTTTTTGACATTCGTCAACTCTTCTATTTCAATGAACTTTTAACGTACCACAAGAAGAAAAGTTATCTCTTACCGTCAAACAATCACAACACCCGGAAAAAAATCATCATGTAATTCCATTAACACAAAAATCACTTCTGCAGCAAACATATACTTACCGGGTTCCAAAACTATTCAATACTCTTCCCAATACAATAAAAAACATTATTATATTTCACCACTTCAAAAAGTCATTGAGGCAATTTAAAAGCAGACAGCCAAGACAAATGACTTCTGATTTTGTTGACAAAAAAAATATTTGAAATGAAGTTTTTATCAATGTAAAAAATGTGTGAAAGAACAAAATTGTTATTACTTTACAATAGAACCTCATATTATATATTAGTACATCAGGATTGTCCATTCCACCTTATATGTTTATTATAATTTCTAACACACCGCTTATAACATTTGTGTCATTTAAATGTCATACAAACAATCTTATACCACTCACAGGCATCAACCATTGTATTAATTTATAGTTACACATTTATATGCATGTGTGCGAATGATTTATGAATAATTATTATTAGATTTAGACAAGTCTGATACTCATTGGTTTTTTTTCATATTTCCCTAATTAATAAGATTTATTGCATTGTATTTTCTCGAAACAAGTGTGAAAAACACTTATCGAGTACTCATTTATTCACCTTCATCTTCTCACTACATTGTTCTGTATCCTTCTTTCCTACGTGAATAAAAATTATTATTATTATTATATTATATTAGTTCACTATTATTTTCATTGCACGGCTTGGGACCACTTGATGTTATGCCCACAGGGAGGAATACTGGTTCAAGAGAAAGTTCAAAGAAGCTGTTTCTATATTGTCCAATGACGCATTCAGCGAAGCTAGCGTAGAGATACATTTTTATTTCTGGTTGGTACCGGTGGCTCTTGAATTGAATTCAATATGGATTGATTGATGCAACTAGTTTTTCTTTATTTTCAATATTTTAATATTTACACTTGTTCGCAAAAAGGATTTGAAGTTTTAATACCTTCTAAATATCATGCGCTTTCGATAGCAGACATCTTCATGGCTCTACTCAAACTGAGTGTTTTATTTTCTTGTTTGTTCTTTTATACGGTTAGATCGCCTTAGTGAACTTGCCATTGTTGATGGTTCATTAATTAGGGCTTGGACAGGTATTTGTCCCCTCCTTTCATCCGGATGGCTTTTTAAACTTGCCTCGACTTGGGTTACATCTTTCGTGTTGGTGTTTCTCTTGGTTCAGTGTTTTTAGGAATGTGTATTGCCCCCCTAGTATATTTTCATTTCATTTATTGCTTGATATTATTGATATTTCATCTATTCATTCTAATTTTATTTGTTATTCCTTAGATTTTGAATCACATTGGATGATGAAAGTCCGAACTAGTGAAATTCACCATGAAATATTGTCTACAACTTTTGAACACAAAAATATATTTTATTTCAAATAACTAAAATTGAATAAATTCTGTATCACTGATACAAGTAGGAATTATGAAACACTGTTGCCAAAAAATGTTTTTATTACTAATAAATACAAACGTGTTTGCTATTAACAAATTTGTGCCTAATAAACAGTTCATTCCAACCATTTTTCTCCGTGTAGTGAACGATATCTGCCTAACAGAAAATGTCCGTTGATGATTGCATAACTATTTTTTCCATTTCGATTGAGCGAAACTTTAATTGGATTTCGAATTATGAGTATCCACTCGTTTCTTGAGGGATTATCAAATGACGGCAAATTGGTTTAAGCGTAGGAGGTAATGCAATTCCGAGTGAACGACGCTTATAAGAAATCTGTGGAGATTTTGCTGACACAGAACACATCGATTATAATACTTTTCAGCGTTTTCAAATCTTCTCTAATTCTGCTGATAAACGATCGAGATTCCCACTTTCCGTTCTGAACTTTCTGTCGTTATTATTCCTTATTATATTTGGTTTTGGGAGGAGTTCAGAATGATAAAACCGCGGTTATGATATTTCATTTCACTGGCAATAACCTACAATACGCAAAATCTTAGAAATCGGGTTCTAAAAAAAATTCAATTTTGACAATTCGAATTAATGGCATTATATAAGGTGGACATAATTTCCAGAGACCGATCTTTTCCCAAAAATCCGAAATCACGTCAACCAAGGGGCACAAGTTTTGGCTCAAAATCTATACTCTAGGGGTCATTCTCTAAATAATATTCATCTTGTATGGGAGTCAGGTGATAAGTTGAAGGAAAGGGTTCCAAAGTTTTAATCCATTATTTTGTGAATCTGGATTTCTTGATTTTTTCTTAAGACAACAGGTTGTCTTTGAAGATGATCACTTGGTGATCGAAACACGTGTCGAGGTGTTGAAAATAACGATTTGGTGTTGAGAAAAAACTCCAGTAATATTCAGGTTGTTATCAAGACAAGAATTCTTGTCTTGCTGACCCCTAGTCTCGATGTCAATCTCCAAAAGAAAAGTCAGGTAGAAACACATAGAATCCCATCTGGTTCAGCTGTGATGTGGTTTCGTTGTTCATCAAAGGCCCATCAACAGTATCACCAAACTATCCAACCAAGGCCGTGTTTCGGGGAGGGGGAAGGTCACAATAGAAAAGACCTACCAATTCAAATTCAATTAATTATCATTACATTGGCATGGAAAAAGCCCACCACTGAAAAAACTGTATTAACATATTCGTCTTTGAAACAAAAACCTGAAATTTCTAGTTCAGTGAATTCACAACACAAAATAAAGCCTTCTAGACCTCTTATGGGCAAATTATGTTATAACATCATCAGTTGGGAATTTCCATCAATATAATTACAAACATAATTATTGTACAACAACGATAAAAATTAAAACAACTATAGAAATTAATTGGCGCTCCGGGGCGACTTCATTGATTCCAGTGGCGCATTTGCTTTTTCACCTGCAGGAAAACCAAGAAAAACCTGCAGCATCACATCATCTGAAGATCTTGATCTGCCAAAGTCCTCTCTCTCTCTCTCATAAAACAAAATGTAGGGTGTCTCCAGAGGCTCCAATAGCTTCAATACATCGCCAGAACACTTCGTGACACGACTATCGTCAAACCTAAACCAGTCCGTTTCGTCTTTGAGCAAGGCGTAATAATGGCCAAATTCAACGCCAGAACCACAGTGAACAATGACTAAATGAATATTATGATGGTGGTCTGCTAGATTGAAATGTTCATCTATTTCGAACCTTCCAAAGAGTTTCTTGCTTCCGTCAGAAGTTGAGTCCTGTTTGAAGATCATCAGTGTGATTATTAGATTGACTGGTGCCTCAGATATACTTGTTTCCTTATAACAGTGAGTTAGTTTGGCGCATGTTTGGCAATACAGTCGATCATCACCTGTTAAAAACTCCATTTTCAGATGATTTAACCATAAGCTTTATACGGACTGGTTATTAGTCATATTAGGAAAAGCTAGATGAAGTTCTAGAAATTCACATAAGTTTTTGCTACCTCTTGTTGAACATTCACTACAAAGTAAACAACTGAGGATTTTTCCGGCAAAAGATTTACAAACACAAGACGAGATGGACTGTACGGAATCATTCAATCCAGAGCGATCAGGAGTATTGATTTTACTATTGTTTTGCTCACGAAGAGTATTCAACAAGAACCCCAAGAATTCGGAACAATCCTTCTGTTGTCCTAACGAGTATCTAGTGGACGAAGACTCCAGGAAATCGGTTGGAGGGAAAGATGATACATTCTTACCAAACTGCAGCTGCATGAACAGGTGTTTGAGTTTGATGAATGAGTAGAAAACATTCCCGTTCTCGTTCATCATTAAAACCTTGTTCTTGAAATTCTCTTTCATTAACAACACTTGTAAAATGCTATTCATGTAGCAAGTGTTTCCTAAATCATCCAATCCAATTTTCTTCTCTAGATTTTTAGGACAACTCTCTACTGATTCGTAAGGAAGAACATGTTCCACAGAATCTCCATAAGAACCATTTCTCAAGCTGCGATCGATCTTTCCAAGTGAAGAAGGGTTTCGTAGAGGTTTCGATTCAGCACTTGCTTCATGTTGGGATAATAATATCTCTGTGAAATGTCATAACGGCCAACCCGGTTACCCTCTCTTACCCACAAGAATTCCATAGGTAGGTTTTCAGACGTAGGTGTGGAAAATGACTCTTCCGGGGTGCACGTGGTTACTGGTAGAGTCGATAAGATATTCAAAATGTTGGGATACAACTGCCTGTCGCACTCTCCGACAGCCTCAATGACGCAAGAAGGCCGGTCCGAAGGTATTTTGCCCTGCCACAACAAGTCCTATAGTAAAAATTGGCATTGTGTCTCGTCTAGTTCTACAAGGTCGTGTCAATCCAAAGGATACCATCAACGTCGTCTGTTCATACGTAGCAGAAAAGTTTTTTATCATGAAACAACAATTTCTACAATGGTGTAACAATGGGTAGTCCACCTATCCCAGTAGTGAATATTACTGGAGTTTTTCCCAACACCATACTGTTATTTTTAACACCTCGATACGTGTTTCGATCACCAAGAAGAAGATACAACAGTTTGATCTTCTTGTTGTAGATGATCACTTGGTGATCGAAACACGTGTCGAGGTATTGAAATAATGGTTTGGTGTTGGGAAAAAACTCCAGAAATATTCATCACTACACCAAAGGTTCCAAACAGTGTATGACAAGTATCCCAGTAATAGCAAAGCTCTTCATAGAGGTTGTCAAGAATGAGGCATTAGTCTCATCAACCGATATTTCACTCGTCAGGAAATATGGAAAATACAACCTGGTTGTTGTTGATTGGTTGTTATTTTATTCTGGTGGTATACCTTCAACCCGGTTATCTAGGTCATTTTCGAAGATTATCCTATGCAAAACAAGGAACTATCAGGACATACAAAGAACAATCTACATAATTCAAAACTGCAACTCCTGGATGAAAAAATGAATCACAACCATCATCCTATGCAAAACATTCATAAAACAATCTACATGATTCAAAAACCGCAGCTCCTGGATGAAGAGAAACAAATCACAATGAACGATATTTTAGAGCCAGAGCTTCTGCCCGTAAGAACGGGAATAGAGAACAGCAGTTGGAAAAGCAGTATATACCCTTCATTCATAGAATAACACAATGATTTCGAAAATTTCTGGGTAGACACACTATACAAACAACGAAATCAGTGTAATAAGGTATATATAAAAACAACGAAGGGATCCAGGGATACTGAAATGAGAGAGAATTAAAGGAATTGCAGATTGGGACAACCCGGTGAATCAGCAGAAGCGAAACATGCACTCATCGGGAGAGGACCAAATCCTCTTCGATGAGATTGACCTTCTAGTACCAGTCGAAGGATATTGTACCCGACTATTGTAAAAAGCGATGCAAGTCAGCAACTTCATAGACATTTTTTCCTGCTTCTCACTATCGCCATCATCTTCAGCTCAGAAGAATTTGGGGTTATACCTCCCTCCCGAAAACCAGAAGCTTAAGAAAAACGTTGAACTTTATGTCTTTGGAGAAAAGCATCTTCACCAATCCTTAGGAGTGGTGACAAAGTTAATGTATGCTATCGGTATGGAATGAGAAATAGACATAAGTGCAATGAATCATCTAAACAGAAGATGAAGCAGGCATAATGGAGAGAATGTGCTGCTTATAGATGGATGCATTCTGCATCATTAGAATGGCGCTAAAGAGACGTATACTCTCGGGACGGAATAACACCACTCATAAGAGGTAACCTTTGTAGAAAACTCTTTCCGCGGCTAGTATTAGTACTCCGGCAGATCTGGTCGTCGGAACTGACGAAAAAGAACAAAGCTGCTGCTACAAAAATGAGAATCGCGGGTATATTTCCCCCAACAACGGGGCCATGGACTTCTGATCTTGGAGTGTCTACACGATAGTATCGTACTGGATGTAACCTGTAAAGACATCAGGAATCAGGATCTCTTCTCTGCATAGACTGTGACCATGAGAATTCAGAACGAGCGGCTAATGAAGTGGAAACGACATTCCAGAATGTTCGGAAATGTTATGTAATATGTGGAATAGTTCCGAATACTTACGAATGTTCTGTACTGTTTCAGAACTATATAAATGGCGTCCTTGTATCTTCAAAAATACGATTTGCAGCTTGCAACAGAAAGATTCTTCATGTAAATACTGATGTGATACTACTCCCTTCTGAGTCCACTGTTTTTATTGATATTCTATCTCGGGTGTGAAGTGATGGATCCATGTTCCTTCCATGGTTATCAAACGACGCAAAAATGCTGTTTTATTACTGTGTGAATTTTCAGATAATATACGATGTATGGCATTTTTTTTAATGCCTACTAAATATTTTAGCTCACGCACTTCCAGTCGACGATCTTTCAGTACCACTTTGTTGATTTTCTTCACCGTTTCTGAAGTCTGAAGACAGACTTGATCACGGATTACTGCTATCGAAATTGTACAGGTACAGCTTTTCTCCAACATTTTATATCATACCTCACTGACAGGTGTCAGTATATTATATTCAATGGCTTCAAATCTGTGGAATATGCAGCAGCATCGGGTGTTCCACAAGGAAACAACCTAGGTCCACTTCTCTTTAACGCCTTCATAAACAACATAGTTGAGGTCATTGACATCAACAGTTTGATATACGCGGATGACCTGAAATTATATTGTGAGATCAATAGCATCGAGGACTGTCTTCAACTCTTCCTCAATGTGGAACGTATTGAGCAATGGTGTTTTTGCAACAATCTTCCTTTGAATGCGAGTAAATATAATGTAATGACGTACACATTGAAAAATTGCCCATAAATCGCCCATGAAACGTCGTTTCCCAAAACTTCGCTAGTGTAGATCAGACAATAGCTGTCCACCAATTGGATTTCCCCATGAGGCATTGTTAGCTAGACATGCTATGAATAGCTTGAGTTACCGTTGTGATTGTCACTTCACAATTTTTCTTTTTAAACTGATTAATAATTTAATAATTGACCCTGCAAAAACTTAATTTCAATTTACCTATGTGTATCACGTACAAATATTCTGAAACGTTCACATGTGTGTCAAATGCAATTCTGCAAGTTGTCAGCTCGACATTTTTTTACTGTTCCATCTCTGAGATTAGGTCTTTCAACTTCAGCTAATTTCATATCTATTGTTTTCATCTTATAACTTATTCTAATTGTATTGTATTGTGATTTCACTCATATCCCTGTTCTGAATTTGGGTGTAACCTGTAGAATAGTGTATAAATAAATAAATAAATAAATACAATGAAAGTCGTCATCCCATCTAGTCCATCATTGTGATGCTTATCTTGGTAGCTCGTATGGCCTCGTATAAACTCTGCATATTTTACTGTTGTAAAATAAGGAGCAGTCTCAGCCAGAGTAGAATCCCGTTCAGTTTTAATATTGATTGGGCTGAGGTTTCTCGAATAAAAGTGTTGCTGCCAAACAAATAGTTCACAATGCAACATCTTAAAACTTGAAACATATGCCATAAAAGTTATGTACTTTCTAATACAGTGATATTTTTTGAACAACTATCGCCTTCGCTAGGTCAGCCCAGGAACTTCTAGGAGTAGTATGATATTGTATTTAGTCAAGTTTCTACTTCTGAGGGTTGTCGTTCGTAGGGGTGCGACAGCTGGTTGAAGGAAAAACAGACTTTAAACAGATTTTTTTTCAACAGATATGTCATCATATCTGACTCTGTTTGGTTATTGTTCTCTCTGACTCTCTAATTGGCCGAAATTCACTATCTTCATCAGTAACCATGCTCAATTTCCTATTTTCTCTCAGCTGAGTTCCTAAGTTTTCCAGTTATTCCATGACCTATCCTCTATTCAGAAGTTTGTCGAACACGTCGTTATTAGGGCCGCTTTATTCGATCTCCTAATTGAATCACCTGCCTTATCAGCCGAACTATGGTTTGATTATACTCAGTAGAATAGAATAGTGAACGGAGGATTCTCCGTCGGAAAATCAGTTCCCAAACAAGTTCCCAACTGGAACGCAATTCAATATAAACCTTGTTCCGGTTTCCTCCATTCTCTGTTTTGATGAAACTCAATAAGGGAAAGGAAAAACGGAATCTCCTTGAACAAACACATAGTGGTGAATTATAAAATTTGGGAGGGGTTCAAGTATAGGGTCTTCCATTAGGCGCTTCCTATTCTTTAATAATTCAATAAATCAAACTGTGTGTGAGATACCATCGAAATTTTATATTCGTTTGAATGACCTATTGATGCCATTATATGTTGACGGCTTCTTTGGGTGGAGCGCGTCCGAAACGTCCAATTTTCCATGACTGTGGCGCTTAAATTAGGCTGAATTTGACCGATGGCATGGGTTATATTGGCTTTGAGGACCACTGTGTGACTTATTCGCATACACCTGCGACTTGGGAAAACTTCACAAGAAAAATGTCTAACGGGATCAAATCGCACGATCTCGGTGGCCAGTTCACATCACCTACACGTAAGATGACCATGCCTACAAAGCTCTCGTGGAGAATATCCAATGTGGCATGAGCTGTGTGGCACGTAGTGCCGTCCTGTTGAAATCACATGTCGTTAATGTTCATATAATCCAATTCAGGCCACAATAAGTTGGTAGTCGTCGACTTATGGTGCTCGATGTTGACAGTGATAGCCTGGGTAACGTCGTTCTCAAGAATATATCCCGATGACGCCGCCATCCCGAAATCCACAACCAAACAGTGATTTTTTCGGGATGCATTCGACGCTCTTGGATCCCAAGTGGATTGGTATCGTTCCAAATTTGAGAATTCACTTTGTTCACATACTATTTCATTTATATATTCGGCAGATTTTGCGTTTCGTCGAGGTACGGGTGTTGGTTGATCGTTTACTCACAGTAAAATTGAAAATCTCAAAGTGAAGAAATCTATCTCGATTTAAAGAAATCTTGCTCTCTTATATTCATGAAGAAATATTTTTTTAAACTGAGAAACATATTCTCTCAAGTTGAATTTGAATCAGTATTTCAAATGGACTGAATAAACGCTTCTTTTAAGTAAAAAAAAATATTCCACCAAGATTGTGCATACATTTCAATAGAAATCATCACATTAGCTCAAGAGAAGCGAATATGCATTCTTTAGTCTGAGCAAAATCAATCTCGAATCAAAACTGTTTTGGGTTTTGAAAGAATGATATGTTCACTTGGAACATTATTTAAATGTCTCTGTATGAGAAATTAATTGTTTTCCTTTGAAGAAAAGGATTTTTCAATGAAACGCTTCTATTTGTATAAATCAAATAGACTAATTTACTTCATCAAAGATAAACTTATGCTTCTGTTTATAAACTGTCCCTCTCATTTGGATGTCCCTCTCTATCAATGCCTTCAGTGGATATTCAAAAACAAACAGAACTACGAAAAAAATCTTGCTGAAAAATATACAAGATCTGTTGAGGATCTATCTATCAGAATACCCAAATTCAGAAAAAGTCATACACAAAGATTTATATTCTATTTCGGACCTAAACTATACAATATGTTACCTCTAAAAGTAAAGCAAATAACAAAAATGGCGAACTACAAACAAAACATTAAAAGTTTCATTTTCGAAAACAATAGTCTAAATTCAATTTTCAACTGATACACACTCCTCTATTACTCTATAACTTATTACTTATTCTTTCTTATTTTCTCTTTCCCATTATCTTAACCAACCTAACTGATATAAAATTAATCTTATGATAAATTTCAAATTCATCTACTCAATATTATCATTATTATTGTTCGAAACTCGCAGAATGGAACATTACGATACAAGCATTCATTGCTTAGGTATGTTCTATGTTTCCTTTGGGTTTACGATGTATTTTTATTATAGTAGATATTGTACCAAACAAAATATGAAATATTTAGTTACTTGAATCCAAAGTATCTCATCTGTAATATGAACATCTATAAGTGGTAAGGAAAGAAACTAAATAATACATCACATATCATGATTGGTTTATTTGAAGCAATTGCAAAATATTATCCTGAAAAAGCATATGATAAAAAACAAAACGTAATAAAGAACTAAATTTCCTTTGCTAATAATTGCTTAAATATCATATTCCAACCGCACAATTTTGAGAGATCATACAGTTATACAAATAACATAACATAAATATTCAATAAGAATACATATATAAAAAGGGACATATTCTTGACAAATTGCAAATTAACAAATACAATTAAATCGAAGCCTATAAACAACATTACAACTCAGACAAGAAAATGAATTAATTTATTAGTAATTTTACACAAATGAAGTTTTTAAAACTAGGTGCCATTCTGGTAAATAACATTAAAAAAATCACTGTCGTCGATCAAAAAAAATTTTTTTTTTAATAAAACCCTGTTTAAGTGGGTTTATTCCGTTAACCAACCCAATTGTTGTTCGCATGCGAATGACAACCCTCAAAATTTTAAACTTGACTGAGGTTTTATTATGTAACATACGATTCCTAGCAAGTTAAAAGGTGCTTGAACATTATTTGATCAGAAATAAATAATCAATTCAAATGACGTACCTCGAATTCCTTTGAAGTGAACAGAAGTCTACACAGAAAAATTGCCTTTCAAAATAATAATTTTGAAACCGTTATAGGAATTCAAAGTGTCGTGTGAGTATTATTAGAGGATCAATGAAAAATATAAAATGTTTCGTTAAAAAATGGTAACTCATGATCATACAGGCATACTTAAAGGAATATGATTCGCTATTTAAATAACAGCATTCACGTTTTTTTGGAAATTCATATTTCATCTCTAGTGAGTTTGGTAATATTTCTACCTATTCCTTACATTCCTAAAGGAAATCTATCAAATAATTTCAAGCTGAGTAGGATATATTCAATTTGTTCCCAAACATTTCTGAAGCGACTGTCACATATAGAAGCTTTTTATACCTACTGGTGCCTATTTTGGTATTTTTTGTATTATAATTTATTGTCGAAACTATAAGTAGCTCTATCTTTCAATAAAAAATGAATTCGGTCTAAGAGAAAATCAAATTTTATTTGGAAAAAATGATCTTATTTGAAACAAGATAAAATGTATGTTCAAAACAAGAGATTGGCAAATTTGAATCAAAGAGGAAGATTTTTCAGTTTGAATTAATATACACTTACACAACATCGAGTGGTCCCAAGCTGAGATCTTGCACAGAGAGGAACATTGGTTCAGGAGAAAAATTTAAGGAAGCCGCCTACATGTTGTCCAACAACGTATTCAGCCAGGCCAGCGTAGATAAACGAAACATATGGAAACCCATCATCAAACGGAAAATGACCAACTCCCGCCAATTCGGTCATCTCTCACGGAATCAGTGAAGCGGAAAATGGAAAGTAGAGAAAGTGAAAGTATTTCAACGACCTATAAAATAGTCATCTCTCGGAGGAATCAGTCCAGTCATCACCCGAAGACGATTGTAGATACCAACAATCGAAACGTCGTGAACTAACGTGACTTGGAATCTCTACACTTTTTTATTTTTTATTATTTTCTTTTTGCATTCCTTTAATTTTTATTTATTCAATTATTATATTTTTACTTGTAGGTTATTTCACTATCATTTCATTTCAGGTTTATTGTTGCTTAATATAATTGTTATTTTCAACTATTCTTTTTTAATTATTCTTTTTTACTTGTTTCAGGGATTTCAAATCATTTTATATAGTAGACAATGGAAGTCCGAACTAGTGAAATTCATACACTTACAGAGCTCGGCATGTGTGAAAAATTACGGAGCATTGTTATAATGTTCGCCAAATGAAGACAAAATTAAGAGTTGCCGTCAAAGTTTACCACTTTCTCTTCGGAGGTACTACGTATACAACGCGGTACTTACTGATATAGCGGAGTGTTCAATTATAATACTTATCCATGAAAATATCTTTCAACTATGCAAGACCCCACTCTTGTAAAATCTTCATAATAAAGCGTCTGATTTACTGAGTTAAAATTAAATTATATAAAATGAACTAATTCATAACAATGATATTTCCTGTAGGAACTATTTGAACAGAATACATTTTTACCTGAAATGATTTATTTTATAAATATATAATATCCCTCCGATTATCAACTGAACCAAACGCCACTGTTTTATGGTCCAACTTACTTCAAATGTAGACAAACTCTCCATAACCTCTCATTACCCGCCACCCCCCGCGCCAATAAGTTTTACAGAAAAGAATAGTACGATACCCGTTTTAAAATACATGTGTTGTATTGGTATAGGCATGGCAACTCTATCTTATTATTACTCTGAGTTAAAAACCAATACACTTGGCAACTCCGCAATATACATGATCAATTTTATTGGTCAACAAACACGCGGCCAATTTAAATTCTTGCTTTTCGAATTATTCTTTTTTCTGCAAATATAAAAAGATTTTGGGACTGATTAGGCTCGATAAGTATAAGATACCCCCAACTCGATCAGTCTATAAGCAAACCAGTATCATTTTCCATAGCATGAAACAAGCCCATTAATTTTTTGACGTTCCTTTTAACAGCAAATGAAAAAA
This sequence comes from Leptinotarsa decemlineata, assembly GCF_025532065.1. NCBI lineage: Eukaryota > Metazoa > Arthropoda > Insecta > Coleoptera > Chrysomelidae > Leptinotarsa > Leptinotarsa decemlineata. Next base: position 436,831 of record NW_027412569.1, read on the forward strand.
ATATTCGTGCGTTATTCCTATCGGCAGATTTTAAAATACAATTTTGTCAGTCTTCATGAAAATTATTCTACAATCAAGTTTTTCAATGGAATATTTTTCATAAAAATGAAATTAAAATTAACTGTTGATGAATTCAAAAATAGCAGATATATGCTATGAAAATTGTGAAAATATCAATATACCAAGGAAGTAGATTTACTGACCCTTGAGACAGATCAAATATACACGGGCTCAATGCACAGATAAATAACATATAAAAATATAATCAACCTACTGATGACTTCATAGTGTGCCGCAGTGTATTTTTGCTTTCTTTGCAGGATGCTGCTCACTTTCACTTTCTACATCATCAATGTCAGATATATTTCATGTTTGATAATTTTCAAAAATTATTCATTAAGTAAATAACAGGTTATGTAGACTATAGTAGCGTCACGTCAAACCAGTCAGAAGAGAATTGCACGGTCGCTTGCGCATGGCAACGGGTAGCCATACGCAATCGGTTTCAAGTGCGGTTATAGATGTTTCACTTCAATACAGAAGCACATATTGTTGGTACACTTTGTGTATAAAACTGAAAACTATAGTTTTAAGACAAGGACGTCCAATATACTTCACTAAGGCTAACCCAAAAAAATGTTTCTTCTTCCATTAACCGGTTTAACCTCAGAAATACTAAAAACTTTGCAAACTACTCGGGTTGTTGATAGGAATCAACACTTTAGTAACCTGAATGGAGTTGATCAAACATGCGAACGGTTTAACGAAGTCATAAGAAATGTAATAAAAAAGTGTGTACCCACTCAAAAGACCTGATTCGTAAACTTAAAGTAAAAAATAACTACCTGAAAAAGTACAGACATCATAAACTACTTTTTATCGTGAAATGTTCAGAGAGATGGGTGAACAACATACCGAACAAAACTCTGTCTTCTGATAACGAATTTGAAGTAAAAACTGGTGGAAATCCCAGTAGGTATTCCCCACATAAAAACAATGTAAATAAATACAAACCTATACTTGGTAGCAATAAATCCGCAAATTTTAAAACAATCCCAAAATTGGGACATTTGCACGTTTCTCGTATTGGTGCTGATGTAAAGTCTGAAGATTTACTGAATTTATTAAAATATTCGGCACCTCAAATACCATTTGAGTGTGTAGAATGGAATAGGAATGAGCGATATTCCACTTACAAAGTAACTTTTCCTTTAGACAAGGTCCAGGAAGTATACGAACCAACCATCTGGCCAGAGGGATCCGTAATCAGGAGGTTTAAGTTTAGAGAAAATTTTCATCCATCCAAACAAACTGCAACTACAACTTAGTTCCAGTTATATCATTTGATAACCAAGGAGTTCTCAGTTGTCAGGATTTTTCGAAGCCCAATAGCAGTCAAGTAGTTAACAAGAGTATATGTCAACTTGAAATCTGTGCTGAATTGTGTGTGATGCACTTCAATGTACAGGGTTGTAACAATAAGTCACTTGATTTGGAGATAATTTTAGACAAACATTCTCCAGATATTCTATGTATTAGTGAGAGCTGGCTTAAATCACAAGAGTGTTCATCTTTTCAAATAACTGACTATAATTTAATCTCTTTTTTCTGTAGGGAGAAACGTATCAGGGGAGGGGTATGCATTTTTGCTAAAAAATCCTTGCAAGTAAATAACATTCCTATAGAAATTAGTATAGAGCAAGATATTGAGGTATGTGCATTAGCGTTAAAGGGTAAGAATAAAACTATAATAATTTTATCGGTATATAGATCACCTCTTGGTAATACTTTAACTTTTTTTGATTCATTTGATCGATTACTTGTGATGTTGTATAGTAAGTATAAAAACTTAGAATTAATAGCTTGTGGTGACTTTAACATAGATATGTCAAGGTTTACTAATGAGAGAACTGACTTCATAAATATACTTGAGCAACATAACATTAGTGCTATTATAAGTGAACCTACTCGTATATGGGGTGATTCAGCAGTTTGTATTGATAATATTTTATCTACTTCTAATCCTATTAGTTACTCCATTAATCATTCCTATATATCTGATCACACTTTCCAGCTGGCAACTTTCTGCTATGATCAGGTTGACCATAACCAAGAAACTCACAAGAGATGTTTTAATGACTATAATATTGAGAAGTTTTCTAGTTTACTGCTGGAGACTGATTGGTCTTCAGTGTATGACTCAGTTGAAGCAAATTCTAAGTTTGATAGTTTTTATAATAAATTTTCCTATTATTTTGATACTTCATTTCCAAAAAAGGTAGTCAAGATAAAAAAATCTGGTGACTCCAGGTGGATAACTACTGAGTTGAGAGAAATCAGTAGAAAGTTAACCGAGTTATCTGAGCTGAACAAAGTATATAAAAATGGTTTATATCAGAGGGAATATCAAGAACTTAAAATAATATATCAGGATAAATTGAAACATGCTAAGAAAACTAGCAATGATGATAGAATCTCTTCTGCTGATAATAAAGTGAAAGAATCCTGGAAAATCATCAAGGAATCCCAGACTGGTTATTCTGGCAATGCAATACCTTGTCAAGAAAGTGCTGAAGATGGGGTCCTTCTTTCTGATGATTTTGCTATATGCAACCTTTTTAGTGAGTATTTTTCAACTGTTAGCAGTAGCATATCCAAACCTGATACTAAAAATATTAATTATATGTCATCTTCACATCAAAGTATTTTTTTATATCCAGCAACTAAGATGGAAATTGAACAAGTTATCAAAAAAGTTTGTAAGAAAAAATCGTCCGGTACTGATGAAATTCCAGGTCTTGTTATAAAAAACGTTGCCAATATAATTTCTGAGCCTTTGACTCATATAGTTAACTTCACTTTCATAGAGGGGAGGTTTCCTGATATACTGAAAATGTCAAAGGTTTTGCCAATATATAAAAATAAGGGCTCGAGATCTGACTGTGCATCTTACAGGCCTATATCGCTACTTAGTCAGTTTTCTAAGATTATTGAATACTGTTTCTATCAAAGATTATATGATTACTTTGAATCATTTAGATTATTTTCTTCTAGTCAGAATGCTTATAGAAGAAATAAATCCACTGTTGGCGCAATTGATCAACTCATTAAACATGTGTTGGAAATCTTGGAAAACAAACAGCAAACTCTGGGGTTATTTTTTGATTTGAGCAAAGCTTTTGACCTCGTTGACCATGACATACTGCTACACAAATTGCAGTTTTATGTTATACGTGGTCCTGCATTGAATTGGGTTAGATCTTACCTGACTGGCCGTAGTCAGCTGGTCTGTGTGAATGGAATTAACTCTGTAAGTAAATGTATAGTAAGAGGGGTACCTCAAGGCTCTGTTTTAGGACCTCTTTTATTTTTGGTTTTTATTAACGATCTTCCGAAATTTTGTTCGAAAGCTTCCATTATTATAATTTTTGCGGATGACACTAATATCTTGGTATCTGCGGAAACTATGTCCGCAGTGATTGTCAAAGCTAATGAAGTAACTGATCAAATTGAGGAGTGGTGTTCTACAAATGGTCTGCTGCTAAATTCTGCCAAATATCAAATGCTCAACTTTGTTACTAAAAATATAACTATTGATAAAAGCTATTTGGTAAGATTAAATAATGAAACTTTACATCAAGTTAATTGTACTAAATTCTTGGGTGTTGATATTGATAATAAACTTACCTGGAGTTTCCATGTTGATAGTGTCAAACTGAAGCTCAGTAAACATATATATTTACTTCGTAGGTTGAAACAAACAGTCTCTTTTGATGTTCTCATGCTTTTATACCACAGTTTAATTCAGTCAGTGATTTCCTATGGTCTTGAACAGTGGGGTTTATCAGCTAAAGCTGATGAAGTGTTTGTTATTCAGAAAAAGGTAATTAGAATTCTTGCTGGGGCATCTTCAAGTGCAAACTGCAGGCCATTATTCATTCATTATAGTGTATTAACAATGCCTAGTTTGTATATCTACCAAACTCTGATATATATAAGAAAAAATATTTCAATTATTCCTAGAAATGAGCAAATCCATGAACATTTCACCAGAAATAACCTTCAACTTTATCAGCCTTATAGTAGATTGACAGTATCGAAGAATCACCCCATGTGCTGTGGGATTAAACTATATAATAAGCTTAGTAATGACATTAAGTCCTTAAACATCAATGTCTTCAAAAAGGAAGCTTAAGGTTTTTCTATTGCAAAAAGCATACTACTCTGTGGATGAGTTTCTCCTTGAGTCATAATCATAATTTGATTGTAGCTTAGTGATTTTATTTTTATTTAAGTTATGCTTTGTATTTGTTTTTCTATAATAGTTTGACCTGTTGTATCAGCCAGTATTTTATGATGATGTTTGCCTAATGTGATTGTAAATGAACACTGATTCAATAAATGTTTGATTGATTGATTGATTGATTGATTCAGTTGAACGCGATATAGATATTTCATATAAAGCTTTCATTACGAACTCCGAACAAAACTTGAAAAAATCCCACGGATTTTGGAGCTATGTAAACTCAAAAAAGATGAATCTCGAATTCCAGGACGTTTGTATTAAAATGATCAACTATTGTCATCACCTAACGCTATATTTAATGCATTTCAAAGCGTATATATTTCTGATAATACTCTAAAAAATACAAACTTGATAATGGAGAATGTTTCAACACCAGTGATTACTTACACCTCCGTGAAATCTCGGAAAATGACATAATCTTGGCTTTCAATAAATTGAAAGATAAATTGACTGCATTCCAGTCAAACTTGTTAAGAATCATATTGCTCTTTTTGCGAAGCCCCTCTGTATCATTTACAAACTCATGCTGAAAAATTGCTAATATTTAAAAACAATTACCGTCTTCCAGCTTCAAAAAATTCATATTGCATAGATTCTAATATTATTTTTTGTTTGTAAGAGGTTGAGAAGATTAAACTGAAACTGAGAAAATTAAGTTGAAGCATTCCAGTAAAATGCTTTGCAACTAATTTATTCTGAAATATGCATCCATAGAGACCGATTCCAAAATGTTTCCAGATATCCAACCGAACTGCTAATTAACAAACTGTAATCCAACCGAATAAAATTTGTTTGAAGTCTCATTATTCCACGTCAATACGGTCTAATTATGTAAAACCCTATAAATACATCGATATAACTTTGGAGTATTATGTACATCAGTTAATTAATTATGCGAACGTCTTTGACGGCACTCTGAAAACCGTCCGAAACTCTCGAACGCATTTTTGAATAATATATTTTGATATAATAAGGGCATTATCGTTGAGGAAGATTTGCTAATAGGCTGCATTATGACGTAATTTTAATTGAGAACAGTGCATCTGACAACAAACAAATACCTTTTAGATCCTCAATTATTTTGCAACAAATCTGATCTCTTAGTTTGCTTTCAGTCGATGCACGATACCGCATCAGATTTTTAAGGAATTTATCCTTAAGTAAAGTGATTTTTAATTTTTTGAGCGAAAACCATGCGTCGGACAAAGAAAACCCAGTTAATCAAATGTGCTCAGAAATGTATGGAGATTTTAAAAATAATTTTTAATTCAAGATAAAGCAGTGGCGTAGTATTTTTTTCGCCAAAAATATACATTTCAAAACTCGTACGTACGCCACTGGCAGAGAAAATTAAGAAAATTGTACATCAGAAAATGCGCCTTGAGGCATGGAACATATGTACCAAATATGCCAAAGATGTCTACAAAATTATCTCAGTTATTATTAAAAAACTGATTATTTTTGAAAACTTTGCCACCCTGTATCTCAAAAGTTAAGGCGTTTAGGATATACGTCCATTGGACGTTTTTTCCTCAAAATGGGTCTAAGAATTACCTCCTTAAATATTAGCATGTGTTTAAGGAACACCCTGTATACAACTAAATACTTGACAAAAAGTGATGTTTTTTTGGAAATAACGTATAACTCTCTAATCGTTGAAAATTACACAAACATGTATGGAAACAGTTTTATTAAAAATTTAATAAGCTTTCATTTTTTTTCGAAATATATTTTTCTAGAATTCACTATTTCCAAGTTAAAATCGATAAACACAAAAATGAGATATTCTCCCTTTCCTTCCACAAGTATGCTCACCACTCAGGTGCAGAAATTTTCAGTAAGTTCATCTACTGAATATTCACATAATAATTCTGAGGACAGAAACTCTCACCTCTCATATTTCAAGCACTATTCACCTTCCTTCGAGCACACATTAACTGTACTATACAATTGATCAGTCGTTGTTAATTGTACAAAGTTAAGGTTAATTCTGAAATTTCAGGTATAACATACCTGTTTGGATTAGAAACTTTAAATCCCGATCGATTCAATATAATGAACGTCTCAACACAATATAGGATTATTTCACTTCTGCAAATTCATTACGATTCAAGAATTCACAAGTAAAGGACCTTTGGAAGTGAAACTGACAAAAATGGATATTTGGCACATTTGCGTTTTTTTCATGTTAGGGACATGTGCAGGTGTGATGAACAAGTATGAAAGTGAAACAGATGATCAGGACTATGGATACTGTATTTACGTTCCATACTGGGTGTGTGAAGGAGATTTCAGTGGATTGGTTGAAGGAGAACGTTTAGGAGAAAAAAATATTGTACAGGGAATTGAAGGCGTGGATATAAGGTAGGTTATTTCACTCATTATATTTGGGTTATTTAGAAAGATTTGTTACTGCCAGTCAACCAGTATATTGACATCGATGCTATTCTGAAAGAAACGATAAATCATAAACAAACGCCATTTGTCAAGTCCAAAGAATGTTAAAAGTTTTTCTTTTCGAACTATGGGTACTTTAACTTTCCATAATATTTACTTTTCGAAGGCTAAAGTGCCTACTACGTTTTCAGAAATGGACAAAGTTCAAGATTATACGCAGTGTTTACTTTCTGCTTTTTCATTTCCCAACTTCTTCGAGAAAGAAGACGGGGGCAGATTTTGGCATCCGAAACATTAAGATTGTGGGATGTGATATATACATAAAAGGTCGATGAAAATAGCTATTTATTATATGAGTGTTGAAAGTAAGCTTTCATTTTGTGAGTAAAAAAGTTTCGCGAACAAAATTAAACTCACTTTTAACACAAATATCATACAGAGTTTGTTGTACAACTGTCCCGTTTTCACAATAAAATAAATAAATTCAATATTTCTATAAAAACACATTTTGACATCTCTTGTCAGTCAACTATTTTCATATTATTGCATTTGCTGTGAAGTGGCCGTGTCAGGTGACGCCGAATCACCTGTTTACCAACAAACAGGTATGAACCTGTCTCCCGAAATCGTCTGATCGCATCCCGTACCGTAGTTCGAGGTACACCGAGAGTATGAGCTATGCGATGTTGGATTAGTTGCGTGGAGTAGCATTTATACAGTCACAAACAAAAAGGGAACTCGAATTACAGAATACTTGCACCCTAGAGCAAAACGGAACAGGAAATTATAACACAGTAACACAACTGCAACAATGTCAAACAATGACTAAATTCCAAAACCCCATCGGTGACACAAAATTAGAAGACGAAATAATGGTATGAGTGATTAATTTTTTGCTAGAGCACCCACTCCACAAAAAACAAAACAATTGATAAGCCGTAGTTAACCCAAAACATACAGGGCGACGACTGATTCCCGAGGATAGTGGTGTGATGACTTGTACCTAGGACTTTCCAAATTATTTTTTAATACATTATCTACGTCATTATCACTTTTTTTTTTAATTAAACCGCTCAACATATGTTTTTTTATTTATTTTTTCTAATTTTTTGTTTTCAGTTCTCAGTTCTCGGCACTTTTCAACCTTTCACCTCAACTTGGGTGATGTATCGCTAACGTCGTATCATTTTTAGCCACACAGACCTCGACACGTTACAAAATTTTGACTTGGGTCAAAATTTTGCTTGTATCCGGATTCTGAGTTGACGAAGTTCTTTGGATAGATTGAATTGAATTTGCATCTTTTTAATAGTGTACTACTATAGTACTAGTCAAGCTCTGTCATTTGATATCCATATTAAGCTTCAGCACAAGCTGTAGATATTCTGATATTCTTCTGACTGCGGTCTGGACTAGTGAACTTTTGAACTTTTTGCTTCACAGTATCCCAAAGAAAAAAACCTAGTAATCTTGGCAACCACGTAATGTAAGAACTATTTCGACCTAACCATCGATTTCCATAATTATTATTCAGCCATTCTCTTGTAACAACTGCATTATGTACAGAAGAACCATATGATTGAAACAAGTCTTAAAAATTAATGCCATTTAGAGTGCTTTTGAATGAAAATGAACCGATAATCTTATCATGGATTATTCCACGCCACACATATATTTCATGGAAAAATTGCCTGTTTGCGTTTATAACCCAATTAGGATCATCCGCAGACCAGAACCTTGAATTTTGGGACGAGACTACTCCATTTGTAGTGAACGTAGCTTCATCACTGAATTTTGTACAATCATTAAAATTTTCACTTTCAGCCCTCAAACAGAATTCTAACTTTCTTCATCTCTCGGTTCCAGAGTGTGTGAAACTTTTGGCTTGGATGGTTTGAATCTATTTAACAATGCATCTCCTGATATTTTCTCTAGGGATGAGTATTTCTATGTATGAGGATTTCGTGGAAGGTAGGAGACTGAGAGTTAGTTTTGTTGTTGCCAAGTTGATTTGGGTACTATAAATGAAGAATAAACTGAAAATGAATGGAGCGCAGAAAATTTTGAAATTTGATTTTTCGCTTCATCATCTTTTTTTGCGTGAATTTTGGAAATTCATTTGCATTGTACTTAGCAACTTCAGGTGAACTATGAAAATATGTATTTTTTTGTTGAAGTTTGGAAACCCCGTGAAACTAGTTTTTTCGATATTTCTGGAAGTATGAATGAACTGATGACCGTCAAAATGATTATCATTTCTGATACAGCCCTGATATCAATATATCCAGTGCAGAAATATTTAGGAGCGTGACGAGTTGTATTTATTCATCATTTTGTATTAATATACATAATTATTCTCTCCTTCTCAACTTTTTCAGAAAAAACTCCGGAAGTTCAGATAATCATCCTGAAGTCAACCCTGTAACCGATTCTGAAAGAGATCTCAAAGTTTGCTGCCCTATAGAATGTGGAAAAAGGATAATGATCCCTAAAGGAGTAGTAGTTGACAGGATTCTTGAGAAACCTTTTGGATACAGAATATTGGGAAACACAAATACAGAGTTTGCTGAATTTCCTTGGATGCTGGGAATACTTGAAGACAAAACATACAGGTGAGCCTGAGAAGGGAAATTGAATACCTACATAGGTATATTTATTAATCTCTGAAGAGATACATAGGTAGAACACGGGTCAAACCCGGATCAAAACAATTCATCATATTCTGTCCGTAAGAGATGTCAATTTAACATTACAAACCTTTACGGAAAGAAGAGATCAAGCTAGAAAATATATATATATATAAAATATTTATATATATATATATATATATATATATATATGTATATATATATATATATATATATATATATATATATATATATATATATATATATATATATATATATATATATATATATATATATATATAATTGATTTCAATTTAAGAGCCACCAATAGGTGGTTCCACTCAAGTCTCGCTTGCGTTTACGCAGTTATTTCTATCAAGTACTTTTCTTGGTTTTTCACATTTTGTCTTCAATCGAGGACCGCCTGCCCAATACCGACGATGCCCAATAGGCTGAAACAGCTATCTACCGGTTGTCAGAGTAAATCTATTTTTTATTTGGATAAAACGTGGATCAATGAGGGTCATACCGTCTCGAAGGTTTGGCAAGAACATAAAATCAAAACCCCAAACCCTAGAGTGTGTCTCTCAGTATAGCCACACTTCTCTACTTGTTGAAAACGGCTTCAACTTCGAAGCCGAAACGTGGAAAACTGAGCGCGGTTCAACCCGAAATTCAGATATTCAAACCGCGGAAACCTATTATATTTGTATATTCATCTGGTGACGTTTCGAAGACTTTATTCATCTTCATTATCAAACCTACGATCAATTTGATATTTTCAGTGTCAATAATAATATCAAATGGATTTTCATCAGAAGGCGACAAATTATAACTACAAATTATGATGTTCTAATTCAAATAGGTTGAAACGTCACCAGATGATACATATTTATTTTTTATGCAAAATTTTTTAATTTCGTGTTACTGGAAAATTAGATTTTTTTTTCTACATTTGTATTTATTTTAAAATTCAATATTATGATTATTTTATGAATTTGAATCCTAAATAAAAACTATTTCAAATATAAATTTTCTTTCTCAAAATAAATTATTTGAACAAAATTAGTTTTCATGATATTTCAATTATCTTCGCATCATACAGAATATATCATTGGAAAATTTATATTAATACCCTCAGTCCGACGCCTATTAATCCAGTCATTTAAGCTTAAATTAGGTAAGAATCTCGGAATTCGAGATACCCAGCTGTAAGTCTGTAAATACTTGTATATTGACACCCTAAAAGTTGTCTCAAAACCTTCATATGGTAGGGTGTAAGCAACTATTAAATTTCAAGGTCAAAGGTCACAAAAATCGGTTTTTTGCGCTTTTTTTGGAAATATCTCATTTCCTATGGTTTTTTTGCTATTTGTATTCATTATCAATATTGTAGAATACAAAATTCTCTACAAATTTTGTTGAAAAATGTTTTTATACGGTGAACTGTTTTCGAGATAGGGCGGAGAGCGCGCAGTCACAGCATCACTTCAGGTCAACCGGTCGAAAACGCGCCATATATAATTGATGAACTATCGATAAATCAATGATTATAAATATTTGTCAATTTTTATTAACTATTATATTATTATATTCTATCATTTTCTTCATGCATTGAATCTATATTTATTCAATAATACTGATAACCGTTTACTAAAATTAAAAAATAATTAAGAGAAAACTTAAATCATATGTATATTATCAAGTTCAAACTTGGTTAGGACATGATTTGGAACCCCAGGTATGGGGTTGGGCAATGCAAAACGATTTTCTGGAGCCTATCATGACAATTTTACCACCTGCTCCAGAAGATTTGCTAAATACAATTTTCTGCAACTACAAGAGTGGTTGTGGTTCGCGATGCGGATGCAGGAAAGCGGGCTTGCAATGCTCTTTAGCTTGTGGCCAATGTAATGGGCAAGCTTGTCTCAATGCTCTACCATATCAGAGCAACATTAACGAAGATGGAACCTTTGACCCCGAAATCATGGAAGAACTTGAGACAAATGTCATTGAAGACGATAATGAAGACCAGTTTGAAATTTACCAGCAGCCAGAAGACGACGATGAAGAGGAAGAAGATGATTAAAATTATAAATTGTAGTTTTTGTACCCTTTATTCCATTTCTTTACTTTCAATAAAAATAAATGTATTCAATGATATTTTTAATAAAAAGATTAATTCATAATTTATTTGTTTTTTTTTTCATCATGTAAGAAGTTATAAATATTAATTAGGTTAAAATTCAAATATAATTCCTATATTTTCATTAACAATTCTGCAATTACATGGGTAGGTAAGTATTGTTAAATAAATTAATACTGAATAAAAAGTGGATAAGTTAGGAAGAAATGATAAAATATAATAGTTGACAAATATTTATAATCATTGATTTATCGATAGTTCATCAACTATATATGGCGCGTTTTCGACCGGAGGCACCTGTTGACCTGAAGTGATGCTGTGACCGCGTGCTCTCCGCCCTCTATCTCGAAAACGGTTCACCGTATAAAAAATTTTTTCAAACAAAATTTGTAGAGAATTTTGTATTTTACAATATTGATAATGAATACAAATAGCAAAAAACCCATAGGAAATGAGATATTTCCAAAAAAAGCGCAAAAAACCGATTCTTGTGACCTTTGACCTAGAAATGTAATAGTTGCTTACATCCTACCATATGTAGGTTTTGAGACAACTTTTAGGGTGTCAATATACAAGTATTCACAGACTTACAGCTGGGTATCTCGAATTCCGAGGTGAACTTACTATAATGACTGGACTATATTAATAATTGCTTTAACGCACTATGAGAAAAACCGTCGGCCGCCTCTTTTGATGTCGTTTGTCACAACTCATATTTTAATGGATCGTTAGCGGCGTTCTAAAAGGCAGAGCGGGTAGAAATATCTCAGTGACTTTGTGGATGAATTGTAGTGCCACTTGCTTGAGACTATGTTGCTTTCTTTGATGTACCAGCATGTTTGCATTCTTGAAATTTTGTCACTATCAGATAATACCGAATGGACTATAGGTTGTTTCACAATTTTTGTTCGTTTTTATGAGTCTACTTCAATGAATCAGTGTACTTTCGTCAACGTAACAGAAGTTGATTAATTTCGTCAGCATAAGAATTGTGTGCTCGGAATTCGATGAAGTCGATGAAGGTCGTTTTGCCTGGTTCTGATTGGTTAAGGTTCTATGGGTGGGAAAGTTATCGAAGTACATTGAAAGATGTTAGTAAGTTGGCGAGAGGACTAGGGAGCATGGTGAGGAGGCAGAACTTCGATAGCCAATTCGTTTAATTTTGGTGCGGTGATTCGCGAAACGTACAGACGAGCGTCGTCGGATCTTTTCTTTTGACCAGTCCGTCTGCTGCTGACGCAACTTCAGCATATTTTATCGGTTTTCTCACAATAGGACTCTGCTGTGATGGTTTGGCCAAGTTGTAGGAATTCATAGTGGATGACACCAGCCGCAGACCGCCATACAGTAACAGTGGTCTTTTTTTTAATGAGTTTTCTCCTTTGGCTAGTGCCTGGGTGTGCAACCACTGTCGGGAACGTCTCTTGTTGTAGATAATTCACTTTTCATCAAACATGACGATTCGATCCAAAGAAGGTCGTTTTGATCACGCGTAGGGCACCCGATTTTTGAGCTTTGTGACCTTTTCAATACGATTTAAACCATCAAACACCGCATGGGAGCTGACACCTAGTTTTTCCGCCATCCCACGCACCGTTTGTGATGATTGCCTTCACTAGTGTCGTCAAATCTTCGTCCTGGATTACGGTAGATCGACCACTCCGGGGCTTATCTTCTAGGCTTTCTTCGCAGGAGACTGCACACTTCCATTTTCTGAATTATCACAGACAGACATATTTTATTTTCAATTATTTTTAAAAATTATTCATTCGATGAAACACAGGTTATATATACTGTAGTAAACACAACTGTTTACACTATAGGTTTGCCAGCTCAGTGTAGCCAAACCAGTGGACAGAAAATCGCACAGTCGCTTGCGCATGGCAACACGTCGTCACGGCATGCGTTGCCACACCAGCAATCGGTTTTACCTGCGGTTGTGAATGTTTCACATCGAAAATGTGTTTCAAATCAAAATTACCAGTATATGACAATGCTTTGTACTCAACACTGAAGTTGCTGTTATGGATTCTCAAATATGATGTTTAGCACCTGCTTCTAACTCAGCATGTATATGTTTCTTACAACCAAGCTCAAAATACGTGTCCTCGGTTTGTCATTTGAGAGCTTTATTCAACAACCCAATATGACGGTGAAAAATATTTTTAGTAGTTTGGTTTTTCAACTTTTTCATTTTCAGATGTGGAGCATCTCTGATCCACCCTCAAGTCGCACTTACTGCAGCTCACTGCCTCTCCGGAAATGGGCCTTTCACAATTCGAGCAGGAGAGTGGAATTGGAAGAGTAAAGATGAACCTGTTCCACATCAAAACCGGAAAGCGGAAAAGGTGATATACCGTCTTGATAAAATTGAATGATGATAATGAAAAACAGTACAAGAATTATTTGATTAACTTGTGATGCAACACCAGGCAGAACTATTTCGACCCTTCAAGGTACCATCAGTGGTGCTAGGCTGAAACACTACTGCCCGAGGAAGAACAAGTCTGATGATGACGTTGATGACGCCCCCTATAAAACGCCATCTAAGAAATCGACGAAAGGCTCCTCGTGGCTCCCCAAACCGATGAGTTGCAGAACTGAGCTTAGACGCCGACCACCGAACGAGATTCGTCCTGTCTTTCACTGTAGTTTCCACTACGGGGCAACTAGATGAACTAGTTATTCGAGGATTGAGTTCTCTGTCGATTTCATAGATGGTTGTTTCATAGGGGAAGATGTCTTGCCCTCAGGTTAATATTATTAGGTTTAGTGGACTGTTAAAGAAATAAGGTGAATGTTCAAAATTCGCGGACTACATACATTCGCATGGAATTAAAGATTCGAAGACACTTGAAATGTTGAAAGTGGCATGCAGTGATTATATGTCAGACAAATAATAACAAGTGGTAAATAGCGGCGCTCTCCCTTATTTACAAAGTTACGGCTCTTCAAAATTCAGAAATGGGCAACTTTTCAGCCTTCTTTTTCACAAGATTTAAGAACACAAGCATTTATTCACTAGGTCTTATATGAAACTCAATTTTAAAATGAATGCTTTTTCTAGTGACATTCTTCTATTTCTATGTTAGTTACTAGTGACATTTCAGAAAAAAACGGTTGGTATTTGCCACGGCCTACTATTTCAGATTCGTAGATTTGGATTTTTAGTTTGACGTAAGTGATAAGAAAAACACAAAGAATGGAGGCAAAAAACATTTGAATAACTTTAGGAATATTGACAGCATCAGTCGTACCAACTATGCCATCAACGTTAGAAACCTAAAATACAGAGATATATAACCAAAAAGCAGCTCCGTACATTTTTTAACATTTTTATTGGAAAAATGTTGATTGTTGAAGTGAAAAGTGTCAAGGAAGGAGGAATAAGGTGTAAAGGTGACCTAGTGAATAAATGCTTGTGTTTTTAAATAGTTTATCTTGTGAAAAAGAAGGCTGAAAAGTTGCCCTATTCTGAACTTTGAAGGGCCTTAACTTTGTAAATAAGAAAGAGCTCCGCTTTTTTCTTTCGGATTCGTAATATACGCATCAAAATACGTAAGTACACTCAAACATTTTTTCAAAATAGCCGGGTACCCTGAAAACGATTATTTACCAAATCCTTTTTCTAACTTTGTAACGTATATTAATATATATATATATATATATATATATATATATATATATATATATATATATATATATATATATATATATATATATATATATATATATTTATTTATTTATATATATTCAAATTCGTTTCTGTACATAGGGATCTCGTAAACGAGATCCCTATGTACAGGCAAAGTTGCGTATTTTAGAAACCTATTCAATGATGTGAAGAAATCGAATATATCTCTTTTGGTTCTGGAGATATACAGGAAAAACCAAAAAATCCCAAATAATTTTTTTGCCTGTATCTTCTTTATTCGCAGACATATTGAAAATCTGTCCACATTTTGCTATTGGCATTTGATGTGGGCTCTCAGAATATATCCATGAATCTTTTATACAGGGAGTCATCTGACTTGGGCCACCCCCATCTTTGAATTTTTAAATACAGACCTGTATTTTTTGTTGTAGTTTCTGAATCCTAGACGTTCACTCTATACTGAGAAATTAAATTGAATTTTATATTTCGGGATTTTTCGGTAATATTCAATTATAATTGTGTGAATTATTCCCTTTTGAATCACGGTCCTGGAAATTGGTTGACGGAGTTGAATGAAAACACAATTACAACTTTCACGTCTCCCTATGTACCGTAGAGTTTTTCGAGAGTTTTTTTTTTTTCATTTTTAGTTACCTATTCATATTTTTTCCAATGCTCTGAGCGTTTTCCACAATGAACTTCGAATAAGAAAAATGGTAGCAATAATAACATCCGAAACGAACACTATAATTATAATGAAAATTGAAATGAAGTAAGTAATTTATATACACAAAAAATTAGTTGTGCAATAACTGTTCGAATTGGAGTCTTTCCATTTCGAGACAAATAATGGGACAATAAGATGGTCTGCAAGATCACCAGATCTTACTATTTTGGACTATTTTCTGTGGAGGACATTGAAAAATAGGATTTACGCTGGCAGAGAGATAGAAAATGTGGAAGTTTCGAGATTGAGGATTTTGAATGATTTCGCAACAATGCAGCAAATGAGTGTATTGAGGGCAATAAATAATATGAAAAACCGACTTCAAAAATGTCTCGAAATGGAAGGACTCCAATTCGAACATTTATTGCGCCAATAATTTTTTGGGTACCTATATAAATTACTTCATTTCAATTTTCATTACAATTATAGGGTTCGTTTCGGATGTTATTATTGCTATCATTTCCTTTTCTGCTTATTAAAACACATAATATATTTTTGATGTAGGTTTTCCTACATCATAAAAGGTTTTCTTATTCGAAGTTCATTGTAGAAAACGCTCAGAGCAATGGAAAAAATATGAATAGGTATCTAAAAATAAAAAAAAAACTCTACGATACAGAGGGAGACGTGAAAGTTACTAATATGTTTTTATTCATCTCAGTCAACCAATTTCCAGGGCCGTAATTTAAAAGGGAATAATTCACACAATTATAATCGAATATTACCGAAACATCTCGAAATATAAAATTCAATTTAATTTCTCAGTATGAAGTGAACGTCTACGATCCAAAAACTACAACAAAAAATACAGGTCCGTATTTAAAAATTCAAAGATGTGGGTGGCCCAAGTCAGATGACACCCTGTATAAAAGATTAATATATTTATTTTATGCTAGTATTTAGTTTTGTCATGTCTTCAAATATACTGTGCTGTCCGCTAGCATTTATTTATTTTATTTTATTCACTTTTATATATATATATATATATATATATATATATATATATATATATATATATGATGTGTTGTTTTTCCGGGTGTTCATCCGTTGTGTACTATCTATGTGTACTATATATATGTGTACTATATATATATATATATATATATATATATATATATATATATATATATATATATATATATATATATATATATATTGTGATTCTTATATAATCAGAAGTGATTATTGAATAACAAAGTTAGTTAGCTCCCTACCTATATTATTGAAGGGTAACTGTTAGAAGGTAGGTTTACTATATCGTTTACATGAACTATACCACTTGTTAACACTGTTTTGGCTCATAGTACAGTCACAACAGTGACTCTACTTTTCACACAAAATTCAATGTACATTCATTGATTCATTTTTTTTTGATAGCAGAAAATCGCCGAACACGCAAAACACTTCTGAATTTCGTGCCTCTCACCAACAAAATGAACATACCAAACATCTGAAAGTGTGAACATATGTTCGAGACGAGTTCATCGACATGAAAAATAAAAAATTGCTAGTCGAAGGTATCCCCAAATATATGAACGTTCATCTTATTTTTTGAACCGACCTCGTATATGTTTCAAAGGTTGAAGTACAATAGAAATGCAATCCTTTATCGAAAAGACAAGAATCTGATCTAGACCTCCAATCACTTTATTTTATATTTCTCTGAAAGTTTTGATAATATATCGTACTCTGTTAAGCCGATAAAAGATAAGATATCGGAATTTGATGGATTATATACAGAACCACAGTAAGAGCTGAAAGAATCGACAATATCCTGCAGCTTTGACTAAGATGTCTCTCCATCTACATTTTTCATTTCACTCGATATTCTACTGTCACGTTTTTATTTCTGATTAAATTTCAAAATTGGGAGGGATCTTGGAAAATATTATTTTTAACGTTGTGATTTTCACCTTTCGTTCTCCAAACTTGACATTCACAAATATGAAGAAGATCAAAAAGACATGATATAGAGGTAATATACAGTGCGTTCCATTTGAAATGAGCCACTCTGAATAACTTTTGGTACAATGATTTGCAGGAAAAATAAAAAAACACGTCAACAATAGTATGCAGGAGGACATATTCACATTTGATATTACTTCTCCTATCGCACCCCCAGAGCTTGTCATCAATTCATTTTTTTTAATGGATCACCCTACATTGTTTCGCATTATCAGATGCTCCATGATGAGCAGATTTCAACAAAGTATAAAACATATGGTTTGGAGCTTATTGTTCGAGAGCTACAAATCATTTGAGTTGAAAACGAACCACCCTGAATAACTTTTGGAAAAATGATTTTCAAGAAAAAATTTAAAAACACCTCAACAATAGTATACTGGGGGACACATTTTGACATATTCACATTTGATATAACTTTCCTATCGCACCCCCAGAGCATGTCACCATTTTTTTAATGGATCAATTGTTTTGCATTATCAGATGTTCCATGATGAACAGATTCTAACAAAGTAGAATACATTATGGTCTGAAGCTCATAGTTTAGAAGCTAAAGATTATTTGAGTAGAAAACAAGCCACCCTGAATGAACTTCTGTACAATCTGTTATAGTCTATCCATTCCCAATTGGAACGGCAATAAAAATAAGAGTACAGTCATAAACATTTCTTGCCTGTGGCCCCTAGTCGCCCAAATAGTTAGTAAACATGCTATCAAATGTAGTTGAGGAATAAAGGCTCGGCTAGCTGGACTGGCTGAATACTAATTTTTTGTCCGTTTCACAATATTTCTTTATCGGTGCCGTCTGTTCGTGGGGTTAGGTGAGGTAGTGAGTGGTTTTGCAAATCGATTTTTAAAAACTTTTTCTAGAGTTTGATTACCCTAACACCAAACTGATATTTTTGCACTCGACGCGCGTTTCGCTAACAAGGTTAGCATCTTCAGGAGAAACAAACTGATACTGAATCAAAAGACAAGGATTAGCTGTTTATATACCTAAAGTTTTTTGGTCCGATGTGGACTTTGTTTGTTGAATGATGATTATCCGAATTGATTTTTCGGTAATTTACTAGTGGAACCACTATCTGCAAATTAATTTGTCCGCTTTTTAATCTATTCTTGACAAATCAGGAACAATTTGAAGAGATAAGAAGAGAGACATTGGAAGATGATCATAGATTGCCAAGATTGAAAGCACGTGCTTGAAGATCCTCCAAGACATGGAGAATACCCACAACAGAAAGTGGGGGAAGTTAGTGAGGAAACAATGCCCAAATACAGACCGAAAACAGGACAACTATGAAGCCACCAACGTCATCAACATGAGTTCACGCTCGCTTACGGGAATAGAGGAATCCTTCTTGAGAAAAGGCCTAAATTTCGCCATTACGCCAACATCTGTGCCCACTTTGGAGATAATTACTGCAGTGGAATCCACCAGTTTCCTTATTGACCAGACTGAGGCAGAAGAGTTCAGATGGAAAATTAGAGAACAGCTGGATCGAGAACCAGTTCCAACATCTACCATCAGCAATGAAGAACGTAGAGCTCTGAACGGCCTACGTAGAGACAACACCATCAAGATCCTACCTGCAGATAAAGGAAACGCTACTGTGGTAATGGATACCGTTCTCTACGAACAGAAGATCGAAGAGGTTCTTCAGAAGGGACGATACACAAAAATCGTACGGGACCCTACTGCATCAATTGAAAGGAAGTTGTACCAGATTTTGGAAAAACACCAAGTCTATTTTTCGGACAAGGAAAGATCATCGCTAACACCGCACCACAGTAAGCCCCCTCACTTGTATGGACTACCCAAAATCCACAAGAAGGACGTTTCGCTTAGACCGATCATCAGCTCCAGAGATTCGGCTACTCAAAACTTGTCCAGATTTTTACTTTCCTTAATACAACCATTACAAGGAAAAACATCGTCTTTTGTGGAGAATTCAAGGCATTTTGTCGAACTACTAGGGTCAATTGAGGTCACACAGAAAGATCAACTGATTAGTTTCGACGTGAAAAGCCTTTACACCAACGTTCCGGTCGAAGAAGCACTCCAAATCATACAGAGAAAGCTATCCGAAGACGGGAACCTGAAAGAGAGAACAAATCTACCTATAGAAGTAATCATGGAATTACTAGGATGCTGTGTACGAAACTGTTATTTCCAACTGAAGGACGAATTCTTCACACAAGATGAGGGACTGCCAATGGGATCGCCACTTTCACCAGTCATAGCCAACATATATATGGAGTGGTTTGAAACTCTGGCCATTGAAGAAGATTGAGATATGTTGACGACACCTTCATAATATGGAACCATGGGAATACTGAACTAGACGCCTTCCTGAAACACATCAACAGCGTGAGACCTTTCATCAATTTCACAATGGAGAAGGAAATCCACAACGAATTGCCATTCTTAGACGTTCTGGTGAAGAGGACCGACACTAAGTGGGAAACATCTGTATACCGAAAACCCACTCACACGGGACAGTATCTGAACCACGAATCCAACCACCATCAATCGACTAAAAGAGGAATCATCAAGACTCTATTAGACCGTGCTTTTGGGCTTTGTAATACGAAGGAAGGTCTCGAGAAGGAACTAGACATCATCAAAAATGATCTTCAACGGAATGGCTACTCCAAAGCGATGGTAGAAAAAATTTTGGCTAGAAGACAGCAGGACCCTCGCAAGGAAGAGAAGCCGTCACAATCAGTGCTTGCACTTCCCTACATCAGAGAATTATCGGAGAGGATAAGAAGAATTGGTTCCAAGTACAACATCAGAACCTGCTTCAGATCCGGTAACACTATCCGTAGCAGCCTCACGAAAACCAGGCCACCAAACGCGGACTGCGATTCCAAGAATTGCATTTACCGGATACCCTGTGAGTGCGGAAAATCCTATATTGGTGAAACCAAGAGGCCATTGAATGTTCGCATTGCCGAACACAAGAAACATACACACGACACAGGACGACAATGGAAGCTCGTTTATACCATTGTATGGAAGTTGGTGGAAACATTTTGGAACATTTACTATAGAAAAATGTTTTCTTCTCATTGTCCAATCATAAGATTTTGATTCAAGAATTAATAAGAAACGCTTTTTCTGATTTATTGCTTCCATATATGTGTCTCTAGTTTTCAACTCAAATAACTTGTAGCTCCCGAACCCTAAGCTTCATACCATATGTTTTATACTTTGTTGAAATTGCTCATCACGGAGCATCTGATGATGCGAAACAATATAGGGTGATTCATTCAAGGTGGAGGTGCGATAGGGGAAGTAACATCAAATGTGAATATATCAGAACGTATACTATTGTTGACGTGTTTTTTTCTCCTAAAAATCATTGTACCAAAAGTTATTCAGGGTGGCTCGTTTTATATGGAATGCACTGTATATGGAGACCTGCTTTCTGAATATGGTTTCAATATGCAATGTGAAGCTGAGACAAATGGAAAATAAATGTGAATAATAATAAACCTATTCTATGCGTCAAGCTTGGCAAACAACCGTGATAAATATTAATGCGATCATTCCGATGTGTACTGACAGAATTCTACATGATATCGTCTATTCTTGTACGAACAAAATCTCGCAGATATTTTGGCTTCGTGAATAAAGGTAGACCGGGACAGCTCTATAATTCTTCTCCTTTTGAGATCCAAACCTCTAATATTCAAACAATCTCGTTCTTTTTCAGATACTTATACATCCGAATTTCCACCCCGCTTCTCTCCGAAACGATATCGCCCTCATCGTACTAGATGCGCCATTCCAACTGATGCAAAACGTAGGTTTGATCTGCCTGCCTCGCCAAGGAACTGTCTTTGAACAAGGAATTTGCATCGCAGCCGGCTGGGGAAAGAACTCTCACAAAAAAGGGACCTATCAACCAATACTCCAAAAAGTGAGTCTACCAATCGTTCCTCGGGATAACTGCGTGAAATCGCTTCGAACTACAGTTCTTGGGGCATACTTCACTTTGCACCAAAGTTTCATCTGTGCTGGGGGAGAGGAGGGTAGAGACACATGTAAGGGAGATGGAGGAAGTCCTCTAATGTGTCCCGTAAAAGGAACAAGTGATAAATACCAACAGGTTGGGATTGTGTCGTGGGGATTCACTTGTGGACAATCCAATATTGCAGGGGTCTATGTCAATTTGGCTTTATTCAAGGACTGGATTGATTTCACTCTGTCTGCTCACGGTTTCAATGGTGCTATTGAGAGATCTGGAAAGAGATCGAAAAGGATGATGTTACTGAATAGAACCATGAGTAGTGTATCTGTGTGAAAACAGTTGTATAATGGCAGGACTTTAGTATTTGGGATAACGCCCACCAGGGGGAGTGGCATATCAATCGAAAGGGGACAATGAGAGGAACACAATGGTATGGGTTTCATCGCGAGGAAATGACAAAAAATATTTTTTATTCATATTATTCTATTACATATATTTTGGTTTGAACTGACTTTTTATACATTTAATGAGTTCTAAGAAGGGATCCAACTTATTGTGACGGACTTCCCGACGCCAGAGATATTCGCACATGTGCATGGCCAGGTCATCACCACTGTAACCACGCTCTTCCAAATCGTGTTTCAACCATTTCCAACTTCCTTCTATTGTTTGAGTGTGTGCACCGGTTTGTTGATCGACGAACCGTCCTTTGCCTTTCTTACTGTGGTTAACGGTTTTGTGGACATATAGGTTAGGTTAGGTTGGGTTGGGTTAGGTTAGGTTAGGTTAGGTTAGGTTAGGTTAGTTCATGTCAGAAAATTTTGACATTTTTCAAATTTTTTCCTCTTATTTCCTCGCGATAAAACCCATACCATTGTGTTCTTCTCATCGTCCCCTTTCGATTGATATGCCACTCCCCCTGGTGGGCGTTATCCCAAATACTAAAGTGCAGCCCATAGTTCCATGGAAATAGAAAAAGTTAAAAAAATCATGTTGAACGGTTTTATTCAAAAGAAGATAATGATTATGTAGATAATGTAGTGAAAACTAAAAAATAATTTTCGGAAGGTCCTAGGTAGCAGTCATCACACCACTCTCCTCAGCAATCTACTGTATTGATCATATAATAAAATAATAAAATCATTGGGCGTAGCGTATGTGAATACTACGCCCAACGATTGTATTAACTTTTCATCTGATCAATACCGAAGATTACCAAGGAGAGTGGTGTGATGACTGATACCTAGGACATTCTAAAATTCATGTCTTAGTTTTTAGTACATTATCTGGCCATACTGGCCTGGAAGGTAATGAAGCTGGTGACTCTCTTGCAAAGGAGGGTGCTACAAGCGGCTTCATCGGACCAGAACCTGTTATTGGCATCGCTTTGCCAAACGAACATTGAACACCTGGATGGCAAGAAGATTTATAAACTTCTGGCGGAATCTTCCAGGATTGGCTCACTCCAAGGCGTTTAGCCACCCTTCGAAGCTTGATACCAAACAGTTGTTGGACTACAGTAGGGATGAACTACGATGTCTAACAGGCCTTCTTACTGGTCACTGTCATTTGAATCATCATATGCAGAGACTTGGACTGCCAGAAGACAGTGTGTGTCGCCTTTGTTTGGAAAATGATAAAACAGCAGAGCATATACTTTGTGCCTGCTCCGCTGGGGACCGAATCAGGTTCTTAGAGTTCAGCAGATCCATACTCTTACCATCTGACCTGAATGACCACTTATCATACAAACTAATCGGCTTCGTTAAGAAGCTGGGTTTATTTGGCCGAGTGTGAATAGGTGTGAGCCACAATAAACCCTTGCGGGTTGCGGTGGAGGGTCGAATAGACCCACTCACTTTAGACCTAACCTAACCTAGTACATTATCTACATAATTATCATCTTTTTTTTAATGAAACCATTCAACATAATTTCTTTTCACTTATTTTATTTTCAAGTTTATAGTTTATAATTTTTATCCACCTTAATGCCATACAGTTCTCGGCACATTTTAACCTTCTACCTTGACTTGGGTGGTGTATCGCTAACGACGTATTATTTCTAGCCACACAGTACTCGTCACGATCCAAAATATTGACTTGGGTAGGAGATCCATGCTTGTATCCTAATTCTGAGTATAGATTTTATTGGATTTGCATCTTCTTCATAGTGTACTACTATAGCACTAGTCAAACCCTGTCATTTGATCCCCATATTGAGATAGTTGTGAAAAAATATGTAATCAGCCATTTTATATCTTTTTTTAAGTGCACTACTATTCTATTAGTCAAATCCCTGTCATTTGATACCTAAATTCTTGTCATTTGATACCCATATTGAGATAGTTGTGAAAAAATATGTAATCAGTCATTTTGTATCTTTTTCAAAGTGTACTACTATTCTACTAGTCAAGCCCTGTCATTTGATATCCATATTGAGGTAGAATATGGGTATCAAAATTTCATTAAATTGTATTGTAATCGGAACTAAATGTGTGTACCAAATATCAGATCAATCTGTCAACATAAAGGGTTTCAAATTTCAATTATCAAATGTGATATGTGGAACTATGAGAAACAATATTGAAAATAGTAATTTTTTGAAATTTCTATGATATCAGTCTTTAATGAAAACATCACCGCTTGTGATGACTTTCGAATATCATCATTTCAATATTAATTTCTCTGATCTTACTGAAATCGAACAGTAATAATTCTAAAATTATGGAATATTGAAAATTTCAACGAACAGTTATCGTAAAAAAATAGTCAACAGTAATAACGATGTACAAAAAATAAATAAAGATCACAAATCAACACGTCACAAATCAAGATAATCATCAATTGAATAATATCAATGTTCTATGAGAAGAATTTCAATTCCGTATAAAACTTTTCCAATCTTAAGAAATGAATTCCATGTATATTGCAGTTGAGGGAATCAGCTATTCAAGAGCGTCATCACAAATAGTTTGTAATGCGGTATAATTTGTTTTCATCAGTCACTAAATTACAATCTGCATAAATATATTGTTAAGTGAATATCATTCACAGATGTATACCAATCATGTATATTTTCAAAATGGAACGTATGGGACCCAACACAAAACCCTGTGGTACTCATTTTGTCATATAATACTTGTGATCAATGAAATCGAACTGTCGAAGACTTTCTTGAGTTTTTTATGATTTGGAAAATAATTTTTCGTGGTCAAATACCAGACAAATAGTCTTATTACTAACTAATCGGACTTTTTCTTCCGAAATTTTCAATACCTGTACGGATTAGCGTTTCAATTTGATATTCAATTGATATTCCAAACCCTTTAAAAGTTAGTACTATAGTTCCCATTCAAAAGGTAAACAAAACAATCAAGGCCAGTGAATATAGACCTATCAATACATTACCACCAATAGAAAAAAATTCTTGAACTAGCTGTTTATAAGCAGGTACTTGATCAAAAATGAAATTTTAATAAATAATCAATCTGGATTTCGTAAAAATTATTCATGTAAATCCGCATTACAAGTCACTTTATCTAAATTCAAAAAAGAAGTTGATAACAATAAATTTGTAGTAGCTGTTTTTCTTGATCTGAAGAGGGCATTTGAAACAATTGATCGTAATATTCTTCTAATAAAATTAAGAGGTTATGGCATTGATGGTGATGTTTACCAATGGTTATCTGACTATTTATCCCATAGAAAGAAAAAAGGCAGTGTTGGAAATAATATCTCACAGGAATTGGATATACATATAGGTGTGCCTCAGGGTAGCGTTTTAGGACCTCTGCTCTTATACTTAAATGACATAAACTTGTTTATAAATGTTGATGTTATAAATTTATTTGCAGATGATACACTATTGGCATGCTATGATACAAGCTTAGAAAAAGCTATTGATAAAATGAATGCCGCATTAAAGGATGTAAATGAGTACCTCATGGCAAATAAATTAAAACTAAATAAAATGAAAACTGAAGGAATGATTATTACAACAAAATATAAATGGAATAACCTTGATTTGAATGAAATAAATCTAAAAATCGATAATGAAAATATTAAAATTGTATCATGTATCAAATATCTTGGATTCCAGTTAGATAATTTATCACTTTTTGGCAATCATCTCGATTATATATGTGAAAAAATATCTAAAAAACTATATTTTTTTGCAAGAATTTCTGGCAATTTATCCACTCAGTCTAAAATTACTGTATACAATGCGATTATCCAACCACATTTTGATTACTGTGCTTCTATTATTTTCTTGTTTAATCTAAATCAAACATCTCAATTACAAAAACTTCAAAATCGTGATATGCGAATTGTTCTAAAAGTGAATAGATTCACTGAAATCGGAATTAAGTTACAAACTTTGCGGTGGCTACCAGTTTCTTTACGGTTGTATTACTTAACTATGGCATTTATATATAAAATTCTGAATAACTTATCAACTTCATATTTTTTTGAATTTGTTAGTTTGAATTCAGAAGTGCACAAATATGCCACAAGAAATCATACTAATTTGCATTTATGCAGAACAAATAGGAGAAGTGCCATGAATTCTTTATTTCTCGAAGGGTTTGTTGCATACAATAAATTGCCAAATGAGATTAAATCTAGTTCATCATAAAGTATTTTTAAAAAACGGTTATTGAAATCCATCCACAATGCTAGATAGAATAAAACTCGGTAAGATAATATTAATAAATATAGTATTTATATGTTGTTTTCTGCTTTTTATCATTGTATTGGAGCTGCAATGTATTTTTAATAGCATATGTCGTTATTTTTCAAACTAAAAATGTTTATTTTCAATGTATATGTTAGTAATATGTTTTATATAATATTGTGTATTAGGATTACCTATTTCAATAAATATATTCTTTATCTTCTTCTTCTTCTTCTTCTTCAATACACTTGCGTTTATTCTCCATAATTTTGATAGATTATAAAAAAAGTCGAAAAAGTATTTACCTCTCCAAATAAATGAATATTTCTCATAAATGATTATTATATTTTCAATGTGTCTTCAAGTGATGGAGGTACTTATTTGAATTTTCAACTCCAGAAAAATAAGAAAAAAGTTTTTTTTTTTTCTGTAATCGGTTAATGTATCTCAATGCATCAATCAGCCTGTCTAGATACATTTCATCATTATATTTCTTTGTAGAACAGCATTTCTAACATTTTCATCCTTATTTGTATTGAACAGTGAAATTCGAAAAGAAGGTAAGTGCTAACAGTAACATTCACATCCTTATTTATGATAATATTTATATGAAAATTCAAGCAATTGCTGATATTGAAGTGACTCAATATATTTGAAATTATTGGTATGTTCAAATGTCTTTTGTTGGAGTCAGAACAAAAAGATTAAGTTTACGTTCTACATTGATTGTTTTCATCTGATAATTTTTGAACGTTTCTTGCAGTTTCAATTTAGTTTGTAAATGAATTTTCCATAACACCTGGGCTACTACTACTAATACTACTATGTTAGTGTTTTTATATGCTAGTGGCCTAACTACTCCCTGCTAGTATTACCCAACTACACCGGTTAGTATTTCCTAACCATTACCTGTTATTGATCCTATGCTAAAGTACCTGTTTTTAATATCTCTAATTTTTGGGAAAGAAAGTTTTTGGCTTTCTACTACTCCATCTTGATACAAAAAAAAAAGATGAGGGAATTTTCCAAAGGAAAGAAGTAATCAATTTGAAAATGAGTAACTCTATACATGGATGTGTAGATCATGCAAAGAAGCAACTTTCAGACACAAATTGGAAGGAAGTCCTCCTGAAACAGCTACTTTCATATAAACATTGAATTACACGAAATAAAATATGCTTTCGAAACAAATACTTCTATATAAACACTGAATTATACAGAAGATAGTTTTCTCTACTCAGTTTGCATTTCAAACATTCGTTGTGGAATAAAAATCAGATATCATTCACATGAGTTCTACTTTAAATTAATGGTAACAAATTGCACTTACATGGAACACTGTCATCCTCACTGGTATACATCGATGTTTCGCCTTAAGAAACTTGCCCTAAGGCTCTTCAGTACCAAATTGGATAACGTAGAAAATACATACAATTCATTCATGAATTACGATTTTGAATGTCACGGAATAAGCTTGATCTACATATGTCATCGATGACATAGGATTGACATTCATTCACCTATTTGATTTAATCACAGACAAGAGGAATCTTATTTGAATTGAAGGGGTAATATTTTTAGGAGTGATTAATTTTTGGGGAAGAAAGTTTTTGGGTTTCTACTACTCCATCTTGACACAAAAAAAACAAAGATGAGGGAATCTTTCAAAGAAAAGAAGTAATCAATTTGAAAATGAGTAACTCTATACATGGATGTGTAGTTCATACAAAGAAGTAACTTTCAGACACAAACTGAAAAAAAGTCCTACTGAAACAGCTACTTTCATATAAACATTGAATTTCACGAAAGAAAAAAATTCTTTCGAAACAAATACTTCTATATGAACACTGAATTATACAGAAGATACTTTTCTCTACTCAGTTTGCATTTCAAACATAAGTTGTGGAATAAAAATCAGATATCATTCACATGAATAAATTGATGGATGTAGCCGTTACTACGTAGTAGGAGTTCATGATGTTCATAATCACATTTATTACATTTGCTGATATCATTAATGTTAATTAAGAATAACAATGGCCCTAAAATACTTCCCTGCGGAACCCCGTGGTCTACGCTTAGTGCTGTTGCGACAAACTCATTGATTTTCGTTACCTGTTTCCTTTCTGTAAGGTAATCACTGATCCAATCAAGTATTTTTCCTTTAATGCCATTTTTTTATTTTTTGAATAATATTTTACAATTTACCGTTTCGAACGCACGTTTAAGATCTGAAGATATTGCTACAGTGTACATGCCTTTACTCATTTTATCTTTCCATTCAGTAACTGTAAGCTGAAGTGCAGATTCGCATGAATGTCTAGATCTAAAACCAGATTGGTTTGCGAATAGTATGTTTTTTTTTATTGAAATATTCCAACAGTTGTTGATATACTATCGATTCTAGCAGTTTTTCAGCGCAAGGTGAACTGTTAAATGGCCGATATTCATCAGATTTTTTTATGTTTGGAACTTTTTCGATAGGCGTAACTGTACTGGTTTTTAGATCATCTGGAAAACTATATGTATAAAATTGTTGAGACCGATATATAACAACAGGATGCCTTCGGAAACTTGTAAATCAAAAAGTGCGAAATGAGTTCTATGAATAGCAACAAAGGTCCTATTTCGAACAGCCATTATTTGGTCTTATACGTAATAATTCTAAATGAAAAAACAAATAATATTAGAGATAATCACTAACATATAGGAAATACATAACAAATTAGATATGAATTGAAGGGGTTATATTTTTAGGAGTGATTAATTTTTGGAAAAGAAAGTTTTTGGCTTTCTTCTACTCCATCTTGATATAATGTTATCCAATTTGGTACTGAAGAGCCTTAGGGTAAGTGTCTTAAGGCGAAACATCGATGTATACCAGTGGGGATGACAGTGTTCCATGTAAGTGCAATTTGTTACCATTCATTCAAAGTAGAACTCATATGAATGATATCTGATTTTTATTTCACAACGAATGTTTGAAATACAAACTGAGTAGAGAAAAGTATCTTCTGTATAATTCAGCATTCATATAGAAGTATTCGTTTCGAAAGAATTTTTTTCTTTTGTGTAATTCAATGTTTATATGAAAGTAGCTGTTTCAGGAGGACTTTCTTTCATTTTGTGTCTGAAAGTTACTTCTTTGTATGATCTACACATCCATGTATAGAGTTATTCATTTTCAAATTGATTACTTTTTTCTTTGAAAGATTCCCTCATCTTTTTTTTGTATCAAGATGGAGATGAAGAAAATATAACCCCGCCAATTCAAATAAGATTCCTCTTGTCTGGGATTAAATCAAATAGGTGAATGAATGTCATTACGATGTCATCGATGACATAAGCAGATCAAGCTTATTCCGTGACATTCAAAATCGTAATTCATGAATGACTTGTGTGTATTTCCTATAATGTTATCCAACTTTGTACTGAAGAGCCTTAGGACAAGTGTCTTGAGGCGAAACATGGATGTATACCAGTGAGGATGACAGTGTTCCATGTAAGTGCAATTTGTTACCATTCATTTAAAGCAGAACTCATGTGAATGATAATGAAAAGAGAAATGAAAATTTCTATGTTTTTTACCACTTTTATTTGTAACTAACGTTACTGCAGTTTCGTCCTATATGGACATTTTCAAACTTAAACAGAGTTTAAGTTTATTATTGTTAAGTATTTTAAGTTTAAGTTTATTATTGTTAAGTATTATTGCATTAATCGGTTTGACAATTGCGCTATATTCATGAACTCACAAGCCGGTGAAACATAACGCATTCCGACAGTTATTGCGTTTCATCATAATATTCAAACAAAGAAATTCATTCAAAGGGTAAGTGTTTCAACTGTTCGTCAATGGTCTACTACAATCATACATGTTTCGATTGTGCCATTCAATATATTCGATTTCCGTATATATTTCCGTATATGAAAAAAGTTTAGACATTAATACTACATTCAGAAATGTTTTCAATGTATTACTGTATGCTTAAGACTTGACATGTCCCTTTATGACAATCAAATATGCTCATATAGCCAAAAACGAGTGGATTACTAAAGATATCAAGGAGGAAGGTAGACAACTGAGAGAACTTTACCGATTAACAAAAAATGCGGATAATGACATTATACAATTCTACCGAGATTAAAAAAAGGAGCATGGAAAAAAATATGTATGTGCAAGAGGAAATACTATCAGAACAAAATTTTTAGCCCAGAAAGTATACAAGGTCAAAAAATACAAATGTGGAAAATTGAGTGAACTAACTGGAAAAGGAAATAACCAATATTCTCAAGAAATGTACATTGGACATAAATTGATAGGGAATGAATCCATTATCGCTAAGGAATTCGCCAAACATTATTCATCTGAAGTGCCAAATAGTTTGAAACAATATTTTAAAGATGTCAACCTTCCGGGGACTATTGATCTTGTCGGTAATTTGAATAGTTTTTATGTTAACCCTGTTATTCCATCGGAAGTTTACAATGTTATTCTTGGACTCAAACATGAAAATTACACTGGCATGGACTGTCTCTCGACAAAAATAATCAAAGCCATTTCTGAGTATATATGTGAACCACTTGCATATATCATCAACAAATCTGTGGAAGACGACATTTTCCCAAATATTTTGAAATTAGGAAAAATTGTTCCTCTCTTGAAAAGAAATGATCCCTTGTTAATTGACAACTACCGACCAATAAATATTCCTAGTGTGTTGAGCAAAGTAATTGAAACATGTATCTATGAACAACTACTTCCTTTCTCAACGAAACATAATGTAATCAACAAATGTCAAAATGGATTTTGCCCCGGTAGATCGACAGAAAGTGCGACTACAGCTTTCTTGGAAAATACCTATAGAGGAATTGACAAAGGAAAGTTTGTGGCCGTACTCTTCTTCGATTTATCAAAGGCTTTTGATTCTATAAACTCCGATATACTGACTAAGAAACTTAGTGCAAGTGGAATTCGAGGTAAATTTCTATCTTGGATTATGTCTTACATGAAATTTCGAAAGATGTACGTAGAATGGGATAATGTAAACTTGAGTACTTATGACTTGGAAGTTGGAGTTCCACAAGGCTCAGTCTTGGGACCATTAATGTTTTTACTATACATAAATGATTTACCACAACATATCGGCACCACTTCGATAGTTCTTTTTGCCGATGATACTTCTATTTCCGCAGAAGCCGACAATCCTTTGGAACTTCAAAAAAATTGAATGTATGGAGTCAAAATTTCTCTAAGTGGTGTCAAAGAAATATACTTATGTTCAATGCAGAAAAAACAGTACTGGTACAGTTTTCTCCAAGAAAATCTGTGGAACATCCCATACGTGTATTATAAATAACACGAATATATACCCTTCAGAATTCACAAAAATTTTAGGAGTTCACATCGACCACTCATTGAATTGGCAATTTCAAGTTCACTAAGTGAGTAAAAGACTTAATAGCAGTTTCTATGCCTCAATGCAGCTTTAAACAATACTGAGTGAAGAACAACTGTTAGATGTTTACTTTGCTCTTGTTAATTCTGTTTTATCTTATAATGTGGTCTTATGTGGAGATACAACAAATATTAACAGGGTCTTTGTTGCTCAGAAACGAATAATTCGTATGCTTCACAATCTACGTCATACTGATTCATGTAGACCTGTTTTCAAGCAAAGGAAGATATTGACAGTACCTTCTCTCTATATTTATAACTGTCTGCTCTTTGTGAAAAAACGAGAACTCGAATTAGAAATTAACTCCCAATGTCATAATTACTCAACAAGGAACGGGAATTTAATCAAACTACAACAACATCGTACAAAATTATTCGAAAAGACGCCATCTCAAGCAGGTTCCAAATTTTTCAATTGTCTACCTTCCGGCCTAAAAAGTGTAGCATCGATTCTAGTACTCAAACGGAGAATCAGAGACTATCTTGTAGACAGAGACTATTGTTTTTACAATATTAACGAATGTTTGGAATATCCACATTCGCCGATCAACAATTAATATCATTCCGGCATTACCTATTTCAGCTATTATGTACATGTATAAACACTTTTAATTGTTTATTTTAAACATGCACTCTCATGTGCTAAATGTATGTATTTTGTACCAATGTTTATATACATTTCATGTTTTTTACCATTGACAACTCCTATATCATTGTGAAGTTATCATTTCAAAGAATTAAAATATTGTATTGTATTGAATATTCAACTCGTTATGAAATAAATATGTCTCAATAGTAGTGTCCTCAAAAGAGGACACTGGGCAAATCTTAGATGATAGGATGAATGCATATTTTTTTCAGATCATTCAGAGAATGAATCAAAGCCGAATTTCATTCAAGAATTTAGAAGATGCCATCGCATATTTGGAATCGGAGGAAATCGAAGCTGATATTCTCGCTTAACCTCCCGACGTAGATGAGCTCACGGATGAAGAATTCTTTGACGATGAAGATCTTGGAGACCCTGTTTTATCCGATACAGCAGGCGCCATAGAAATACACATTTCAACAGATGACGATGACGCCAGAAGAATTATTTCTCCAGCTTCTATGAAAGACGATGAAGACGATAATATACATCTTTCAATACTGCGCAAACGCTTCTCTATCAAGAAAAATAAAATACCTCAATCCGCTCCTGCTGCTTGCTGGAAAAAAACCGAGCCTGTTTATGAAACTTGGCAGAAGGGAAATTTGGCAAATCGAAAATTGGACAAAATGAAGGTGGTGTTGGCGAATAAAACACCAGTCAAAATTTTTGAAACAATATTTTCATCTGAGACAAATCGGTATGCTATGTCTGTGAAAAATAAACAAGGATTTAGAGTTTCTGTGGATGAAATAAAAATATTTTTGGGTTTTCTAATATTTTCTGGTTACCATACATTACCATCCGAACGTGGTTATTGGTCTGAAGCTGATGATCTGGGAATGAAACTAGTGAAAGATGCGATGAGTAGAAATGCTTATCTACAACTCAAGTCTCTGATTCACTTCCAAGACAACTCCAAAGCAGAACACAATGAGATGATAGAGGATTCAAAATAAGACCCCTTCTAGATAGGTATCGTAAACTGCAAATTCCGTCAGTATGGTGTGTTCAAGGAACATTTGTTAATTGATGAAATGATGGTGAAATACTATGGGCGTCACTCCTTGAAACAATTCATAAAGAGTGAGCCAATACGTTTTGGCTATAAGTTTTGGGCCTTATGTGGTATCAGCGGATATTGTTTCAATTTCGATCTTTATTGTGGAAAAGTAGCAACGCAGAACGATAAAAATAAAACACTGGAAAGCACTGTTGTTGAAAATATGTTGTCAGTTGTGGATGATCCGACAAGCCATATTGTATACTTTGATAACTTTTTCAGTAGCTATGATCTACTTCTATCATTGAGGGAAATGAAATTCAGATCTACAGGAACGGTGAGAGATAACCGCATGAAAAAGTGTCCACTGAAAGAAGTGAAATAGCTACAAAAAGAAGATCGTGAAACTTATGATTATTAGTTCGATACAGCTAATCAAGTGACTTTTGTTCGATGGAACGATAACAAATGTGTCTCTGTTGGAACTAATTTTGATACAATACTTCCTATCGTGAATGTCTCAAGATGAAATCGGCTAAGAAACGAAAGAATACCTACTCCTCAACCAGCAATGATAAGCAACTATAATAAATATATGGGTGGCGCAGATCACCATGATTGGATGCTTGAAAAGCATTCAATAGCAATTCGAGGTAAAAAATGGCATTGGTGCTTGTTCATTCGAATCGTTGACATGGCAGTTGTGAATTCATATACCTTATATACTCACTCATGGTGAGGGTTCCATCTCTATCAAAGAGCAGCCTATTGTTGACATCGAGGCCCAAAGTATTTGATGATATACGTTTCGATAGGGTGGGGCACGTTATTGAAAAGCGCGAAAAACAGCAGAGATGTCAATTAATTTCCTGTCAGAGTAAACCACATACTTTCAGCAAAAAATGTAATTTCACATTGTGCATATCTTGTTTTAGCCGATACCATGACAAAAATTATTATTCATAAACAATAACTGAGATCTTCATTTTGTTTTTCAATTTTTTTATTTCTTCACTTTGGACGTTTGACTCATTTTGTGCTT
Organism: Leptinotarsa decemlineata; assembly: GCF_025532065.1. Taxonomy (NCBI): domain Eukaryota; kingdom Metazoa; phylum Arthropoda; class Insecta; order Coleoptera; family Chrysomelidae; genus Leptinotarsa; species Leptinotarsa decemlineata. The sequence goes on from NW_027412569.1 coordinate 471,458, forward strand.
TTCTATATTATCATGAATAAATAATATCTTGTTGCACTGCACATCTTTATCGTTAATGTCGTCTATGCCCAGTGTCCTCTTTTGATGACAGATATTTTTTCGGTAACTATCAGATTTCAATGAAATCCACAGCTATATTGTGCAATTAGGGACTATAAACTCCCATAATTGAATTGGTTTCGGTTTAATTAGAAAAAAATAATAATTTGGGCGTTAATGTGTTAAAGAATATAAGTTATACGACTTGAAAGTAGTACTTGACCATTTGGTGATTTCAGAATTTTGGGGTGAAAAAGTAGTCACAAAGTAATAATACATATGCTACATATTGAAATTGATGATAATAATAATGAATATTCTCATGCAATACATAAATGTAAATATAAAACTATAAAACATAAAAATACCAAAGTGAATGCATAGAAAGTAAAATTGAGTATCTTCTTCGTAAACATTTTCAACTATACAGGTCAGAGCCAAATGTAAACATCAAACAAAAAGTTAAAAAAGTCACATAGTTTAAATACCAGTAGGTACTGAAACACAATAATTAAAATTAATTATTTATATAATTTAAATTTCTGTCTGAATAGAACTCGTCTAATGAATAGTAGGCCTTTGAAATCAGAAGCATTTTTACAGACTTTCTAAATTTAGTGGTACATGTTATGTCTTTGATCTAAATTGACAAATAGTTAAACATTTGTTTTCCATTATATATGAAAGACCTCTCAATGTTTGATGATATTGGAATCGGTAAACCTATTTTGAGCTTATTTCTGATATTTCGTCGTGGTGAAATGAAAATTTCCGTCCTATATGTTTTTGCATCAGACATACCATTTCCAATATAAGTATGCTAGGCAAGGTCAAGATGTTTTGCCGTCTGAATAAAGGTCAACAGAAATCCCTAGAATCCAACTCTACACATATTTCTAACTCCTCTTTTTTGTAGTACAAACACGCTATCAAACAAGTATTGGCAACACGTTCCCCAAAAACAGATACCGTATCTCAGATGGGAATCAATGAGAGCAAAGTACACATTTTTAGCCATATTGGTGCCCAATTCATTTGCTGATACTCTGACTGCAAAGCCATCCTATGTTCTCATTTGTTTGTCCAACTTTTTTATCCGACATGCTTTTGGTTGAGTTTTTTTGTGTTTTGTTGATTACTTTTGAATGAGACATATTTTCCGGTTTCTTCTTCAAGCAATGTAATTTTTTTCTGTTAGTTGTTGTAACAAGTGCTCCTTGTCCTGTATTATTGTGTCTTCATCCTTCATTTGCATGAGTAATTTATTCTCCTCTCTCAGGAACATTTCTTCTGTGGCTATAGTATCTTTCTGAATGATCAAGTTATCTACTTCGTGTTTACACTCTTGTTTTTTTATGATCAGCTGCTCATCTCAAACACTCTGGATGGAATATATGATCACATTTCATGCACTTCATTTATCACCTTTTTCAGACAGTGTTTACAAGTGTAATAATTTATTTCTTTAGATTGAGAGAACCACTTCTGCTCCGGCGGAGAAATTTCATTATTTTTGATTATTTCTTCTGAAATGATTTTCTGACAATTCCTATTAGAGTATTTTTGTTGATGAGGAAAATAAAGCATGATTATAATAATTATTATTAGATAGGTTAACATATCTGCTCCTACTTCGTGGATCGATTTCTCTCACAAGGATGAATGAAGTCAATGTGAGGATTCATTTCTACCAATTTGTAATGAAAACATAGAGACAATGTATTTCACTAGTTCGGACTTCCATTGTCTACTATATAAAATGATTTGAAATCCCTGAAACAAGTAAAAAAAGAATAATTAAAAAAGAATAGTTGAAAATAACAATTATATTAAGCAACAATAAACCTGAAATGAAATGATAAAGAAATAACCTACAAGTAAAAATATAATAATTGAATAAATAAAAATCAAAGGAATGAAAAAAGAAAATAATAAAAAATAAAAAAATAAAAAGTGTAGAGATTCCAAGTCACGTTAGTTCACGACGTTTCGATTGTTGGTATCTACAATCGTCTTCGGGTGATGACTGGACTGATTCCTCCGAGAGATGACTATTTTATAGGCCGTTGAAATACTTTCACTTTCTCTACTTTCCATTTTCCGCTTCATTGATTCCGTGAGAGATGACCGTTTTGGCGGGAGTTGGTCATTTTCCGTTTGATGATGGATTTCCATATGGGGTTCTATATTATATTTTTACTTGTAGGTTATTTCTTTATCATTTCATTTCAGGTTTATTGTTGCTTAATATAATTGTTATTTTCAACTATTCTTTTTTAATTATTCTTTTTTTACCTACTTGTTTCAGGGATTTCAAATCATTTTATATAGTAGACAATGGAAGTCCGAACTAGTGAAATTCATCACGAAACATTGTCAATCACCTTCAAACAAACATAGAGACAATGTATTCCGAAACATCACTATCACTATCTTTTGACATTTTTTACCCCAATTGTTGGCAACCACTCGCGTTGGTGAATCAAAATGACAGTCAACAAGCCAAGAAAGCTTCATCATTTGAGTATTTCAGAATCTTTTTTGAAAGCTCATTTTTTGAATAATAGATTTCCATCAATGAAATTCACGTATGAGTTAAAAAATAAAGAACAACTTCCATTTCTTGACGTTTCGGTAATGAGGAGTCAATATGGAGGGTTAGAATACGATTTATTTGGAAAGGCAACAAGCACGTACAGGTATATTCATTTCTGACAATTCATATCACTGTGGACAGCACAAACGTGCTGGGCTGAATTTTCTAGTGCATCGTCTTTTGACTTTTCCTCTCAAACATGAGAGATTCACAAAAGAAAAACGTAGAATACAAGAAATAGCAGCAAATGACGGTTTCTCGAGGGGTATTGTAGATGACATAATAAATAAGAAGTTTAGGTTATGAATGAACGAAATATCGACTTTTAAAAAGGACAAAAACCAAGATAAATATATCTCAGTTGCATACCACCAATACACGAAGAACTTTGGAAAGATTCCCAAGGAACTAGGTATAAATATGGTTTTTGAAACGAGTCATACACTATAGTGCCTTTTAGGAAGTCCAAAAGGCGAAATCGGGAATTTGGAAAAGTCTGGAACATACGAAATTGAATGTGAGGACTGCGATGCAAAATATTATAGACAGACAAAATGATCTATTAAAATAAGATATAAGGAACACTTAGCCCACTTAAATTATGGAAGACCTGAAAAATCAACAGTCGTCCATCATATTTTGCAACAAAACCATTCCATAGATTTCAGTTCATTAAGTTAACAGTTAGACAAGTTAACAACAACAGGCATCTAGATGCCTATGAGAGTGTAGAAATAACTAAACATAATAATATTATAAATAAAGATGATGGACCAATACCTAAAATACCTTGTTGAAATAATATTTTATCAATTAGATTTACCGGACTATCACATAAGGACACATTGTAAAATTAATTTAAGACTAGTAGCCAAGGCAGTATTGCGAAATCAATTTTATATTGCTCATAATATTTTAATTATTAGATTCACCTAACTATCACATAAGAACACGTTGTAAAATTAATTTAAGACTACTAGATAAGGCAATATTGTTAAACTAATTTCAAATAGCTTATAATATTTCAGCTATTAGATTCACCTGACTATTACACAAGGACACATTGTAAAATTAATTTAAGTCTAGTGGATAAGGCAATATTATGAAATTAATTTAAGACACTCAAGATGTGTTGACCCGATAACTGTTCAAGGTACCTAGAACAGTTATCGGTATAAAGAAGGATAGCTTTGTATGATTAGTTTGTTCTTCCTCTTGAAGGTGATCACTTAGTGATCGGAACACGTGTCGAGGTGTTAAAATAACGGTTTTGTGTTGATAAAAAACTCCAGTAATATTCATTACTACATCAAAGGTTCCAATAAACAGTGCATCACAAGTATATAGCTCATTTTTTATCAGAAATGTCTGTATAAATAATTAGAAATTACATTCTGATGAAACCACTGTAAAGCTCAATTGTCAATTTTCAATTCTCCTATACCTAATATTGTTGATTAATACCTACTATCGTAATATAATACACAAAGCAATTATCCACTTTTAATCCCCGACTGACTGTATCACAAATCCGTGAATCGATGTTTGGTCTCATTGAATTAACTAGTTCAGCCCTTGCAAAGCGCAAATCTCATATTTTACGGAATGATCCCACGATTATTCCCTAAATTCACAAACACAAGCACCAAATAATCCGTGTATAATGATGTTATCCTGGAACACGAGACTGAAAATAAGCATTGAAGGCCATTCCACGAGATAATTTAATATGCGGCATATGAATATGTTCATCGTTTCTGGATCATCGTCAAATTCGATATCATTCTCCCAATTGAACCTTCACGATTGAAATTTGCTTTCGGGGAAATGAAAAAACTTGTGGATCCCCAATAAACATAAACAATTTCTTTTGTCAGCCTTCCGGCAACTACCCACTTTTCAGACACTTTTTTTTGAGAAAAATGCAAGTGCTACAGAGGCATTATTGCCTGAAAAATCAAAGTCCAGGTATGAAAACGTTCATGATTTGTTCTTGAAATGGATGGATATAAAAACATTCAAAACTATTTCGGGGAATGTAATTTCATTTTATTTGGCACTGAATCTGAAACTGTCAAATCCTCTACCTTGTGTAGCATGTACTGTAGGCGATTAAATTTCAGAAAAATTGACAATGAAACATTCAATACATTAGTCAACAATATTAAACTGGAGTGAATATTGATAAAATATGTACCAAATTCAATGGTATCCTACAAACAAATATCAGACAGTGTACTCCAATGAAGGTGAATCACTCACATAACTATCCTAATTGGTAATCTAGAACCCTCATCAACAGTATTAAAAAAAATATTCTCTTGGAAAGATTCAAAAATTTGAGACGCGCCATCAGAAAAGGAATTGATGAGGATTATGAAAAATTTATTAGAAGTTCTGAAACAAACTTAAAAAGTAGATAATCCGCAAAGATTCTGGTCATACCTATAGTCTAAGCAAAATAAAACAAGAAATCCTGGTATAATGTTTAACAGTGGTGAAAAACTTTCTTGTAGCCAGTCAATTGTCAATTCATTTGTGAATCATTTCAAAAATGTTTATTCTACCGACTGTAATAATTATAATGAAAGTAATATCCTCAAAGTAAATAATTTATTGATCATTAATGAGATATCGGAAGAAAATATACTGAATGCAGCCTCTAAACTCAAAAATAAATTAACATGTGGCCGGATAATATACCTTGCCAACTTGTTAAAAAACATATTAATATTTTGAAGTATCCTCTACTCATTATCTTCAACGCCATACTGAAAAAAGAGGTTTATCCAGAGGAGTGGAAAGTATCACGGATTTGCCCGGTACACAAATCAGGAAATAAATCAGAAATCTCTAACTATCGACCGATTGCACTAATCTCTGTATTTTCAAAACTTTTTGAGATCATTTCATTCGATTTGATTTATGCACATGTGAGAAATTCGATATCAGAATTTCAACATGGCTTCATGAAAATGAGGGGAACTATGTCGAATCTCTGCACATTTACTCAATTCATATCCAACTCTTTGGTTAATAGATGTCAAGTTGATGTAATCTATACAGATTTCAGCAAAGCATTCGATAAAGTTTCCCACCAACAATTAATATTGAAGTTGGATGCATATGGTATTTCCTCAAAAATACAAAATCTACCAAGATCGTATTTGAATCATCGTAATCTATACCGGGTGTCAACGAATCTATTAGACAAGTCATAACTTCTAGACTATTAGGTGTATCAAAACGAGATTTGGTACAGATAAATGGTATGTGGAGAGGAGAGTTTTCACATATTTTTCACTTTCCGGTCACTTCCGGTTTCAGCGGAAATGGCTCCGGTTCTGAATTTTTAAATGGAACACCCTGTATATTGTAACATTTTTGGATTTCTGAGACAATTCTGGATCAGAAACTGACATTTCCGGAAGTTTTTCAGCCTACTTGATTTTTTCAGAGTCACTTTTAAAATTGCATCTAGGTGGCCATGATCGGACGTAAACTAATCTATGGACCTCAGGTGATATCAGAAAATTGCAATAGCGGAGTTTTAGTGACTAGTGTATTGAATATGAATGAGACAAGTTTACAAAATAACATTTTCGTGTCTAACTATTATTTTTCAAATGGCGACCATTTTTTGACAAGCACTTTCCGAAAAAAGGATTTTTTGACAAATCTAACGATACTAATTTATTCGCGATTAGATTACAAATAAGAACATAAATTAAATATTACTGAGGAAAATACTCGATACAAATTCATTTACTTTTGTCAAGGGTGCCATGGATAGGAATGATGCATAATATTTTGCGGTTATTTCCATCAAGTCCACTTTGGAGAACAAAACGTTCACCTAGGTTATGACAGTGACATAAGCTTTATGAGCAGAAAGTAGAAGTTTCTCTTGATTTTCGTTAATTTTAGTTCAATTTTTTGTCGAAATAATGTATACTCAAAGTGAAAAAGTGGATATGTTGTTATTGTTTGGAGAATGCCACAGAAATTCAAGGAAAGCTGCTGAGTTGTATGCTCAGAGATATCCCAATCGGCAACACCCATCTCATCAGTATTTTCCCTATGTTGAGAGTCGTTTTAGGCAAGAGGGAAATCGAGACGCAGAACAGAGGTTTGTCATAAATGAGGAGACTGAGATTAACGTTCTTGCTATGGTAGAAGTTGACAAAACGGTTTCTTTAAGAGAAATTAGTAGAGAAATGCAGATAAGTCACGAATCAGCAAGAAAAATACTGAAAAAGCACGGATATCGAGCATTTAAATATCAGTTACATCAACATTTGTATGCTGACGACGGCAATAGAAGAGTAGTATTTTGTGATTGGTTGCTTCAAAATCATAGAGTTAACCCAAATTTTATCAACTTCATTCTATTTTCCGACGAATCACGGTTTACAAATAATGGCATGTTTAATAAGCAGAATTGTCGGTACTGGGCCCAACAAAATCAACTTGCAATGAGAGAGGGCAATTTTCAAGAAAGGTTTGGCGTCAATGTCTGGGCTGGTATCGTTGGAAACAGAATAATTGGTCCAATATTGTTTCAAGGTCAGTTAACAGGGGTTAGATACTTGGGTTTTCTTCAAAATGAAATCGAGGATCATCTTAATGATATGCCTTTAGAAGTTTTACGGCAAATTTACTTCCAGCAAGATGGAGCACCACCCCATAATAGCAGAGACGTACTTGATTTTTTAATAGAGCATTTTAATAATAGAGTTATTGCAACCAACGGTCCAGTACGGTGGCCTGCCCGCTCACCGGATCTGACTGTGTTAGATTTCTTCATTTGGGGATATGTAAAAGAAAGGGTCTACTATGCAACAGCCCCAGCCACTCTCGAAATCTTAGAAGAAAGGATTCAACAGGCATTTAGAAGAATATCGCCTCAAATGTTACAAAACGTGTTGAGAGAAACAATTGAACGAGCTGAAATGTGTCTTGAACAAGGAGGGATGCACTTTGAAAATTTACTATAGTGGAATTTTCAAGAACTTAGGATATTGCAAAAAATCTAAGTGCATCGCTGAAATTATTAGTTAAATTTGTTAAATTTGTTGATCCAATCGCAAATAAATTAGTAACGTTAGATTCGTCAAAAAATCCTTTTTTCGGAAATTGCTTGTCAAAAAATGGTCGCCATTTGAAAAATAATAGTTAGACACGAAAATGTTATTTTGTTTTGTAAACTTGTCTCATTCATATTCAACACACTAGTAACTAAAACTCCGCTATTGCAATTTTCTGATATCACCTGAGGTCCATAGATTAGTTTACGTCCGATCATGGCCACCTAGATGCAATTTTAAAAGTGACTCTGAAAAAATCAAGTAGGCTGAAAAACTTCCGGAAATGTCAGTTTCTGATCCAGAATTGTCTCAGAAATCCAAAAATGTTACAATATACAGGGTGTTCCATTTAAAAATTCAGAACCGGAGCCATTTCCGCTGAAACCGGAAGTGACCGGAAAGTGAAAAATATGTGAAAACATTCCTCTCCACATACCATTCAACTATACCAAATCTCATTCCAATTCTCCTAATAGTCTAGAAATTATGACTTGTCTAATAGATTCGTTGACACCCGGTATGTCGAGTATGAAGGTGAAAAATCGGATGTATTTTTCACACTGTCGGGGGTTCCCCAAGGATCTAATTTGGAACCGCTGTTATTTTTACTTTTTATAGATGACATATGCGCTTCTATACAATCGACAAAGCTAATCTTTGCTGATGATTTAAAGCTTTTCAGAGAAATACGGAATTCGTCTGATTGTATGTTACTTCAGAGGGATTTGAATTCACTCCAAAAGTGATGTTGTGAGAATAAACTCTTTCTAAATGTTGGAAAGTGTAAAATTATGTCTTATGCTCGTATATTAAATCCATACCAGTTCAATTATACAATTGATAATACCGACTTATCAAGAGTTAATGATACTCTCGACTTAGGAATCTTATTCGACAATAAACTTACATTTAATGCGCACATTGAAAATATTGTTCAGAGAGCTTCCAAGTCGCTGGGATTTGTTTTTAGAAACTGCAAAGAGTTTAGATCATTTGAATGCATTCGTTCAGTTTACTATAGTTTGGTAGTAGTAGTAAACTAGAGTATTGTAGTTCTGTCTGGAATCCTAATCAAACAAAATACATTGATGCCTTGGAAGGTATTCAGAAGAAATTTCCCAAGTTTGCGTATTATAAGAAACATGGAAACTATCCGGTTAGGAATTATGAATATACTTGCCTTCTGACTGAATTTAATTTTGTAACATTTAGAAAAAGACGAGAAATATTTTTTTCTACCCTGAATCAATTTAGAAATAGTTTGTATAGATTAGTTCCTAGCTGAATACCAAAATGTTCACTTATACTTACATTTATCTAGAAATAGTTACAATTTAGTAATAATTTGTATAGATTAGTTCCTAGCTGAATATCAAAATGTCCACTTATACTTACATTTATCTAAAAATAGTTACCTTCTCTATTATTGTATACTCCTTTTATTGGGCCTTGTCATGTTGGATGTAAATAAATAAATGAATAAATAAATATTGGAGAGTATCATTTCAATGAAGAGAAATAAAAACATAGCCACTTTCTCAAATGCTACCGCATTTCTTTAAAGAAACAATGTTGGTCATATAGTAAATACATCAGAAGTCTTCAACAGCGAGCAGTAAATTGATTAGTGAAGCAAATAATATTTAATGCTGAAGGTAATTTCAAAAAAATATTATGATTGTATGTTATAAACGTATCAACTCAATTTACTTTATTTTCAGGAAGCAATAATGATTGCATTAGCCGATGCGTGTAGACGGGAAGAACTAACAAAAATGTCAATTGATCTAATAAACAATAAGGAAGATATGTGCTTGTGATAATACCAGATTCCAAAATATACATATGTATAGAACTTGTGATTGAGGAAGAAAATTTGCTGTTGTATAGGCCATTCCATACTCCACATAACAGATTATTCGTGAATTATAAAAAACGTTCGATTCAGCCTGTTGGTATCCACAGTTTTGGGAATCTCGGATCAGGAATGGCAAAATTTTCAAATTCACCCGCTTCTAAAAATTACACAGGCCATAGCATTCGTTGAACTTCAGCGACGTTATTCACCGATAATGGTCGAAATATTACAAATTTGGAGAGACACGGTGGCTGGAAGTCTACTAATGTCGTTGATCGATATGGGATGAAAAGTATCGGGCCCAACAAATAGATGGCGCTAGTCTTATTGCAGTCACCAGTTTTTCAGTTAGTACTATCTTTCAAAAGGATGCTATTGACATTTCATGATATTCTACTCATAAGTTTGTGAGTTATAGTGCTAAGAGTAACACTACTGTTGTTATTTTCAAAACAATGGATCAAAAACAATTTCGTGTTTTAATTTTACACTGTTTCTTGATGGCAAAAATACCGTTCAAGCGAAGCAAAGTACACACATCGGAAAAGTCTAGGGATATTTTTGAAAATGGCAATATTTTTTTTTAGATCGCTTTAGGGAAAAAAAAGTAGACGAGTGATTATTAAACGAATGTATCTTACAACAAAATTTATTAAATGGTCAAAAATACTGAGTGCGCATATAAGCAAAACTAAAAAAAAATATGGCTCTTCTTTGGCACTCCGAAAAAAATCATAATACAAAAAAAATTTGAATCAGTACAAAGTATGGCCTCCACACTGGTTTATTACAGCCCTACATCTATCGTACATCGACAAAATGAGATTGTCAATGTCTTGTTGAAGTACATTTGCCCATTCGGCGATTAAAAGCTCTCTCAATTGAAACGTCGTGTGAATGTTCCCCATATGCGGAGTAATTCTTCGTTAAAGCATGTCCCACACATGCTCGATGGGATTCAGGTCCGGTGATTGTGCTGGCCATGGCAATACATCAACTCCTTCGTTGGTGAGCCAGTCAGTCACTAGACGCGCGACATGTGGACGAGCATTATCGTGCATTAGGTGGAAGTTTTCACCAACAGCACCAGCAAACGGACGGACGATAGGTAGAACAATGGTGTCGAGGTACTGTCGTGCTGGGAGGGAGCGATTTGGAAAAACGAGATCGGTTCTGCCGCCGATCATGATTCCGCCCCATAGCATTACTGTACCACCTCTGTATGTGTGGACTTCCTGGACGTGTCTCAAACGTTCATTATTTCAAGGTCGTCTCCACAGTCTTACTCGACGAGAATCTGGATGAAATCCAAATCTGGATTCGTCTGTAAACAAAACGGTGGCCCAATCATTTGCATCCCAGTTTTGATGTTCTTGACACCACTCTAATCTTCTACCGCGATTGCCTCTCGACAAAGGTGGACATCTAAGTGGCCTTCTGTTGTGGAGATCTGCTTCATGCAATCGATTTCTGACAGTATCACGACCAATGGTTACCTGGTGCGTCTGCTGCAACACGTTAACCAACTCATGTGCTGTAATTGTCGGTTGTCTTCTTGCGGTTAAGACCAAAAATCACCACACCACTTTCAAACTTGTCGAACTAACAACAAACAAAATCCATGTACTTACATGGAATAGGAAAAATATTGTTAAGGCAACCCCACAAAACTATTGCATACTCATCCCGTCCCAGAAGAGGCATAAGCCTACAACAGGTGTCCCACATATAAGAATACCCAGAATCCAAACTGTGTCACAAAACTAACCAGTAAAGTTTTTTCATTCATTTGAGGATCTCTTTTCAGATTTTAAAAATCAACAATAGTTTTAGAGATATGCATTAAAAATGGTATTTTTTCTGTTTGAATAAATTGAGAGCAAAGAGCATAACTATGCGAATAGTATCGCACGCGGTTTCGGCAAAAGCATTTGTGAAACAACAAAAGTGATTAGTACAGAAGTGTCGAAAGTCTTTAGTTTGGCATTATATTTTTTGAAGTTTAACATACTTGAAAAATATTAAAAAGTACTTTCCGGTATTCTTGTGAATCATCTTGTAAATATTTCATCAAAAAATTTGTTATTCTGCATTTCGAATTTTTGCCGTGGACTTCGAAACGTCAATGAATGTAAACTGTATGTGTCTCATCAAGATGCATAGAAATACCATGGTGTAATCATATAAACCTCTTCCTAAATAAAATATTTTGACGAAAACTCTCAGTCTACGGCACCCTTGAATCTTAATAAAATAAAAAGATCTAACATACTTTGGCATTCAATTCACAGAGACGCTAAGCGCACACCAATGTTCACATTTGGAAACGATTCTTGCACCATCTTTCCACTTGTGTACAAAGTTGGTTCAATGTTATTTCTCACGTCGAAAGTTTTTCACATAACAAAAGCGATTCGGTTAAACACCTATAAGTAAGTTTCTATGCATATTTTGTCCCAGGAAAGATGTATGGGTTTCTGTTTTCTGTTCATTCGCTCAAATCGTACATCAGCCTTGGTGAAATAGCAAATTATACAACAACTCAATCATAAGGCAAATTCAAATTCTACAAAATGACAAATAGTTCCGAACAAATACAGATATATAATATCATTGAGATATAAAATGAAGGAAAAAAAATATTAAAATAAGTAGTAAAAATTATTTACATAACTATTTTCAAAACCACATACTCTCGTCATCTTCTATTCATTGGAAAAAATAGTTTCTAGCAATTGAAATCGACAACTCATCTTTAAAGCAATCTGCCTCCATGAGGAAAATACTTATGGTTATATACGTCGAAAGGACGGATGAGTTTTATAATCAATAACCTAATTCTATAATACCAGTTTTGATGTCACCAGAGGTGATCGTATAAAACAAAACGAAAGTGACAATTTGTACTATATTCATCTATTCCACATTTGAGATAAGAGAATATTTGATGAAGAATGGAAATTACTTATTTTCACCCAAGCTTTTCAATTCCTTTTGAAATAATCAAATCTTACTATGTCAATATCACTTTGTTATGTGATGAAATTGGCCGATTCTTGATGAAAATCTATAACTCAATCGATAAACACTTTATTGTGAGATTTTCACTAGAAAGTTTACAAAACCGCGATGAGTATGAAAATGCTTGAGAGAGCTATCGTTAAGCGAAACACGTGTTGCGGTTTTGTAAACTTTCCAGTGAAATCTCACAATAAAATATTACTCTAATAAATAACTTGGTTAGACATTTCTGCAGAATATTTGCAAATCGTTGGGCAACTGTTGCAACAATTTACTGAAAAATAATCAATATTGAATTGTAGATAATTCAATACAAATATTCTATCTATGGAATGAATCAACATAACGAAAACTCAAAGTTGTAGTTCTGTAGTTCTGTGAATAAATGTGACATATGACAATTATGACATGACAATGTAAGAAATTTAGTACTTTCTGTTGGTAGTAGTTGGTTCTATTTTTAATAATTGTCTTCTCCATAATTCTAAGATTTGATATTATTCTCAAAAATGGCAAAAAAGACGTACGATTTATTGTTCAAACTTCTTTTAATTGGCGATTCAGGAGTAGGCAAAACTTGTATATTATTTAGATTTTCTGATGATGCATTTACCACAACTTTTATATCAACTATAGGTGAAGTATTTTCTTTAAATTTTTTTCCCATTTTATGTAATCCGCACAGAGATTCTTTGTTTTCCTCACATATCATTTCGTGATTTTATACATTGTAAATGAAAAATAAAAATATGGGTGAGGTTCAGAAAAGCGCCAAATTCAAACATTTTTATTTCAGGCATAGATTTCAAAATAAAAACAGTAGAGCTGAGAGGCAAAAAAATCAAACTCCAGATATGGGATACTGCAGGACAAGAGAGGTTCCACACTATCACTACTTCCTACTACAGAGGAGCCATGGGTATAATGTTAGTGTATGATATTACAAATGAAAAAAGTTTTGAGAATATAGTGAAATGGTTGAGGAATATAGATGAGGTATGTTATTTTATTGAAATTGTTTTTAATTGTATTTATAGTCTTAATATCTCGAAGCAGAGTTTCAATGGTTCCCAAAGAATGGATGTCCTTTGTTGTATATTTCTAAAAATATATGACAAAGTAACAAAATTATATTATTCAAACTCTACAACATATTTTGCAGATTAATAAAAGATGCAGTGAAGCTACTCCAATCACATTATTTTCCATGATATAGGTATCTAATGATTTGTAACTTACAGTAAACGATAAACTAATGAAATTTCAATAGTCACCAGTAATTCCTCTTAAATCATCCTTGACTCATCACCATTTAAAATTTCTATGGTGACTAAGTAATTTTGAAATGGGAAACTACTAAATCATTAATCTCAAAGTAAATTAAAATATAATTGGACCCAGTGTGTTCTTACTTAAGTCTATCCCTTTGATTATAAGGAATTAACTATAGGAATTTTTAGGTAGTATGTTTCTCTAGATTTAAATAATATTCTGTTTCAAGATTTTTCTAAATTAGCCATGGAAGTAGTTGTTTTCCGGCAGGCATTTACCAAGCATTGACATCTGATGTCTTGGTTAATTTATGATTATCTATATTTAACTGTTCTTATCAAATATTAATTCAATTCATGTCATATCTACATCAGATAATAAAAAAACGTAAAATTTTTAATTAAAGAAATGCACATACCACTGATAATGTCTGCCGTAGTAGCACATGAAATGTTTTGTACTTCATGTTCCATTCGACCTTCACTTAATAGCCCGGATTTTGTTCTCTTCAATCATGACTATGACCATGAAAGCCTATGTTCTTATAAATTTTCTAGTTTTCCAGAAAGTAATTAACTTTCCTATATTCAACAGTTCATATCATATCATGTCAATAATTTGCCTAAATTGAAGTATTTGCTTATGTCATAACTGAATTAGAATTTTAATTGAAAAGGGAATCATTTTAAAAAAGAAGGTTTTTGGGAAAAGAGTTTTCTGTTTTTTCACTTTTCCATCATTAAACAAAAATTGTGGAAATCTTCCAAAGAAAGGAAGAAATGGAGTAACAATAATGAAAACTCTTTATAGAGGTATATAGATAATACACATAAGTTTTTTTTATTATATTACAAACTTGAAGAAAAAAGAAAAAACCCTTCGAAGTTTCAGGACAAAACATAAGAGCAAGTTGTAATATTATCTAAAATGGTGCTGATGAGGTGACAAATCAGGTGTCATATTCTAAAACTTGTACGTCTGCCCTTCAGGATGATAGTGTTCCATGTGAATGAAATTTTATATCAACAATTCTCTCTCATATATCACATATAGCATTCCTACGGATGGTATCTTATATCATATTTTCTTTTAATTCAATGTTCATTTGAAAATATGAATGAATGAATGATTTATTGGTAGGAAGATCCTAATACACAAACATAATATATATATAATATTTCATGTTATATAGACACACATAGTAAGGATATAAGGATATATTCGTCTCTTTCAACTACCTACCTGGTAAATGCCTGCCAGAAAACAACTACTTCCACAGCTAATACCACACTGGATATTGAACAGCAAAGTTTCTGGGACTTGATTGATTTCAAAGTGGCTCAACTACTCTAAAGATGGCTTTAGAGCATACACACACATACGCTTACTAGTTTGAAGTTGAAATTACCAGTTTGAAATGCGAAAAAAATTCAACAGGTCTCGTTTCAAATGTGTTTATTGGTGTTTTCATAGCGGTCATAAAAATATTTGCACAGTTTCTCATTCTTGTCAATGAACATTGTTGCTTGAGAAAAGTTTTGGTTGACAAATATTTGTTCTGCACTACATTGCGATTATATCAATTTTTTTTCAGCATGCTAATGAGGATGTGGAGAAAATGATACTAGGTAACAAATGTGATATGACGGACAAAAGGACAGTCAGCAAAGAGAGAGGTGAAACGGTGAGTTATATTATTTTTACTGGAACTGGACTGCAAAGTTAAAGGTTCAAAAGATATTTCAGGAGAATAATATTTCATGAGTGCTCTTGAAAGAAAATTAAAATATTTCATTTCACCTATTTTGAGAGTATCTAACAGTCTACAAATCACTTGCTAGAATCAAGATATAACTCAGTTTATGTTAAAGGTCATCAGTGATTTTTTTAAAAAAACATTCTCAAGTTATAGAAAGCTAAAATATTGGTTTTGAATGCAAAGTTTTATTTTTGGTTTGATGGTTAACTTCAATGCTCATAATCATATCATTCAGACTCCCCACATCTCTATAAACCCATTTTTTGACATACATTTGTTCTAACTTTATTTTCCCAATTCGTTGCCTTTCACCTGTATATGAAATATTCTCCTTAGATAAACTTCTGTGTAGAGGGCTGTTAATAACGTTTTGTAGGAATCGATATGTTAGAATACGAGTCTCATCTAGATTATGAGTTGTACCATTAATTGTCCAGTCATTTTAGGTCGATTTAGGCCTATATTTCAGAAAGTTGACATACCCAGCTGTAAATTAGTATAAACTTTGTATTTTGGCATCATAAAAGTATTCTAAAAATTCACATATGATTTGACAGCCGCAACTTCAAAAATTGGGGGTCAAAAGTCAAAAAAACCGACTTTTGCACGTTTTTTGCCAATATCTCGTTTCCAATGGGTTTTATGCTAATTGTATTTATTATCAATATTGTAGAGAATGAAATTCTCTACAACTGTTTCAAACATTTTTTCATATGTTGAATCGTTTTTTAGATAGAGGGCAGCGCGAGCGCAGAATAAATATTATATGAAATCAACTGGTTGTCCGTTCAAAATCAGCTCATTTATGGTTAATAAATTATTACTTAATAAATAATTATAAATAATTTTCATTTTTTATCAACAAATACATCAACACTAAACAGGCCATAGGTGATGCGGATGTTCTCATTATTGAGACAGCTATTGAAGAATCTAAACGTTAAAGAACAGCAATTATAGCCGGTGAAGATATTGATTTATTTGTGATTTTAATTGCGCGTACACCGTCTCTTGAACAAGAAATTTTCTTTAAAAAAGTTGACAAAGCAAATGTGAAAACGGAAATATACTCCTCTAAGAGTTTCGACAAGTATTCAAGTTCTAAAAAACACATTTTGTTCCTTCACACTTTAAGCGGCTGTGATACGACTTCTGCGCTCTTTAAAAAAGTAAGAAAAAACGTTTTTAAGAACATTTGTGAAACTATATAATTTGGATGAACTTGCCGCAGCGTTTGAAGAAGAAAACTGTCTGCTTCAAAGATTATTTGATGTGGATTGCAAACTTTATTATATGCTCCAAAAGTTTGTAGATACTATCAATCATCTTCATTATGCACTATATGTCAAGCTAACAAAGCTCAATAATCCTGTACAGTTATCAAACATCCCACCAACAAGTGGAGCAGCTCACCAACATTTTGATTGTGTTTATTACCAAGTTCAAACTTGGTTAGGACATGATTTAGAACCCCAGGAAAGGGGTTGGACAATGCGTAACAGATTGCTAGAACCTATCATGACCATTTTACCACCTGCTCCAGATGAGTTACTCAATACGATATTCTGTAACTGCAAAAGTGGTTATGGTTCAAGATGTGGATGCAGGAAGGCGGGGTTGCAATGCGCTTTAGCTCTTGTGGCCAGTGTAATGGGCTAGCTTGTCTCAATGCTGTACCATTAAGACCGATGTTAACAAAGATAGGTCTTTTGATCCAGAAATCATGGAAGAATTGGAAACGAACCTTGGTGAAGATGATAACGCCCTTGAATTTTTTAATTTTGACATTCACAAATGTATCAAATGATATTTTTTAATACAAATATTTACAATTTTATTCATTTTCTATTAATTTTTATTTATTAAAGAATAATTACTATAGATTAGATTTAAATTATAATGTAATATATATTTTTAACTCTACAAATTTATAACTACACGGGCAGGTAAGTGTTATTAAATAAATTGATACTTAATTGAAAATAAATAATTAATGAAAAAAATATTCAAATATAATGTATTTGTTAATAAAAAATGAAAATCATTTATAATTATTTGTTAAGTAATAATTTATAAACCTTAAATGAGCTGATTTCGATCGGACAACCAGTTGATTTCAAATAATATTTAATCTGCGCTCGCGTTGCCCTCTATCTCAAACACGATTCAACGTATGAAAAAATGTTTGAAACAAAAGTTGTAGACAATTCAATTTTCTACAATATTGATAATTAATACAATTAGCATAAAATCCTTTGGAGACGAGATATTGGCAAAAAACGTGCAAAAAGTCGTTTCTTTTTATTCCCAATTTTAAAAGTTGCGGCCGTCGAGTCATATATGAATTTTGAGAATACTTTTATGATGCCGAAATACAAAGTTCATACAAATTTACAGCTGGGTATGTCCACATTCCTAGGCAAACCCTCTAAAATGTCTGGACTATAACCTCAAACTTGTTTACTATCAACTCTGACCTTCCAGGCAGTGCCAACCAATTTCAGGACCAGCATTCAATCATGAAATACCCCGTATGCAGGTACATTATTTGATAAACAATCCCTTAATGGCAAATTCAGGGATTATTGAAAGAAATTTAAAAAAACCTGTTTACTTGTAATGCACTGTTTGGAACCATTGGTGTAGTAATGAATATTACTGGAGTTTCTTTTCCCAACACCAAACCGTTATTTCAACACCTCGACACGTGTTTCAATCACCAAGTGATCATCTTCAAGAGGAAGATCAATCTTGAAGATCTTGAAGGTGATCACTTGGTGATCGAAACGACACGTGTCGAGATGTGATCATCTTCAAGAGGAAGATCAATGTTGAAGATTTTGAAGGTGATCACTTGGTGATCGAAACACGTGTCAAGGTGTTGAAATAACGGTTTGGTGTTTGGGAAAAAAAAACACCAAACCGTTATTTTAACACCTCGACACGTGTCGAGGTGTGATCATCTTCAAGAGGAAGATCAATGTTGAAGATTTTGAAGGTGATCACTTGGTGATCGAAAAACGTGTCAAGGTGTTGAAATAACGGTTTGGTGTTGGGAAAAAACTCCACTAATATTTAAAAACCTGTTTTGTGACTTTGAATAATTTTTGATATATTTGTCATTTTATTTTGAACAGATCTGGTATATACAATGAGGCTCAAGAAAAGTAACGCAACCAAAATTCTGCTACTTCTCAAAACTTTTGACGTGAGAGTTCGAATACATCGAATTTTTTGTTTAATAGAATAATTCATTAGCATTATAACACATAACAGGTAAATAGCAGCAAATTAGGACATGATCAGATAGTTTTACAAAATCTTGCTGTTTTAGGTGATGCTCTCATTGAGGAATGAAGCCATATCAACTTATATAAGAACAAAAAATGTTGAATATTTGGGAAAACAAATATCAATTTGATTCAATTTGCAAAGACTTTTCCAAAGATTTCAATTTATTAGTCATAATATATTTTTGAAAATGTTGAAATCCATTGTTTGTCCAAAATACGTTAAAGCTCTATAATTTCCATCATCTACCTTATCAATAGGAAAAACGTCAAAGTATTTTGTTTATTAATTCGGCTTTAAACCCATTGTTAACCACAATTTGCTTGATGATAGATATTAAGTTCTTTATTGAACTTATCTATTGAAAGAGGAACATTGACTAATCTGTGAATTATGCCATTATAAGCTGCTACTTTGTGTTGATAAGGAAGGGTAGAATCTTAATGTATAGTAATATACCTACAGGAAGGTTTGTGATAAATTGAAAAATCATGTTTGTTGTTCATTCTACTAATTGTTAAGTCCAAGAAATTTATTGAGTTTGAATTGTCTGCTTCTACTTCAATAGTGAATTTAATGTTTTCATGAATTTTGTCTCTATGAGGTATCCAATTATCATAGTACCTGTAAAACATACCAAAACATCATTCACATACCTATGGCAATACAATAAATTCTTATTCAAAGGATGTTTTATCCATGAAAATTTCCGCAAGTAGTGTACTATTTTTTTATGGCAATGAACTTTACAGATTGCTCGCGAACATAGCATTAGATTCATGGAAACCTCAGCAAAGGCAAACATCAACATAGAGCGAGCATTTAGCGACCTCGCAGAAGCAATTTTGGACAAAACCGCTGGAAGGGAACCAGGAGACCCTGTGGATAGGGTGATGGTTGATAGAAGACAACAGGCTACAACTTCGAAGTCATGTTGTAATTAATTAGTTGCAATATTTTTAAAAATTATAATCTAGGTATATGCATGTGAACTGATTTCTATAAGAGATGCTCATAAGTCAAGCTAAAAATATTTTTTACTGTGCTGAGAAAATAACGAGAATATTATGAGGATAAGTTCCAGTAATTGTTTTTGCTTTGTCTTTGCACTCAAGATGTTCTACCTGATGTCGATTTATTTATCAACGAGTCATTTCATTTAATATATGTTGAAATGAAGAGTTTGTTGTTAGAATCATTCTTTATACTGTCTACCTTTTTTCAGTCTGTTGGTTCGAAAATGGACTGCAATATTACTTCTATTTGATCTACACAACTTTCCTGATTCGATCTTGTTTTTTTTTTCTTCTTCCTATTTTGTTATTGTATACTTCACAATGAGTCTGTTCTTAGGAAAACAGTGAGTATTGATAAGGTTAGTGGAAAAAAAGACATGGCTATTGAATTTCTAATCTTGCTACCCAATGAAATTTCTCGAAAAGAAAGGTTTTGGTTTTCTACTTCTTCGTCTCCATGTAAAAGAATGTGGGAATCTTCCAAAGAAAGGAAGAAAGCGTTAATTCAAAAAATGTGTAGATCATGCAAAGAAGTTACTTTCAGAAACAAACTGGAAGAATAAGCTTTTTTTGAATCAACTACGTAAACTTGCCATGATATATTTCCTTCACAAGATTATGAACAATTCAATTGATTGTTCTGATATATTAAAGAGGCTATTCATTCATGTCAGTATCAGAATCACCCATCAAAGACGGTTTTTCTATGTGCAAAATCATTGAACCAATTATGGAAATACTGCTTTCACTACTAGTCCAGTCATTTTAGGGGGTTTGCCTAGGAACGTGGACATACCCAGCTGTAAATTTGTATAAACTTTGTATTTTGGCATCATAAAAGTATTCTCAAAATTCACATATGATTCGACGGCCGCAACTTCAAAAACTGGGGGTCAAAAGTAAAAAAAAACGACTTTTTGCGGGTTTTTTGCCAATATCAGGTTTCCAATGGGTTTTATGTTAATTATATTTATTATCAATATTGTAGAGAATTCAATTCTCTATAACTTGTTTCAAACATTTTTTCATACGTTGAATCGTTTTTGAGATAGAGGGCAGCGCGAGCGCAGATTACATATTGAAAATCAACTGGTTGTCCCGATCAAAATCAGCTCATTTAAGGTTTATGAATTATTACTTAATATTATGATCATTTTCATTTTTTATGAACAAATACATTGTATTTAAATATTTTTTTCATTAATTATTTATTTTCAATTAAGTATCAATTTATTTGTAGAGGGAAAAATATATATTACATCATAATTTAAATCTAATCTATAGTAATTTTCCTTTAATGAATAAAAATGAATAGAAAAGAAATGAAATTTTAAATAATATTTTTATTAAAAAATCTCATTTGATACATTTGTGAATATCAAAATAAAAAAACAGATAAAATAATCAAAAGAATAATGAGTTTTAATTTCAATTTTCTTTTTCTTCATCGTCGTCGTCTTCTCGCAGCTGTAAAAATTCAAGGGCGTTATCTTCATTGTCATCTTCACCCAGATCTGTTTCCAATTCTTCTGGATCAAAGGACCTATCTTCGTTAACGTCGGTCTCATATAGTACAGCATTGAGACAAGCTTGCCCATCACACTGGTCACAAGCTAAAGAGCATTGCAACCCCGTTTTCCTGCATCCACATCTTGAACCACAACCACTTTTGCAGTTACAGAATATCGTATTGAGTAAATCATCTGGAGCCGGTGGTAAAATGGTCATGATAGGTTCTAGCAATCCGTTACGCATTGTCCAACCCCATTCCTGGAGTTCCAAATCATGTCCTAACCAAGTTTGAACTTAGTAATAAACACGATTAAAATGTTGGTGAGCTGCTCCTCTTGTTGGTGGGATATGTGATAACTGCACAGGTTTATTGAGCTTTGTTAGCTTGACATATTGTGCATAACGAAGATGATCGATAGTATCTACAGACTTTGGAGCATTATAAACAGCTAATCAAGTTTGCAATTCACTAACAAGTAATCTTTGGAACGGGTAGTTTTCTTCTTCAAATGCTGCGGCAAGTTCATCCAAATTAGATAGTTTTTTTAATGTTCTTACAAACGTTCTTACGTTTTTTTTCCCTTTTTCAAAGAGCTCAGAATATCACCTCCGCTTAAAGCATGAAGGAACAGAATGCGTTTTTTAGAACTTGAATATTTGTCGAAACTCTCAGGAGAGTATATTTCCGTTTTCATATTTGCTTTGCCAACTTTTTTAAAGAAAATTTCTTGTTCAAGAGATGGTGTACGCTCAATTAAAATCACAAGTAAATCAATATCTTCACCGGCTATAATCGCTGTTCTTTGACGTTTGGATTCTTCAATAGCTGTCTCAATAATGAGAACATCCGCGTCATCTCTGGCCTGTTTAGTGTTGATGTCAACAGCTCCTAATGTCTCAATAAGCATAGATTTGATAGAAATTTTTCTTTGTTAATTGATACAACCATGGTTTCGTCAAAACAAACTTCGTATGTTTTTGAAATTGCAGCCATTCTTCTTTGCTGCTCCATAGCTTTTATGTTTTTACTGTAATCTGAGTATCCATCAAATACATCAATAATCTTTGAGTTATAATGTGTTTGTAAATACTTAACATATTTATCAAAAATAATTTTAAACAAGATTTACTAAATTATTTTCTACTTAAAATGCAATTACCATAAAAGAGAATACAATTAAAATGTAATTAAAGTATATCCCTTAAGGACTTTTTGAAATACAGAAATAAATTGCATTATTGAATTCATAGATATGTTTATTAATGAATAAAATATTTAAATATAATGTATTTGTTATTAAAAAATTAAAATTATTTATTAAGTAATGATTTATTAACCTTAAATGAGCTTATTTCGATCGAGACAACCAGTTGATTTCAAATAATATTTAATATGCGCTCGCGCTGCCCTCTATCTCAAAAACTATTCAACGTATGAAAAAAACAAAAGTTGTAGAGAATTTAATTCTCTACAATATTGATGATAAATACAATTAGCATAAAACCCATTGGAAACGAGATATTGGCAAAAACTTGCAAAAAGTCGTTTTTTTTTTACTTTTGACCACCAATTTTTGAAGTTGCGGTCGTCGAATCATATGTAAATTTTGAGAATACTCTTATGATGACAAAATACAAACTTTATACAAATTTACAGCTGGGTATGTCAACTTTCCAAAATACAGGCCTAAATCGACCTGAAATGACTGAACAATATAAGATCGCAAAGGAACTTTACTGATAACTTCTCATCCCTTGTCATCACACATTCTATTCACACACAGCTATTCAGAAGATCAATTATTTTCGATATTCAAAAATTGCCCCAGTTGCTAGTTTCAATTTTTGTTTTGTTTTACTTTGTGCTTGATTTTTTTATATTCTCTATTTTTTCATTGATATTGTTTGTGTGCCATTTGGAATTGTATATGATTCTGTAGGTTTACTTTGAATAAATAAATAAATAAACATTGAATTACACGAAAGAAAAAATATACTTTCAAAACAACTGATTTTATATGAATATTGAATCGTTCAAAAACATTTTAGTCTGTTCGGTTTGAACTTTAAACATTCGGTATGGAGTTAAATCTGATGTTGCCACACAATATAATATATGAGGAAGGTAAAATTTCACTTACATGGAACACTGTCATCCTCAGTGGCGGACAGCGATGTTTCGGAATGAAACACTGTTTCTGTTCTAGACGAGTTTCTAGTTTTAATCTTCCTCTTTGAAGATGATCACTTGGTGATCGAAACACGTGTCAGATGTTAAAAATAACGATTTGGTGTTGGGAAAAAACTTCAGTAATATTCAAGATAATAAGTAGTTGAATAATTGAAAATGAGAATTATATAGATGTCATAAAAAATAAATCAAACTAATAAGTATAGATACAGATGCATTCATACGCATATATTAAAATTCATTATATTCTTCGATATGCTGCAAAGTGTGAATACTTCTGTTATTTCTCAAAGAACCAGAAAGTTTGTTAAATTCCACTAGTTCTCGGAAAAACAGATTATTATTGCCGACCTTGAGTTTGTCCTGGATACATGGAAGCTTATATTGGTTCTGGTGTCATATTGGTGGACTTCATTGTTAACTTCAATTTATTGAAATAGCTAGGTTGAATACCCTTTATTATTTTGAATGTAAAAACTGTACTCAGATAATAAGATCTGTTCGAGATAACCACTGAAGAGAATTGAGCGTAGTCTTTATTGGGGTAAGTGACAGTGTTCTATCAATCATGAAACCTAGATATTTCATCTCGATAATAATTTCAAGATGTTCATTTTCTATTTGATGTTCACTGTATGATGGTCAATTCTATTCAACTTATATTTAGATATAATTATCATCATTTTGCTTTTATTTACATTTAGGACAAGTTTATTGCTCAATAAATATTCAACAGTTCGATTTATTTCAATGTGAATCTCCCCTATTGCATCATTTGAGTTATTTGATATGTATAATAAGATGTCAATAATAATAATAAATTAATCCCAAGAAACAAGAATGTTTAAATTTAAAATAATGATTGAATAAATTATTTCAATATTAGATATCAGTTACATATACAGCACATGAATACAAACAAAAATATACATATATACATACATATTTACACATACATATACAGCGTGACTCACGGTCAATGGTAGGTTAAACGTTTCTGGAAAACGCAAAGCACGATTTTTCTGAAAATTTCACCTCTCACATTTCCTTACCTGTTCTATCGATCTAAAATATTTTCAGCATTGCGGCGTTGCCACTTCCATCAAAAAGTCCTAGCAACTTTATTTTTTAAATGGAACACCCCGTATATTAATACATTTTTGGAATCGCTCTGGTATTTTAATACTTTTTTGTTAATATCTCTATCTGTTTTCGAAATAAAAAATAAATTGTGCTAAATATGGTCCAAAACATAGCCTTAATTGAAATTAAGTACATCAGTACTCTCAATTCATGAAAAGTTGATATTTTGATGATAGTTTGGACAAACTCGAAATATTCAAATAACACCAAGAAATCGACTCCATATCATACAGGGCGTGCTAAAATTACTATTATTTCCATTGTGCATAAAAGTAGTCAAAAGTTCATTTTTCCAAATGAAACACCCTGTATATTACTCGGTAAATTGAAAGATGGTAAAAAATGCTTCAAGATGATATATCATGTCCCTATACCTAAATCGTCAAGTTTTCACAATAAAGTCGCTTCTTCTAGAAACATTATTTTTTTCAGAATTTGGATTTAGGTAGCAGTGGAATTATCAAGCTTATAGCAGTTCGATTACTTTTATAAGTAATTTACAAAGAGTTATCGACGGTGTTTCGAATCATCTTCCAAAATGAATGCAAATATCGATTATTCCAACGAAGTTCTTATCAAATCATTATCAGAACGTGTAAAAAAATCAACCAAATGTATCCTGAATTAACACCAATGAACGAGAGGAAGTTTGTAAGGTTACAAAATAATTTACCTAACTATGGCTCAAAGTTTCCAGGGAACAACTGTACCAAAAATCAGTCATTGCTAGGTGAAAAATAAGATTTTCTGGGCTAAAACATGGGAAAGTACAGACAATAACAGAATAGGATGATTCAAAATAACAAAATTGTAAACAAATATCACATTTTCACAATAAATGCTGAAAATGTTGTTCATTACATTCTAAACACTTTAAAATGTTTTTTTGTACGCGACTTGTGGTTGCTTTTTCAATTTCCTGGGGATCCAGATCTTCAATACTCCGCACTATTCGCCGTCGCAATTCTTCTTTGGTAGGCACTGGAGTACTTACTGTATACCCTTTCTTTCAAAACACCTCATAAAAAAAAATCAAGTGGCGTGAGATCGGGTGATCTCGGTGGCCAATCCCACGGCCCCATACGCCTAAACCAACGATCGTCGAAGAGTTCGTCAAGTTTCCTGGAAACTTTCTGGGTGGAATGAGCTGGCGCTCCGTCCAGTTGAAATCACGAATTCCTATATTCCTCTAAAGGCAGATTTTCAAGAAAATCGGTAACAGTCGTCCTTAATATTTGGAGATATCTCTCTGCATTCAGTGTGTCTTCATAAATAAAAAAGCTAATTTTATTATTCTTCAGAATACAGAAAACATTCAGGTCAATTTTTTTTTGAAAACCCATTTCTTTTGTAACATGAGGATTATGATCAGCACAAAAATGTTTATTCCTTCTATTGAAAATACCATCCCTCGTAAATTTTGATTCGTCGCTCCAAATTATTTTTGACAAAAATTCCCGATCTTCCTGTGTATGAATCAAAAGGGATTCACAAAAATGCATTCTACGTTCGAAGTCTCCTGCTTTTAGAGCTTGAACTTTGGATGCATCCCGTGATTTTTCAAAATTCGTTGTACTGAAGCATGTGATACACCTACATCTTTTTCTGCACTGCGAATGGAAGCTTCTGGATATTCATAAAAATATGCCAAAACGTTAACAGTATTGTCCTCATTTGAAGTAACAGGTTTTGGTAATGTTGAAGGCGCTTTTAACATGGAGCCATAGTTAAGGAAATTATTTTGTAATCTTACAAACTTCCTCTCGTTCATTGGTCTTAATTCAGGATACATTTGGTTGAATTTTTCTACAAGTTCTGGCAATGATTTGATCACATTGCCCGTGTATAATAAATAATTTCATAAGAACTTCGTTTGAATGATCAATATTTGCATTCATTTTTGTCGATTTTTTGAAACAAATCTATAACCATTTATCAATTACTTAAAAAAGTCACCAAACTGTCATAAGCTTGATATTTCCACGGCTACCTAGAAATCAAATTCTTTAAAAATTATTTTTTGTATAACTGTTATTGAAAATCGCTTTGATAGAAACACTTCAATCAGAACTCCTACCAAAAAATCATTTAGAAAAGTTCACACATGCAGTTCGTGCTATTGGTAATATTAAATCCCTGTGAAGTTACTGACGATGACGAAGTAGTATTCAATCCAACTGTAGAAAGTCCTTCATGACTAACCAATAATCCTCCTTAAAATAACGTGAGTTGGCGTATGTAGTTGTAACATATGCCTTGTAATCCAAAGATCGTGTGTTCAAATCCCATGGACCCTATAATTTTTTTTATTATCAGCAGTAACGTTATACAAAAAAATTTGTATGATACATTTGTTAAAAGTGATTTTATTTTGCTCGTGAGTTTGCTCCACTTGCTGACGCTCGTTTTGCAATAATCCCCACTTACAAAATAAAATGCCACTTTCAACACTTGTAGGTAAAACGTGAATAACTATTTTTCCACAAAAACGGCTTTATTAAGAAAACTTGACGATTTAGATATAGAGACATGTATATCATCTTGAAGCATTTTTCACCATCTTTCAATTTATCGAGTAATACAGGGGGTTTCATTTGAGAAAATGAACTTTTGACTACTTTTATGCACAATGGAAATAATAGTAATTTTAGCACGCCCTGAAATGTGAGAGGTGAAATTTTTGCGTTTTCCAGAAAGGTCTAACCTACCATCGACCGTGAGTCACGCTGTATAAATATATACATTTTTGAATTATAATGGTAACTGAAAAAAAAAATGTAATATGGAGATCAGAATTTCAATTAGAGGAAGAAAGCAGAAACTTTTTCAATTCCGATTTGAATTTTGTTTTTTGATTCATTTTGAGTTTCTCATTTTTTATCGCTTTTTCGGTTTCTACATAGAAAATAAAATGAACTTTATGTATATCTGCACTTCGAAAATATTGATGGTTTTCGAGATATCTAGCATGACAGGTTTTTTTTCCAATATTCGTCACTCAGAATATTTGAAATTATAAAGTGGTGCCTAGTCCAGTTGAAATTTTTTTTTGGTCGAATATTCTACATTGGTAACTCTCTCAAACGATATATCTGAAATCGACCTGTGATATACAGGGTATGAAAAACCGCTTGCCAAATATTGTAAATGAAAATTTGCAAAATCTTCCTTATATTAAATGGAACACCCTGTATATTATTGATCCATAAGAAGCGCCAACGAAACCTCTACAAATTTCATTAAGTATTCCCTATGGCTAAGTTCAATAGTTTTTCTTAAATGAGCATTTTGTTTCGAAAAATGGTCATTTTTTCAAAGCGAAATCCATTTGACGACTGATAAGAATATACAAAAAATACCCTTTCTTTAAAATATCGCCCATTCCTAAAATTACCTGTTGCTAGATAAACAAGTTGCGAATTACACCACAAAATGGACGTTCTTGAATAGTTACAATAATTTCAAAAATCTCGGAATTTGTGCCATATTCTTTCGGTCTAAAACAACCTTTCAGCGAATGAAATATTTTTTGGAAATCAAGTAGTCTGGCAAATGACAGAACAAAATATTTGGCTGCAAATGAATATTGAAATTTTTAGTCAATCGTGAAGTTGAACTGTCGGTATAATTTCATCAGAATGTTGTTATCAAAAAGTGATTTGATTGATATGATTTTCATATTAGGTGAATCAGACAGGAATTGTTTATTGGCAAGTAGAATTTATTCTCAACGGTATCCAGATAGAAGGCATCCAGATGAAAGATCTTTCCGAAAGGTCTTGGGACGATTCGTTGAAACTGAATCTATTAATTATTCCAAACATGAGCGCATCAAGCCAGCTACTAATGAAGATAATGAATTGCAAGTTCTTCTTGCTGTTGAAGAAGATCCTAGTAGGAGTCAACGACAAATTGGGGAAATAGTGGATATAAGTGAGAGATCAGTGCAACGAGTATTGAAGAAACATCGCTTGCATCCATACCACGTTCAGTTACATCAAGAACTACTGTATGCTGATTTCGAGAAAAGAGTGAGATTTTGCAATTGGGCCATGAACAAAATTCGTCGAAAGGAATATTTTTTCAATAATATTTTATGGTCGGATGAATCGACATTCCATAAAAATGGATTTGTAAATCGACATAATTACCATTATTATGCGACAGAAAATCCTCACTTATTGAGACAGGTGGATTATCAACATAGGTGGTCGATAAATGTCTGGGGAGGCATCATTGGAGAATATGTAATTGGTCCATACTTTTTTGAGGGACATATGAATGGTGCAATGTATCTCAATTTCTTACGAAATGATTTACCAGGTTTGTTAGATGATATTCCTCTTGACCTCCGCAATAGAATGTGGTTACAACATGATGGTGCACCTGCTCACTATTCGGCAGAAGTGAGAGATCATCTAAATGAAGTATTTCCCAATAAATGGATAGGACGGAATGGGCCTGTACGGTGGCCCGCTAGATCACCAGATTTGACGAAACTAGATTTTTTCTTATGGGGATACATAAAAAATATGGTTTACGTTGAGCCACCAACTTCTCCCGAAAATATGCGACTTAGAATAACGAATGCTTTTCGCAGCATTACACCAGCCAGTTGCCAAATTTGAATATCTAGAACTCAAGCTCTGAATGAATATAATAACATGAAAAAAATAGTTATTTATAATGTTTCTTTCTTTTAACTTGTTTGGTTTGATATTGCACATTTATGAGTGAAATTCTGCATCCAATGAAAAAATAATTTTCCATTCAGCAAAAAGTGATAGGTACATACATTTATTTCGTTAAAAAATATTTGTTTGGACACCTTCTAATGTACAAAATTGAAACAAGATATCTTTCGTATATTTTTATCAGTCGTCAAATGGATTTCGCTTTGAAAAAATGACCATTTTTCGAAAGAAATGCTCATTTAAGAAAAACTATTGAACTTAGCCATAGGGAATACTTAATGAAATTTGTAGAGGTTTCGTTGGCGCTTCTTATGGATCAATAATATACAGGGTGTTCCATTTAATCTAAGGAAGATTTTGCAAATTTTCATTTACAATATTTGGCAAGCGGTTTTTCACACCCTGTATATCACAGGTCGATTTCAGATATATCGTTTGAGAGAGTTACCAATGTAGAATATTCGACCAAAAAAAAATTTCAACTGGACTTGGCACCACTTTATAATTTCAAATATTCTGAGTGACGAATATTGGAAAAAAAAACTTGTCATGCTAGATATCTCGAAAACCGTCAATATTTTCGAAGTGCAGATATACATAAAGTTTATTTTATTTTCTATGAAGAAACCGAAAAAGCGATAAAAAATATAGGTTGCCATTTAAAAAGACACAGTTGGGATCCGCCCAGAAAAAATCGAACACCCTGTGTGACCGCCAATATTTTTATTTTGTCGAGCTCGAGCAATAAGGTAATATTATAGAAAATTAGATTCCTATCTGCTTCCTATATAGAGATATGGAACACCGCGCCACTGTTGCAGGACCCTGTATATATATATTTCAACTCCTAAATGAAATATTAATTTCTCCCCAGATTTTGAGCGACATGATTCAACTGGTAGTTTTTTTGCTTGTCTTGTATTATAGTCATGGATAGTATTTATTTGATTGAATTACAAATTCGAATGTTTGTGATTTTTTTCAACAGAATAAATGAAACAACAAATTTTCAATTGAAAAATAGACTGAATATCTAAAAGATCACGTGGTATATATAAATTTGACCTAGGTTCAAGATATGGTAATTTGAATATACATTTCATTATTTTATTTTGCAGTCTTTCGAGAGGATTTATTATTGATAAATTAGCTGTTCTTAGCTGTTGAAATTAAATATTGTAGATTTGAATATACCAAACAGAAATATATACGTTTGAGATATTTTAATCGAATAAAATTTCTAATCCTAAATAATATTCCTAAAATTGGTCCCATTTTCTTTTTTAACATCTCAATATGAGTATTCCAACAGAGACTTTCATCAATGTATAGTCGTAAAAATTTTGTGTTTTTACAATATTTAATCATTTTGTTGTTAACAGTCAAATTCTCTTTGTTTGTGATTTTGTTCTAAGTTATCAACATTGAAGAAGACTTTTCATAATTCAAACTTAATTTATGATAATTTAACCAAGAGGTTAGCAATATAATGTCGTTTTTCATGTTATTGTAAATTTCTTTAGTATCACTAGAAAAATAAAGCAGTGCTGTGTCATCCGCAAATAAGTCAATCTATTGTCTACCTGTTGAATAGTAAATTTCATTCAGATATATTATAAATAAGAGTGGACACAATGTGCCATGTAAGTAAAATTTTACCTTGTTTCGAGAGGGCTTTTTTTCCAGTTTGTGTCTGAAAATTACTTCTTTGTATGATCTACACATCTTTGTAGAGAGTTCATTTTGAAATTAATTGTTTTCTTCCTTTCTTCGGAAGATTCACACATTCCTTTACATAGAGACGAAGAGAAGAAAGAGAAAGCCAACACATTTCTTTCCCTAAATTTATCTCTCATGAAAATATACTTCTTCCAAATTAAACTGATGAAATTGTTTCACACATTTCAGAATTCTACACTACTGAAAAATAAAGTGTATATTATAAATTATTATCGCAATAAAAATTGGAGTAATCAAATTGACCATTATTTTGATAATTTACAAAATGTTTCCACTGAAAATATGATGAGGGATATTTTCAATAATGTTCAAAGGCCAGGAGATGGTTTACAAAAACAGCATAAGCAAATACCTCATCTTCATAAAATTCCCTATCTGTTATTGGGCGTATCAATGGCATCGACTACTTTGGGCAATAACCTCTTGTTCTGGGTTAGCAATGTTAATAACTACCCGAGCCACCTAAGGAACATCATGGCTATACACTGTTCTTCAGCGTTGTATTGTTGCGGAATCATCCCAACTAGTTGAATTCATGTGTTTCGATTGAGATAGGATTAGCCAGTGTTGCCTTTTCATTTAGAGCATTACCTCTACTTCTACTACATTCCACCCTTTTTAAAAAAAAGGTTTTTTCTTGTCCTAGATAAAAATGGGAAAAGGTCTGTAGGTACTGAAAGTCATGTAAGTTGTCCTAATCTTGTAATTTCAATGGTATATCAAGGTAATCATGAAAATTCAGAGACATCTAACATATTGATATTCCTGAGGAAAGCTAACTGATTATTAACATTACATTCATCTCACAATATGGCCTTTAGTGATGAAGGGAAGCCATAATTTTATCTTTCGTCGTCATATACTCGGGTGGAATATGTTTTATACTTTGAAGACGTACACAACACTTCACATACTGGGGGTTCTTCGCCAGATAAATACCCACGGGTGAGACAAGTGTGGCCTAGGCGACGAGATATAATGGATTTCCAAAATACCGAGTAGAAGAAGCTACCCTAGTTGTACCAACGCAATTCATAAGATGACCTGAAAAAATATAAAATGTTTAATGCGAGATTCGTCACAAAGATTGAGTACTTGATCAGCACATTTCATTAAGTACTTTTCATCTAAAAATGCCTTTAGGTTGATGGATTTTCTGCAGAAAATAGTTATTCTACTAATTGGAACAAACAACCATAGCATTGTTTAAAAGTTCTGGCAACAAATGAATGACAACAATTTGAAATTATTCTACGAATTACGGGATCTTCACAAAGACATTTTGAACTCAATATTTTTTCAATGGAACATCCACAATATAAATATTTTCTCATGATTCTTGTAAAAAATGGCATCATATTTTGGACAGGATTCCTTGCATCTAGCAACTACAAAATCTTAAATGCCGGATGTTCAATTCAAGCTAAGATTCAGAACATCCACAAATTAACTTGAGATGGTTTAAATCTCAAATTAGCTCGTTCCGAAGGATTCTCATAACAATTTTTGTTGAAAAGTATTCACACAGTTAGTGTTGGAAACAGTTTGAATTTCAATCAATTCCAATGATAGACACTGATTTTACAAATTGGTATATTTATTACTGATACTAATAGGCCCAGGCCTATCCCCACGAAAATTGGTTAGATACACAATACTTCTAAAAATGTTGTTTCTCAAAAAAATTTATTGAAATAATGGATCTTTTTTCAGTTATAGGAAAATTCAATATCTCAAGGTTGTCAAAATAATTTAAAAGGCGACATCCTGTATCCAAAACAAGTTATGAAATTCTACAAAACTGGAGAAATGCAAAAGGTATAACTTATACCCAATCACTCTGATATTAATTTGTATAAACGTTTTTAATTGCAATGTAAAACGTTGAAATCGTGCCTTTATAATTTATAAAATGATATTGTGAGATAATTCTAAAAGATACACAATAAACTACTGTTTCATTGAAAAGATAAAAATGTTTTGGTGATTTTTTTTTGAGATCCCTGTATGAGGGCAAATATTTTCAAATTGTGACATCATTGATGTATTGAAATGGACAATTTCGGAATTTTGAACTGCCAATTGAGTCATTTTCAATTGGAATTTCTTGGTTGGCTACAACAGTACATGTTCAGTTTTAGGCAGTAACTATTCATAGTAGACCAACATTAATATAGTTTCGAAAACAATATTTCCAGAAAATGTTTTTGAAAACTGACCTAGGATTCTGTCATGAGGCGTTCTGTCGGTGGTGGTACTCTTTGGGTATCGTCTCTAGCGGTTCTTGGATGTGCAGTTTCTCTACTGGTTCCAGATCAACGATTCATCTATTGATTTCTCTTATCACATCATCTAAAGGAACAATTTGTTCAGGCCAGTTCCTACACTGTAGGTTAATAGGCTAACACCTATCAGAAAACAACTACTCCCCTGGCTAATACCACGAAGGGCGTTGGATAATATCCAACAGCATATGCAGTTGTTCCTGCATATGCTGTTGGCGATACAACTGCCGCAATAGATTTTCAATTATTGGAACACACTTGCAGATCGGTTTCGGGCTGTTTGGCCACTCGTCAGTGCTGAGTAGCGTCTATCTTCATTATAAAGTCGATGATTTCCGATAATTGAAAATCGAATTCCTTCAGAGATCATTCGTTTTCTGGAGATCGGTTTCTCCACTGGATCTCGGAAGAGCAGTTTCTCTACTGGTTTCCAAGTAAACGGTTTCTGTATTGGTTTCTCTTCTCGTCCTCGGAAGAGAAGTTTCTCTATTGGTTCCTGAATAAGCAGCTTCTCTGGTGATTTCCCATAGGGCGGTTTCTCTAACGTGCTTCTAGCTTCTTTTCGGTTCTTTGAAGGATGTTGGGCAAAAGATCAATTGATATTGGCAAGTGGGTTTCATCACTTCCATGATCACCAGACTTTAAGGAGGACTTTCTTTCAGTTTGTGTCTGAAAGTTACTTCTTTGCATGATCTACACATCCATGTATAGAGTTATTTATTTTCAAATTGATTACTTCCTTCCTTTCTTTGGAAGATTCCCTCATCTTTTTTTATATCAAGATGGAGTAGTAGAAAGACAAAAACTTTCTTTCCCAAAAATTAATCACTCCTAAAAATATAACCCCTTCAATTCAAATAAGATTCCTCTTGGCTGGGATTAAATCAAAGAGGTGAATGATTGTCATTACGATGTCATCGATGACATAAGCAGATCAAACTTATTTCGTGACATTAAAAATCGTAATTCATGAATGAATTGTGTGTATTTTCTATAATGTTATCCAATTTGGTACTGAAGAGCCTTAGGGCAACCTAGGATTCTGTCATGAGGTGTTCTGTCGGTGGTGGTACTCTTTGGGTATCGTCTTTAGCGGTTTTTGGATGTGCAGTTTCTATACTGGTTCCAGATGAACGATTCATCTATTGGTTTCTCTTGTTATATCATCTAAAGGAACAATTTGTTCAGGTCAGTCCCTGACACTGTAGGTTAATAGACTGACACCTATCAGAAAACAACTACTTCCCTGGCTAATACCACGAAGGGCGTTGGATCATATCCAAAAGCATATGCAGTTGTTCCTGCATATGCTGTTGGCGATACAACTGCCGCAATAGATTTTCAATTATTGGAACACACTTGCAGACCGGGTTCGAGCTGTTTGGCCACTCCTCAATGCAAAGTAGTGTCTATCATCAATATAAAGTCGATGATTTCCGATAATTGTAAATCAAATTTCGTTATTGGTTCCCGAATAAGCGAATTTTCTTCAACTCGACCTTTTAGTGTGGCCGTTTGTTTTTTGGCGTTTTGTCGGTGGCGGTACATCTTCGGGACCCTCTTCATCGATTTCCGAAGAAGCACTTTCTCTATCGGAATCTGGAAGAACGGTTTCTCTTCTAGGATTCCGATTGAAGAATATTTTCATTATCATTACATTTTTTTTATCTATTTCAGAACCAATACACACTCTGTCTTCTGCAGAACGATTTCTTTTCCTTTCACTGGAATCCATATTATTTTTTCCATTCGGCATAAATTTTTCTATATCCATGTCACTTAAAATTGAATAACTCAAAGTCTCTTTCTGAGCTTGGGGGCTTTCCGATCTAGAAGGATGTGGTTTTTCTATTATTCTATCTTTTTTATGTTCTTCAGCAGAACGCATTCTTTTCCTTTCACTAGACACACATTTTTCCTTATCTTTTTCACTCAATTTTGAATAATTTAAACTATTTTTCTGAGCGTGGGGGCTTTTTGATGAAAAAGGAAATATTTTTTCTTTTCCATCTTTTTTATGTCCTTCGCCATAATGATCACTTCTTCTCACTTCTGTTAATCCTGAACCAGACGGTTCCTTTGAAATGTTTTTCTCAAATCCTTCATTGTTTTTCTCATATCCTTCATTGTTTTTATGTGACAGACTGGTCACTGAACTATTATTTTCATTAGAAAGATTTTGTTTCCTTTCACGCTCATATTTCTGAATTTTGCCGAAACATTCTTTTTTCTTAGGTATCTTATACCTAATACCCTCCCTAGCACTATTAATATTTTCTGAACATACTTTCTTTCTTTTACCATCCGTATTTTTATCTTCATGAGAGTTAACCCTCCCTTTCGTGTGCTTTTCTGAAACTGAATCAGGGTTTGAAAGTTTGCCCGAACTTTCTTTGTTTTCTTGAGAAGAACCCTTCGGAAAACTTTTCTTTTTCCTTTCTTTGCTAGCCAACTTCTTGCTATCTTCTGAAGGGCCTTCCGTTTGTGTTTCCAGCTTTGAAAGACACGAGCTACTTGCTAAGGGCCCCTTTGAATTATCCCTGGTTCTTTCAGTGAGATTTGCCTGCACAGACTTTCTTCTTTCCTCGAAAAGTGTTTTTTTTCTTTTGTAATCTGACTCAGTTTTCTTACTAGAATATTGTGTTTTCTTTGAAAGGGGTGGTGCCTTAAAAACGTATTGTGCTTGTTCTCTTGGATTCTCTTGGGAAAGATTCGTTCTGGGACACTTTGCTTGTTCAAAATATCTCTCATTTTTTCTGTAATTTCCGCTCTGTTTCTCACTAGAATGTTTATTTCCATGCGATTCTCTTAACTCTTCGATTATTACAGGATTTGTTACCAAATCACTCTTTGATTTAGCAAAATTTGGCACTTTACTTCCTTTCTCACTTTGTACTTTAACAGGCTCAACTTCTGAAATTCCTAAGGGATATGAATTCTGTTCTTTCTCTTCTTCTTTTGTTCCACGTGATACCTCACCAGATATCTCATGTTTTGAAACCCTACTTTTCCTAACCTTTGCTTCAATATCGGGTAAAACCTCATTTTGGATGTAAGTAGGTTTTTTAATCAATGGCTCAATAAAAGAATCAACTCTTTCAGATGTTTGAACAATTTTTGGTTTCCTAACTCCAGCGCATGGTTTCATTCTCGAATATGTTCTAGAAGGAATAAAGTCTACTTCACCTCCTTTATTGGTTTTTACTGCTGGAACAGTGGATCTACTCACTTGTTTCGCTCTGAATGTTCCATTTTTTGGTTTCAAAACGGAGGATATTGTAGGAACTTGCGTTTCTAGAATGTTAGGCAAAGGATTAATTGATATTGGCAAATGGGTTTTATCACCAGACTTGATGTACTCTTTATTTTCCTCGACTTCCAAAATATTCAGAGAATACGAATTCTGTTCTTCCCCAGCGGATGGAATCATCATCGAATATGTTCTAGAAGGAACAGTGGAAATATTCACTTGTTTTCCTTTAAATGTTCCATTTTCCGGTTTTGAAATAGACGTTATAGTAGAAAGTTTTGCTTCTAGCTTCTTTTTGGTTCTTTGAATAATATTGGGCAAGTGTGTTTCATTACTTCCATGATCACCAGACTTGATACACCGTTTATTTTCCTCGACTTCCAAAATAGGCAGAGAAAATGAATTTTGACTTTCCACTTTCTTTTTAGTTTTTTGTGAAACGTCACCAGATATTTCTTGGTTGTCATCGATATTTTCTACATTTTCTTTGACAATATCCAAATTCGATTTGAACTTTGAAACTCTACTTCTCCTAAGCCTTAGTTCAAATTCGGGTATAACAATATTTTGAAAATCAGTTGGTTTCTCAATAAATAACTTATCAGTAGACTCTACCTCTTCAGGTGATTGGATTTTGTTTGATTTTTTGGCCCAAGCGGCTGGTTTCATTTTTGAGTACGTTCTAGACGGTATGAAGTTGATTTCACTGTCATTTTTGGTTGTTAATTCCACTTTCTTTTCAGATTCCTGTGAAACGTCACCAGATATTTCTTGGTTGTTATCGATATTCTCTACATTTTTTTTGATAATATCCAAATTCGATTTGAACTTTGAAACTCTACTTTTCGTAACCCTTGGTTCAAATTCGGGTATAACAATATTTTGAAAATCAGGTGGTTTCTCAATAGATAGCTCATCAGTAGACTCTGCCTCTTCAGGTGATTGGACTTTGTTTGATTTTTTGGCCCAAGCGGCTGGTTTCATTTTTGAGTACGTTCTAGACGGTATGAAGTTGATTTCACTGTCATTTTTGGTTGTTAATTCCACTTTCTTTTCAGATTCTTGTGAAACGTCACCAGATATTTCTTGGTTGTCATCGATATTCTCCACATTTTTTTTGATAATATCCAAATTCGATTTGAACTTTGAAACTCTACCTTTCGTAACCCTTGGTTCAAATTCGGGTATAACAATATTTTGGAAATCAGGTGGTTTCTCAATAGATGGCTCATCAGTAGACTCTGCCTCTTCAGGTGATTGGACTTTGTTTGATTTTTTGGCCCAAGCGGCTGGTTTCATTTTTGAGTACGTTCTAGACGGTATGAAGTTGATTTCACTGTCATTTTTCGTTCTTAATGCTGGGAGAATACGAGTTTTCACTTGGTTTACATTGGGTATACTTCGTTTTTCTGTAGGTGAAATTTTTTCAACTGGTGCTTCATTTTCCTTCACTGAAGAACTTTGTGTATTGTGAGTTGACGAGTGATTCGAAATCGTTGATGATATATTTTTGGAATACGCCGTCTCATGGTCTGAAATCATTTGCATTAACTCGTCTAGTTCTTTTTTAAAATCTGGTCTTAACGAATAGCTCCAAGTTTCTATTGGCCGTATACAATAACAATGATCATTATGCTCCCCCGATTTTTCAATTACGGATCCGTACGTTTCAATCTCATCAAGGTTTTCACCAAATACTGGCAAGTCATAATTCTTATCCGATTTCCAAAATACCGAGTAGTCAAAATCCTCATCACAGATGAATTGGTCAGAAGAATCGATGATAACTTCTGCCACTCCAATTGTAACACTGCAATTCATAAGATGACCTGAAAAGAAAATGTGTAATGAAAACTCCTAAAAATATTAAAAACAGCCTTTCAAAATTAAACCATTTTTGAAAATGAAAGGAAATCAATAACACAATTACTTGAACATGATTCTTGTAAATGTATTTTTCATCTGTTTTTATGCATCCAACTTATATAATATAAACGTTATAGAATACACGGGAATATGCAAAGAATACTTAAATCTCTTAAGTCTTCCTATCGAGGAGTCTTTTTTGGCAGTTTGCTACCAATTTATACGTTGCCCGGTAGGAGCCAAGAGCTTTCAACGCCGCTTGACTGTCCGAGAATAATTTTATTGACTTGTGAGTGAGGTTGGATTTATCCAATCCCTCCGCACACAATTCAATAGCGTAAATTTCCGCTTGAAATACAGTTGCATAAGTTCCTAGGCAGATAAATAACTCTGCCCTGGATCTGCGACTGAAAACACCTGCACCAGAACCGGATGTTTTTTTCCATCATTGAGAACCGCAGGTAACTTAGAAATTAACCTAAAGGGTATTTTAGCAAGGACTTCCGAACTTTAAGAATTGATAACGGCCAGCTTGCTGGTTTCCACCGAAAAATCATCTTCAGCGATGAGGCCCATCTCTGAATAAATGGGTACGTGAACAAGCAAAACTGATGAATTTGGTACGATAACAATCCACAAGAGATCCCAGAGCGCCATATATGCCCATTCTTACTCTAGTCATATGGCAACACGCCAAATACAGATACACCTGTATCGGTTAGTTATACCGTTCATGGAGAGGAAGACAAGGCTAAATCCGCCAAAGACTGAACTTGTCAATTCCACAAAGAAAATCAACGATGTGAAGATCTTCAGAAAATTGACAATTCAAGGAAAGTGTGTGGAAGAACAGAAAAGTGCGAAGTATCTGGGAGTTATCCTTCACGAAATTTCAAACTTGTTGACAACAAGCTCCTGATATATAAACAAATTATCAGGCCAGCTATTTTGTACGCCTGTACATAGCAAAGGTCGAGCCGATTACGGATTTAATCCGAAGGCTTTATTACAAACACTTCAAGTGGTTCCTTTCAAAAAGCCCGCTGACTAATAATACCAAGGCAGTTCTGCATCAATAATCGTCTGGTGGGTACCGGCTAGCGAGCGAGCGAACGTATGCTTGTTCGCTTTCAGAAAAGATCGAGAAGAAGGCGGTACATCAAAAGGTGCTCGCCCAAAGTATATGGATCAACTACGACTACGAACTTGAAGATATTCGCTCTGGTGTGGACGAGACATCAATATGCTCGCTTATGCTCGCTTTTTTGGTGAACACGCACCTTAAAAGATTATCATAATCAACACCGCCGTCGCGGTGGGTTGATTTATGAAGCCCTCGATATTTTCCTTGAGCAACATGTAAATCACCGGTTCTTATTCTTATTCAACGATACTCACACACCCGGCTGAATTATTTTCAAAACTAATTGTTGTATTCGTTAATAACATGTTCAATTTCCACTGCAAAGATACCGGATAAATATATTATCTTACCATTCATGGTTACCAAAAACATTCACTTATCACAAACACAATACTACGTCTTCAAACACAGTAACTGATGTCCAAAAGAAGTAGAACTTTATATACTCAAAAGAAGTTCATCCTTATTACCTAATTTCAATTTGGACCTGATTCAACAGGCAGAGGATTACCTGGCATTGGACGAATGACTATAACAAATTTTTCCTTAAATAAAGTAATTCAGGTATTCAGAATAATTATATTGAAGATAAAAGATTCAATATGTAACAAAAAGGATTTTTTTTCCAATATTTCATGAACGGTTTAACATTTTGTATTAAAAATGGATCCATGGTGTTCTTAGCGTAAGAGAAATGTTTTCATATAAAACCACGAAATCTGTTCAGCCCATACAAATTTGAGGAAGATATTGAACCCCTTAAAAACCCCAAATCTTCCATTAGTATTGTTACACCATTGATTTAATACATCATTTTTTTTTGCTACTTGGGACTTTTTTTGAAAAACCAGCTTTCATCGAGTTGGCTGTTCAAGACTTGTAGATCTTACAGATAAATAACAGTTGCTTTGACAATAACATACTATCATTTGTGACACAATTGGTTTAATACTTCATTTCCAATTTTCACTTTGTAGCATTTTATAAAAAAGCCCGTTTTTATCGAGATACAGCAAAAATTTTGGGTACCTAACACAAAGTAAGTTATAATAACTGCGTATTCATATTATTTGCACGTACAAAAAATATGTACAAATGTGTGGTATTTCCTGAAATATTCAAAATGGCTGGGCTTTTAAGACCGTCAGTCGGGCTAATTATTGGGAAAGTTGCGGCCCATGAAGGTCTGCGCCTCTACCAAAGTCTACTGTGAACTTACGTATGTTTTAAATTCAAGGTAGGTAGTTTTCGAAAAATCAAAACTCGTAAATAATAGTAGAAACTTAGAATTCTATATTTTCATATACAAACAAATTACAAAAACATTCATCATACACCTTGTGAAATATATTCTTCAGACGTTTATTCATATTAAATAAAACGTATCTTTTGAAAATTATGCACGCCAATGTTTTTCGATGTTTCGGAAATTAGTGTTCCGAGAATTTATTCTTATTCTTGAAATAGACATAAGTCCAAAACGAGTTTAACTTTACATAAAGGAAATTCATACATTTTACCTAAAATTAATTTGGACTTAATTCTACAGATAATCCTATTAAAGATTTTGAAATAAAGATTTGTACCTTTCAAATTTCTCAGAAATGAAATATAAACTTCATTTGAAGTTAAAATGGTTGAATAATTTTTAAAACATTTCGATATTCAGCTAATGAGTAGCAAACTATACAGCGTGTATCTTAAACGACTTTAGTGAAACTAGGTGTAACAAGATACTTTTTTTCGTGAAATAATATCAAGATTTTCAGGATATGCGTCTTGGTCAATGCTATACCTAACTTGCAATTGAATTTTTTCTATCATTTCAGCTAACAACAGCGAAATTAGAATACTTCATCCTTTTTTTGTAATAAAACAGAAATTAGAATAAAAAACGGATAACAAGGAAAAAATAAACCAAACAAAAAACAAATGGAACATTTAATTTGAAAATCAATTCAGGAAACTAAATTGGTGGATTTTTAAAATCAACAAACACAATTCCGTTGGATATTGTTGAAAATCAATAAATTAAAAAGAGTTGGGCCCGGGAGCAATGTATGTGAGGTTAAAAGACATTATATTCAGTACAAAATATCTAATACCTAAACTTAAATTAATCTATCATGCTGATCCTAAAACAAAGATTATTTTGTAGGTCAATTCTTGGATGAAAAAATAAATTCGGCACAAAAACAACTGCATTTAAGGCGACTACGCCAATTGCCTTCTCAGTAAATCTTCTTCTTTGGCTTCTACATACTATTCCTGGTAAACATTATATTTTCAAAATGATGATTTTTGTGGGACGTCTGTGAAGATATTTAAATTGTTCTAAACAACTACCTACGTTTTTTATGATTTGATTATGAAAATGATTTATCTAGAAATAATGTATACATGATCAAAACTCGAACTAAAAAGCCGTACATATTATTATAATATAAGATGCTTATTATCACTACGTAGTATACGAGTGAAACAAAGTCAATTTCCGCTGTTTGTCCCTATGTATGCTAAGATCTTTGAAATACTCGACGAATTTTGACGCGGGTTTTTAAAAGATAGAGTAATTCAAGAGGAAGGTTTATATGGAGAAATACTGATAATTTCAGAAGTTTCTAATGTGATGTCGTAAATAAACACATTTTTGCGCTTACATTGTAATCGCTGGCTGAACTTTACAAAATAGATCAATAAATGTACTACACCTCAAAAAGGTTTACAAAAAAGTCCGCGATGGTATATGTCTATCTCTTAGAATAACCCACAATAACCATTTTTTATCCTCGAGGAATAAAGACTTGCTTACGAAGCGATTTCATAAGCAATACAGCAATAATCCTTATCCAATTAAGTACCTCAAACACATTGTGTTATAATATAGATCAATATAACCCTTTACAGCATGTGATTTAAAAGAATATCACATATTTAAAATGCAGGGCCAGTGGCGGGGACGAAAGATTTTCGCCTGTTTTAATACGTACAGCCTCAATGGATATCCGTTACATGGGTGATAACTATGACGAGAAGTATATTGGTCAGATTAGTTTCGGAACTTAGCGTGAAACCCAATATTAATTGAAGATTAAAGAACATCAAAACATGCAATTCATTGAATAATGTGTATTTGAGGTTAACGGCCATTTTTTATTCGTGGCCGTCGAAAATGAAAAAACGAATTCTGGTGTGTGGTTTTATTTGCTCAGAAACACTTTTTATTTTGTGAATATCATAACTGACTTAAACTGAAAACAATGATAATAAAAGCATACCCAACGGTTACCGACCCCCCATTTGTTCAACACTCACATATTTCACATCGAAAGTAATGCATAAATTAGATACTGAACAATACTACAAGTTATATATCACTAAACAACAACAACGACTCGAATGAATCTACTCTGATTATGAAATATGGGTGATAGTAAAAAAGTAATTTACATTATACTATACTGATGTATACTAATAGCAACCAAATGTCTCAATTAAATACTGAACGGGTCATTTTTTCTGGAGGAAATTCAGTTTTTATCAACCTTCAAACCGGTAAATTGTTAAGGACCATTCATTGTTTACCTAGGTATATATATATATATATATATATATATATATATATATATATATATATATATATATATATATATATATATATATTAACTACATGAAATATAAGGGCTACGAGGTCAAAGTTACTTTTTCATTTACAACAAACTCTACAGTTTAACGATGTCTTCCCTGACCGTACCTTACCTTCCGCAGCCAAACCCGGGGCATCCTCTTTACACCCAAATCCGCAGGGCAGGCAACCCAGCTATATTCGAGCAAGTACTGACCAGACCAACTATGCTGGACTTTCACCAGACAGTGCTCGTATGGCACACCTGCCCCTGCCGACTTTGCCAAGTCAAGCGGGAATACCGTCCCTGAAAATGACAGGTCGAAATCCTAACCTCGGATACTAGTACCTACGCCCTCCCGGCTTCGACACCTCAAACGTCTGCCTAGTCTAGTGCCCTCTTAGGCTAAACTCGGATACCAGTGCCCATAGAAAGGGCCGCAAGCTCCGAGACCTCAAAAGCTTGGATCCTTCAGAAAGCTGGCGGGAATCATGGATTAGCGCGGGCTTCTCCATGTTCCAGTAAGAGGCTGAATGCGCTCTTGAAAGGATTCACGCATCTTGTCACAATACCCGCTAGCGGTGGCCAATGCTAATGGAGGTGAAGACTCACTAGCCTCCAGCCGCAAGCAGGCCCTTCAGCCCCTATCTGAAACTCAACGCCTGGTAGGTGCGGAATAGGGCGGTCTGCCAACAACTATTCCCCCAAAGGGGCGCTCATGTTAGGAAAGCTACCTTTCCAACGTGGGATGAGTAACTGTCCTAGACTCTGTCGAGCGACCTCTACCACACATCATACGCTGAAGACTTGCGCCTGTTACCCGTGGAAGAACGGGATAGGGCGGACTGCCAACAACTTTTACCCCGAGGGGCACTCATGTTAGGAAAGCTACCTTTCCAACGTGGGATGAGTTTCCGCCGAGGGGGCTCTTGCGAGACACCTCTACCACACATCTACCCGAAACCGGCCAACGCCTGTTGCCCGCAGATGCGGAGTTGGGTAATTTGAGTAGAGATTGGGATCTGAAGCGTTTACTCGTCCATTTGAACAATTATTCAACTACACCTGCCTCTTATTGACTTTGA
This sequence comes from Leptinotarsa decemlineata, assembly GCF_025532065.1. Lineage (NCBI taxonomy): Eukaryota > Metazoa > Arthropoda > Insecta > Coleoptera > Chrysomelidae > Leptinotarsa > Leptinotarsa decemlineata. The sequence continues at coordinate 515,933 of NW_027412569.1, forward strand.
GAGTTTTCTCGATATGACCTATGGAATTCATTCTCAAATCACACTTCGGTTAGAACCACAGTGTTCTCGCTGAAATGATACGCCTCCTGTAATATTTGCAGCAAAAAAACATACCTAATTTTCTCCATCTTGTAATAAAGACACTTTCATTTGGGCAGTGATCAATGCCGAAACAAAACACATTTTGTTCATGAATAACTCATGAAATGCGCGGATGATGCACTTGATCAGCGAAATGCTTGTCAAGAGTCGGTAATTTTGTTCTGGTGTGAAAAAAGCGTTTCCGATAGAATCACTCAAGTTTCGTAACCCTGGCTATAAAAAATCCTAAAATGACGCATAATTTTTCAATCTGATTGTCGCCTAGTGCCCCTTTTTTGAAATTCCAAAAATGAGTGATACACCTACTTCTTTCTTCTTATCTCCTGTCATGGTCATGAGTGATCGTACTGGAAAAATGATGGAAATTTGCATTGAAATAAATGTACCTACATGAAAATATTTTAATGTAGCTTTAATATACTAATTAACTCAAGAATCTTAGCTAGTTGTTGCAATATATTACTAAAGATCTTAAATTATTAATGTCAATGTTTCAATATAAATTCCACCATTATCAGTAAATAATTTTGTTGTTTATCATATTGACAAAAAATCAGGTGATTTTGAAATACAATTTTGTTAGTTTATATGACATTTATTCGAGTATTTTATAGCATTATTATTCATAAGAATGAAATTTAAATCAATTTATTAATTTAAAAATATTATATGATATGAAAATTGTGTAAATTTCAATCTACCAAGACATTAGATTTTACATTTACTGACCCTTGAGGCAAACCAAATATACGCGGGCTCAGTGCAAGATATTTCTATGTGTTTGTGTGAAATAAGTGAAGAAGGTTAATACATTCCTTGTGAAATTTCAATAATGAGTTGCCAAAGGACGATTCAATTCATAGTTTTCTCATTATAAAGTATTATTTGTCACAAGAATATCATAATCTTAAAATACGAATTATTTTATTTGTATCATATAATTGGGCATATTATAAAAATGATTCCTAAATCTGTCAGGAATTGCTCTACCTCTTCCCTTTGCGAAATTATAGATGATTGTTTACATACAAACTCTCCAACAAGCTGGGTAACTTATCCTTATACTCTGTTCATCACATGCCAAGGAGTCACAAAGATCTTCTCTCACATCTCTTATAAAGAAAAACATCAAACTTCTCAATTCCAAGACCAATGTCATTCCAGATCGATAAAAGGAAATATAACCAAAACTTTTCTAACCTTGTTTTGAGTAAAATAGCTGATGGTAACATTAGGTCAGCTATCAGAATCTTGAGCTCAAGTGATACGTTGGCCGAATACGATGAATCCACACTTTCAGTTCTCCGATCAAAACACCCTCGATCAGATTCCTTAACGCATTCTCTGGATTCGCAACCACCACACGATTTTTAAGAGTTCCAATTTTCAGAACAGGAGGCAATTAAATCTTTTTGTTCTGGTTTTGCTGGTGGTTTAGATTATTTTCGCCCTAGCCACATACAAGACCACATTAGTCACAGCTTTGAAAATTCAGGACAGAAACTTCTTTCTTCCGTTACAAAATTATGTCCCTTCATTTTTAGTGGTACGGTTTCCCCAGAAATTTGTCTTATACTTTTTGGCGCTTCACTGTGTGCTCTTCGGAAAAAGGGTGGAGGAGTAAGACCGATTGCTGTCGGTACCTTTTATCGTCGATCGGTAGCTAAACTTGGTTGTATGAGGATCAGAGACGAAATAGGATCGATGTTACGTCCACTACAGTTTGGGTTCGGTACTGCAGGTGGATGTGAAGCTGTTGCTCATGCTGCTCGTAGATATATAGTGCATTACATTTAAAACGAACCACCCTGAATAACTTTTGAAGCAATGATTTTTCACGAAAAATAAAAAAACACGTCAACAATAACATACAGAGCGTCATATTTTGATATATTTTGTTACTTGATGTTATTGCTGTTACTTCCCCTATCGCACCTACAGAGTATGTCAACAATTTTTTATAAATGTATCACCCTATATTTTTCCGCATTATCAGATGCTGCATTTTGAGCAAATTTCAACAAAGTATGAATCATATGGTGTGAAGCTTATGGTTCGGGAGCTACAAATTATTTGAGTGGAAAACGAGCCACCCTGAATAATATTTGAAACAATGACTGGCAGGAAAAATTAAAAAACAGGTCAACATTTATACCGGAGGCCACATTTTGAAATATTCGTTTCAGAGACAAATATGGAAGCAATAAATCAGAAGAAGAGATTTTTTATTAATTCTTGAATCAAAATCTAATGATTGGACAATGAGACAAAAACAATTTGCTATAGTAAATGTTCAAAAACGTTTCCACCAACTTCTATACAATGGTATAAACGAGCTTCCATTGGCGCCCTCACATGGTTGAGAATCTCTGTAGTTATTTCTATGCAGTGCCTAATGATATTTCATCTCAAATCTTCTAATGTTGTTGATTCTATCTCATACACTTTAGACTTCAAATGACGCCATAGGAAGAAATCTACAGGAGTGAGATCCGGAGACCTCGGTGGTCATTCTGTAGGACCTCTTCTACCAATCCAGCGACCAGGACAATAATCATCCAAAAATTGTCGCACTGGGGCTGCAAAATGAGGAGGTGCACCATCCTATTTTGTTTTTGAATAAATTTATATCCTCCTCAATTGCCCTATTGATGGACGGTATTATTCGATTCTCCAACATATCACTATTTATCACTAGTCAAATTATCATCGATAAAAAAAGGTCATATGATGTGGTCACCTAAAATTCCTGCCCAAACATTCAGTTTTTGAGGTCGTTGGGTATGAACTTGACGGTATTCATATAACTCCCAAATCGAAAATTCTTCCGATTCACCTCTCCATTCAAACTAAACGTACATTCATCCGAAAAACAAATTTCATGCAAGAAATTCTGCAAGTTGATCCGTTCAGTGAGACTTTCACAAAACTGAAATACGTAAGTATGTCGAAATCATCTGCGTTCAATTCATGAACTAGTCTGATCTTCACCCCAGCCAGGTAGGGGTATCCCGTGAAGGGCGGCACTGATGTCTAAGGACTTCATGTCGCCATCAATTCAGTCATGTACCCATTGGTCCCTCTCAAGACCAACAATCAGCCAAAAGGGTAGGGGAGCTGGTCTCCAAACCTGGATAAAATCAGGATGAACGTCAGCTAGTCTGATCTTATATGGATGAAATTTGTACTTATGAAGGATCCTGAAAACATTTGGACGACTGATTCCTGATTCTCGAGATGACTTAGTAAGAGGTTGCGAGTTTTTCATTAGTCTAACGTGCCCTAAAATTGCAATACAAATAGCTTCATCGTTGATAAGTCTTGAACGGTTATGCTTTTTATTGTTAACAGTCCAGTTTTCATAAATTTGTTCAATAATTCCGAATCGTATTTGTGTCGTGCATTTCTTCCTGGATGATTATCATTGAACATACGGGCAGCAGCTCTAGCACTATTTCCATTCTGGTAGTACAAACTCACTATTTCAATCCGTTCTCGAAGAATACAAACCATTGCTTCTCAAGAATTAACAAAAACAGAAACACCAATTGTAACTTCGCATGGTAGGTAATCGTTATGGTGGAATGAGACAAATACAAAATGAAGAGAATATCGAATTCAAACTTAACTAGGCAAAATAAGACTTTTTTGAAGCATACTTCACAAAAACACCTATGAAACCTAGGTAATAGATTGTACAGAATTTCATTGAAAGTGGCTCGTTTTCAACTCAAATAATTTTTAGCTTCCAAACTATGAACTTCAGACCATAATGTATTCTACTTTGTTGAAATATGTTCTTTATGGAATATCTGATAATGCAAAACAATTGATCCATTAAAAAACAATGGTGACATGCTCTGAGGGTGCGATAGGGAAAATTCGATCAAATGAGAATGTGTCAAAATGAGTCCCCTTGTATGCTATGGTTGACGTGTTTTTTATTTTTCCTGCAAATTATTGTACCAAAAGTTAATCAGGGTGGCTCGTTTTAAATGGAATGCACTGTATCAATCTACATCCAAATCTCGAATCGGTATATGATGTGTTGGTTGATTTTGGAATAATTACAAAAAAAATGTTGGAATACTGTTGCGTCACCAGTTATGACTCTTTTGAGCAAATCTGGTTCGTCGTTGACATCATTTTAGAATTCCTGAGCGATGCTCATGCGACGGTTTTTTTTGGTCAAAATTCAGCAATTTTGGAACGAACTTCTCTAACAGTGATTTGGCGATTCTCCATAACAAGCATCGTCAATCACATCTTCTCGACCTTCTGTGAAAAGCTTCTACAACTTGTAAACATTTTTCTGACTCAGAGTACAATCACCGTATGCCACTGTCACTGGTTTTAAGCACATATTTCCATTATTTACATAACATATGATGCAAATTCTTTGACCAATTTTTTTCAATAGCGGAAAATCGCCGAACACGCAAAACACTTTTAACTTTTATTCATCTCACCAACAAGCTGAACATGCAACAGAAATGTTGACGCTAAACTTGCCGGGTAATTCACAAATATTATTTTCAGGAAAAATGTTTTCTTGAAAAAAACAATTGTTTTCTTGCCGACGTTTCGAATTTAATTAAATTCTTCTTCAGAGCTCGAAAAGTACTTTTTTCGTGTTGATAATATTACTTTTTTAAAACCATCAGACATATTAGATACATATTTAAAAAAACATTGCAACAACCAAACGTTTGTTTCATGTCGTTTTGTGTTAGTGTTGTCTCGGAAATTTGGTTGTTGCAATGTTTTTTTTATGTATATGTCTAATGTTTTTTAAAATAGTAATATCATCAACATGAAAAAACTACGTTTCGTGCCCTGAAGAAGAATTAAATTAAATTTTAGCCGTTAGCAAGAAAACAATTGTTTTTTTTTTAAGAAAAAATTGATCCTGTTACCCAACCAACCTTTATTCAGAAAAATTATTGGATCACTAAGCTAGTTAACTGATTATTTTCAGGGTGGATGATTAAAGGCTAACTTACATTTTACTGTGACAATGAAGAGAGTTTTTGGCAATAAAACACATGTGGCTGTTCAGTAAAAAATGAAGTATTACTTCAATATAAATGTATGATGAAAATCTTACAGTAAACTGTATTACCATCCTCAAGAAGTATTATCTTCGGAACTAGCGAATATATTTAATTTCGAAAGGATAATGGTGCTCTCAACATTGATATTCCAATTTTTTTATCAATGACCTCTGGTATGACCGCACCAAGATCGTCTTTTGTCGATCTAATCATTACTAGAATGATCCTAGAAGGAGCCACTTCAACTTCAATGGTAGCGCCTTCATTATTATTATTTTTTAAGCAAAATACGATAGCAATCATCAAATTTAATCCACCGTTAATTAGAAGAAAGAATTTCTTCATAGATCTATTTTATATGAATAAGAAATATTGCGCCTCAGTTTCAGCAATAACCTCTTCATTCGAGCGACATTTCCCAACGGTGAGCATTTTTTTGTGGTCTGCGAATAGCCAGTAGTCGCTGAGAGCCAAATCTGGCGAACACGGTGGATGTAGGAGCAATTCGAAGTTGAGTTCATGTAGTTTTGCCATTGTTTTGATTGAATTGGGACACGGTACGTTATCTTGATTAAACAATTTGTTTTGCAATATGCGGTCGTTTCTTTACAATTTCGACCTTCAAACGGTCCAATGACGCTGTATAATATTCACTGTTGATGGTATTTCCCTTCTCAAGATAGTCGATGAATATAACACCACGCACATCTCAAAGTACCGAGGTCATAACCTTTTCAGCCGATTGTTGTGCTTTCGGACACTTTGGACGAGGTTCACCAGTTGCTCTCCACTCAGATGACGATCGTTTTGATTGCGGAGTGAAGTGAGGGCTCCATATTTCATCCATTGTCACATATCGACGAAAAAATTCCGGTTTGTTATTTTTAAACATGACCAACCAGTGCTCAGAATCATCCAAACGTTCTTGTTTTTGGTCAACCGTGAGCACCGCGGCACTCACTTTGAACAAAGCTTTCTCATAGGCAAATGCTCATGCAATATAAAGCCAACACGTTCTTTTGATATCTTTACAATGTCAGCTAACTCACGCCGCTTCACTTTTCGATAATTTAAAACGGTTTTGTGGATTTTTTTGTTTTCTGGTGTTACTACCTCATTTGGACGTCCACTGCGTTATGCATCATCGGCGTCTCTACGACAGCAAACCAACGTTTAAACGTTGTTTCTTATGGAGCGGAGTGATCATAACACTTTTCAAGCCAAAAAACACGAAATTGTTTTTGATCCTTTTTTTGAAATCAACTAAAGTAGTGTCACTCTTAGCACAAAACTCACAAACTCATGAGCAGAATATCATGAAATTTCAACAGCTTCCTTTTGAAGGTTGGTACCAACTGTGTTTTAGCGCCACCTATGTGTAGGCCCGAGATTTTTCAACCCAGGTAGTATATGAATCAAGAAACATTCATGCATTGCATATAAATATACAACGTAGCTTGGATTTCGTATATTTTATCCCATGTTTTCTTATAAACGGAGGCAACATATATTTATTTCATTTGAATGTTTCATTGTTGTTGTTCAGAGAGTTGAAATACATTTCCTAAGACTTATGAAAATTTTCAGAGTCCTAATAATTATTAAAAAAATTATTTTTGAGTAAAACTCATTTTCAAAAAAATGCTTAGGAATGCATTATTAATTCATTAACCTATAATTTTCAACTAATACTCATTTCTGGAGTAGAAAATTATTTTTTCTATTGTTCTTTCGTATATACACGTCTTTCAATTTATCTTTTTTTTCTCATTTCCATAACTGGTTTTTTTTTATTCTCCACAAAACAAATAACAAATTGAGCATTTGTCCGAATAAAAAGAAAAAAAATCCCACTAGGTGATACATAGTTATTTTTGTTTATTTTTACTATACAAAAAATTGAGTGTAGAAATTTCATTAGTCAATAACATATTCTTCATCAAATCAACAAATGAAAAAAACAAATAAATACGTGTTTATAATTATATTGAAAAACATCCAAGATAGCATTTTCTCCATAAAAATCATTATTTTCATCAATGATTAGAATTTCAAAAGCATTGCAATCGTTCTTAACGAACAATTAGAAGAGAAAATCATAAAAATGTATACAATATTCACGTAGCTTTCATCAATAAGAAAACAAAGCAATCAAAATATTTACTCGGAATATTGCAATTCTCCATCTGTTTTCCATATTTTATTGTGATTTTTCATAAAGAACGGAACAATTTTTTTTTATCGAGGATCCCTCGTGAAGTCTTTTAAAATAGCTAAAAAAGCGGAAAAATTCTAAGCTCCACATATACAACTTATCAGTCTTCATGTTAACCTTCATCTTGAAAAAACACTAACAAAAGACCAGTTGAAAAAAAAATTGCGATAAAAATCGTTATTGTCCAGCAAGTAGGTACATAGTTTTTTTCATTTCTTGATAAACATACAAAGTATGCAATTTTTTGTTAGAGCGCCCAAATCGGGCAACGTATGTAGGTACAAGCCAAACAAAAGTGACTAAATTGTGTCAGTAGACATAGGTCCAGATGAAACGAAAATAACTGATTTCATAGTACAATTCCTCATCTGTTTTGTGTAATTTCCGTACACCACTGCAAAAGACAGATTAAGACAAAGACTTCAGTCATTTTTGGGAATGTATTGCCTACTATTTTGAAATTATAGTATTATTGAATAGAATTGGCCGATACTTGATGAAAATCTATTTTGAAACTGATTAATACAGTTTATTGTATGATTTCCCCTAAAAAAAAGGTTTTACAAAAACCGCGACACGTGTTTTGCTATACAATAGCTTTCTCAAGCGTAAGACTTTACGCTTGACACGTGTTTCGCTATTGTATAACTTCCACGAGCGTAAGAGAGTATGCGAAACACTTGTCGCGATTTTTGTGAAAGCCTTTTATAGTGAATATCATACAATAAACTCTATTTATTAGTTTTGTTTATAGTATATTTGAGCCGAATGCCGAAAAAAATTAATTTGGAGTGTATTTTATAATAACATGACATTCTTCATTTACTGGGGTTGGTTGAAGAGTAGATGAGTATATGTATAGCTGTGGATGTTTTTTTCTAATAAATATTGGAGACGAGGTCGCACAGTACGTATTATTATAGTTGGCGATGACTTTGAATTAGGACAGTGATAATAATTGTATAGTATAAGTTATCGTCAATATGGCAAAAGTATTGTATACACAGCTTGTACCGTGTTGAAATTTTGAATATCTACAATTTTTTTTGAGATATTCGCAAAAAAAACACCCCTTTTTGCGTTTAACTAAATTGTTCATAACTTTTGAACTAATTGTTTGCACAACATGCCGTGAAGACTAAGACTAGAATGAATATGAATTTATTTAATTTTCAGTACAAAAATCAGTCAATAACAATTTGAACAATCTGAACAAATTCAGGAAACCCACAAAGGACACCCTCGTGGGTGTTCGTGGGTATTACTGTTTTATTCACGATATTCACATTATAAATCAGAATAGTTAGAGTAAAATGGATTTGACAATTCAAGTTATGAAAATGTAAAGATGTGGAAATCTTAAATGTTAGGAATGGTGAAATGTAAAAATATAATCATGTAAGAATGTAAAAAAAAAAGTAATATGTAGAAATAAAATGCAAAAAAAGTAAAAATGATAAATGTTAAAATGAAAATGCAAACATCCAAAAAGTATAAAAATTGCAACAAATGTTCGCTTATAAAATGTGCTATTATTTGCCATGACAGTGAAAAATTTCACTTATTTCGAGAAGATATTCATACATATTCATAAAATTTTACATAGTGTTTGCAGTATAACTACCAGCACCCACTTAACTTTTTCAGTATTCGATGGAATCAGCCGATACTTGATGAAAATCCATAACCTATTTAAAACTCACTTTACTGTGAGATTTTCACTACACAGTTTACAAAACTTCAACACGTGTTTCGCTATACACTAGCTTCATCGGGCTTGTCTAGTATATATACTGTATAATAAAAACTATATATACTATATACAGTGTGTCAATTTAAAAACTTCCCACCCTCAATATCTCCCTTCCAGTACATAATATGAAAAAATGGTCAGACAGGTCAACTTTATTTGCAAGGGGGACACTCTGAATGAATATTTTCAACCCTCGGGGTTCAACCCCCTAGGAGGGGTGGATGTTACCCTCAGAATTTCAAATGGAAAGGGGGGTCAAGTGGCACATCATTTTGAAGGGCATTCAATTCTCTTGCCAATGATACCTTTTTCATTAGTTTTTGATGAGCAGTTTTTGAACTTCTAATCACCGTTCCAAACGAACGGTGATTAGAAGTGAATAAGAATAAATGATTAAAACTCGCCCGCACTAGATGTTTGGTATTCAGGTTGGTATTCAAAACAAATGATTGTAATGGACTATTGGAAAAGGTGAGCATCGTACTAGGTAGCATCGTTCCAACCCTTGAGTAATATTCGAATTCGTGGATGTGAGAGGAATGTAGAACTACTTAGTTAACGAAATACGCATCGAGTGCAAACAAAAAATACTAAATTGCAAAAAACAAATTTCAACCATCTTGTTACGCTTTATCTGATAATATGTTCAAAATGTTGTCCATTCTGCTCTAAACAGTAATACAGTCTGTTTTCGAACTCCTCTCGAACATTTTGGAAAACTTCACCACTAATTGACCGGCATGCTGCTGTAATTCGTCCTTTGAGGTCATCCATATCAGTGGGCTGTGTTTTATAAACGACAGATTTGAGATATCCCCAAAGAAAAAAATCTAATGGAGTCAAATCCGGTGATCTCGGTGGCCACTCAATTGATCCCCTTCTGCCAATCCATCTCTCCCGGAATCGCTCGTTCAACCATTGTCGGACGGGGCGAAAATAATGAGGTGGCGCACCGTCCTGTTGGAAATGTAACAAATCTTCCTGCAACAGTAAATTACCGTGTGCATCAATTTGAGTTTCGAGCTCGTGAGTTATAAGTGGATCGATAGGTGCTTGAAGCATATCTAGGTACAGATCACCATTCAAGTTTTCTTCAAAAAATAAAGGTCCGATAATGGCATTTCCAAGAATACCAGCCCAAACATTAACTTTTTGTGGGTGTTGTGTATGTCCTTCTCGAAAATTGTGAGGGTTTTCGTCACTCCAATAGCGACAATTTTGCCTATTAACATTGCCATTCAGGAAAAATGAACATTCATCACTGAAACAGATATTGAACAGAAGATTAGGTAAAGCATTGATTCGAAGAGTCATGATTTCACAGAATTCTATTCTTCTGTCATAATCATCCTCATGGAGCTCGTGGAGAATCTGCATTTTATATGGATGAAATTTGTGCATTTTCAGTGCTTTCCTTACAGTCTCGTGTGACATTCCCGTCTGTTCTGCTACTGATCGTAAGGAGCTAGTCGGCTCTGCAGCAAATGTTCCCAACACCTCAATTTGAGCATCCTCATTCAGTACTCTGGGGTTATTCCTTTTTTTATTCTTCACCGAACCAGTTTCGGAAAATTTTGTCACCAAATCAAGCACATACCGGTGACTTATATTAAGATTTGGATTTCTTTCATTAAAAAGAGATGCCGCCCTTCGTGCGCACTTGCCCACCTCTCCATAAATAAAAATTATTTCAATTCGGTCTTGGATAGTGTAAACCATTCTTACAATTTATACACTTTCTAAGGTATCGCTGATCAGCTCAACAAATGAAACTGAAATGATAGTACTACCAAATGGCTTGAATGCGATGAACACCTTTTTTGCTCAAAAAACGATACTTTTTATAGCAGAAGTAACAAAAAAGGGATAAGAGTTTTAAATCCGATAATAAACCCAAATGAAAGTCACCGAAATCAGATAACTAATTAATGTAAATTTTTTGAGGCTTGTCTAATTTTACCCCTGATGGAAAGTTGAAAAGCTGACCCGTCATCACAAGTTTTACTTATAAGAGAGTCAATAAATTGTATTTCTTTGCATACTAACTTGATAACCAGGCATTTTAGTATAGGCCAATTCTAATTACTTCTATTAGTTTAGAACTACATTTTCGGATACTGCTGATCGGAAAATAATAAATGAGGGCACCGTCGGCAAGCGAATTGAATGCCCTTCAAAATGATGTGCCACTTGACCCCCCTTTCCATTTGAAATTCTGAGGGTAACATCCACCCCTCCTAGGGGGTTGAACCCCGAGGGTTGAAAATATTCATTCAGAGTGTCCCCCTTGCAAATAAAGTTGACCTGTCTGACCATTTTTTCATATTATGTACTGGAAGGGAGATATTGAGGGTGGGAAGTTTTCAAATTGACACACTGTATAGACTTTAGTATAGAGACGCCTGAAGAAGCTATTGCATAGCGAAATACGTGTTGCGGTTTTGTAAATTGTGTAGCAAAAATCTCACATTGAAGTGTTTTTAAATTCAATTCAATTAAATTATGACTTATTATCTACACTCTGATAAATATTGGTTTGACGTTTTGGAGAGCTTTCTACATACAACTCAACCATATAAAATTGCATTTTATCATGTCTTAAAGATTGAGAGAATGAATAAAAGATACTATTTACCTGCCATAGCTAACGTCAAAGTGAATGTTCCTTATCACTACGCGCACTATTATAGCATGCAATGTTTCTCTTACTTGACTCTAGTCAGTCTTGTTGTAACATATGAAATTTAATAAATGAGATATTTATCGAAAATACATGTTCATACCAGGTCAAATTGTTTAGGTGGGAGAATTAACAAGGGGTAGGGGTGGATTATACAAATTTCGTATTTGAAAGTACCTAAATGGTGTACCTTCATGGAAAGCAAAATGAATTTCAATTGTATTATACAGAATTTATGCATAATGACGGAATACTGCGAATTAATACAGTAAATCAACAAATAATAAACTTTCTAACATTTGATGATAGAGCGCAGCAAGAAAACAATTCAACTTAATTCGGATGAAACTTTTCAGGAAAGAAAGTTTTTGGCTTTCTATCACCCCTTTTTGTGGGAATCTTCCAAAATAAGAATGCAATCAATTTTAAAGGAAGTAATTCTATACATATATATGTGTAGATCGATCACCTTCTCTCCACTCAGTTTTTACTTCAAACATTCGTTGTGGAATTGAATCAGATATCATTCACAGGATTCCCACACAATATACTGAATGAAAGGTACAAATTTCTCTAACATGGAATACAAACTGGGTAGAGGAAAGTGTTTTTTGTATAATTCAGTGTTCATATAAAAGTATTTGTTTCGAAAAAAATTTCTATCATGTAATTCATGAAAGAAGCCATTTCAGGAGGGCTTTTTCTTCCAGTTTGTGTCTGAAGTTACATGCACATGCGCAAAGCTCCGACGCCGTTCGCAACACTTTTTTAGACCTACGAAGGGAACGAAATACAACTTGTGTGTGTGCTTGAAATCTTTCATGAACTTGTTTGATTCTTCACCAATATAAATACTAATATTCTATTTTTACCACACCGAATGGGAAGTTTTCTAAATAAAATAAGTGAGAATTGATTGGTTTCTTGTGCTATATGTCAAAAAATGAAGCTGGACGGATGGAATCACTTTTTTGATTGACCAAGTTCACTTTTTGACATCCACTCACAGCACATTCAATTAATTAGTTAACCAATCAATCATTCAAAAACTTTCATTCGCGAATGGGGAATGTTCCTCCTGACGAATCAAATAGTTTTCATAAAAGAGCTCTAAAACAACGCATTTTAAACTTATAGTTTCAACCTTTTTCTTTAAAATATTATTAAAATACTTGAAGGAGAAGAATGAAATAATACATTCAGTATATAAAGGGATTCGTTTTTATTTCACCATTTGGCAACATCGGTTATAGCTAATAAAGGACAATGAATCTGTTACCTGTATGAGACAAACAAAGATGACGTGCTGTTCTGTTTACTTATGTTCCAAGTTCCGAGACATTCTGTAACATATGACATTTTGTGCACCTAACCTATCTTTCTCTATATAAATAAATAACAAAACAACTGTTGTTTATGTGGCTTGTGGAGGTGGTATTGAACTATAATTTATATTTTGCCTCAATTGTTAGTTTATAAAGATAATTTTCCTTTTTTAAAGTAGACTATCTAGGTACGTATAAATTATTCCAACTTGATATAGGCGCTGTTGTCAATATGTGAATTAGAAACAAATCCGTTTAAAAATTTAAACCCAACATTTGAAACATCAATTTGAATACTTTTCAATTTTTCATTGTTGTTGTTTAGAAAGTTGAGATACATTTCCTAAGACTTATGAAAATTTTCAGAGTCCTAATAATTATTAAAAAAATTATTTTTGAGTAAAACTCATTTTCAAAAAAATGCCTAGGAATGCATTATTAATTCATTAACCTATAATTTTCTACTAATACTCTTTTCTGGAGTAAATATGATTATTCTAAAAATCATTAATTCTATTGTTCTTTCGTATATACACGTCTTTCAATCTATTTTCCTTTTTTTATTTCCATAACTGTTTAACTTTTCAACAAACAGAGGTTCAAAAAAACTTCAATTTTTTTTGTTCTCCACAAAACAAATAACAAATTGAGCATTTGTCCGAATACAAAGAAAAAAATCCTCATAGGTTATACATAGTTATTTTCGTTCATTTTTACTATACAAAAAATTGAGTGTAGAAATTTCATTAGTCACATAACATATTCTTCAAATCAACAAATGAAAAAACTCTGAAAAATCCAAAGTTAACTAATAAATACGTGTTTATAAACTTTCAAGATAGCATTTTCTTCATAAAAATCATTATTTTCATCAATGATTAAAATTTCAAAAGCATTGCAATCGTTTTTAACGATTTTTTGAACAACTAGAAAAGAAAATCATAAAAATATATACAATATTCATGTAGCATTCATCAATGAGAAAACAAAGCGAAAATATTCACTCGGATTATTGCACTTTCCATCTGTTTTCCATATTTTATTGTGATTGTTCATAAAGAACGGAACAATTTTTTTTCTATCGAGGATAGATACAACTCATCAGTCTTTATGTTAACCTTCATCTTGAAAAAACACTAAGAAAAGACCAGTTGAAAGAAATATTGCGACAAAAATCATTATTGTCCGACAAGTACATATTTTTTTTCATTTCTTGATAAACATACAAAGTATGTAATGGATTGAAGTGATTTGTTTGTTAGAGCGCCCAAATTGAGCAACGCAAATAGGTACAAGCCAAACAAAAGTGTGTGTAATTTCCGTACGCCACTGCAAAATAGAGATTAAGGCAAAAACGTCAGACATTTATGGGAAGTTAGTGCCTACTATTCTGGAATTATAGTATAATTGAATAAAACTGACCGATACTTGATGAAAATCCATTTTGAAACTAATTAATACAGTTTATTATATGATTTCCACTATAAAAGTGTTTCACAAAAACCGCGACACGTGTTTTGCTATACAATAACTTCCTCAAGCGTAAGAGTTTACGGTTGTTACGTGTTTCGCTATTGTATAGCGAAACACTTGTCGCGGTTTTTGTGAAAGCCTTTTATAATGAAAATTATACAATATACTGTACCAATTAGTTTTGTTTATAGTATAGTTGAGACGAATGCCGAAAAAATTAAATTTGGAGTGTATTCTATAATAACATGTCATTCTTCATTTACTAGGGTTGGTTGAAGATTATATGAGTATAGGTATAGCTGTGGATGTCTTTTTCTAATAAATTTTGGAGACGAGGTCGCACAGTACGTATTTTTATAGTTGGCAATGACTTTGAATTACGACAGTGATAATAATTGTGTAATATTAGTTTTCGTCAATAATGCAAAAGTATTGTATATACAGCTTGTACCGTGTTAAAATTTTAAATATCTACAAATTTTTGTGAGATATTCGCAAAAAAAGAACCCCCCCTTTTTGCGTTTAAATAAATTGTTCATAGCTTTTGAACTATTTGTTTGCACAACTTGTTTTGAAGACTTAGACTAGAAGACAGTGGAACATTTCATTTATTTCGAGAAGATATTTTTTTATACATAAAATTTTGCATAGTGTTTGCAGTATAACTATCAGTATCCAGTTACCTTTTCCTGTATGCGATGGAATCAGCCGATACTTGATGAAAATCCATAACCTATTCAAAATACACTTTATTGTGAGATTTTCACTACCCAGTTCACAAAACCGCCACACGTGTTTCGCTATACACAAGCTTCTCCAGACTCGTCTTGTATATATACTGTATACTAAAAACTATATATACTATATATAGACTTTAGTATAGAGACGCCTAAAGAAGGTATTGCATAGCGAAACACGTGTTGCGGTTTTGTACATTGTGTTGCGAAAATCTCACATTAAAGTGTTTTTTGATTACCTTTACATACAACTCAACCATATCAAAATGCATTATATCATGTTTTAAAGATTGAGATAATGAATAAAGAATACTAATTACCTGCCATAGCTAACGTCGAAGTAAATTTTTCTTATCACTACGCGCACTATAGCATGCAATGTTTCTCTTACTTGACTCTATAGTCAGTCTTGTTATAACATATAAAATTTAATGAATGAGATATTTTTCGAGAATAAATGTTCATACCAGGTCAAATTGTAGAGGTAGGAGAATTAACAAGGGGTAGGGGTGGATTATACAAATTCCGTAATCGAAAGTAAATTGTGTACCTTCATGGAAAGCAAAATGAATTTCAATTGTATTATATAGAATTCAAGCATTATTACGGAATACTGGGAATTAATACAGTAAATCAACAAATAATAAACTTTGTAACATTTGATGATAGAGCACACAGTAAGAAAACAAGTCAACTTAAATGGAATGAAACTTTTCGGGAAAGAAAGTTTTTGGCTTTCTATTACTCCTTCTTATGGGAATGTGGGAATCTTCCAAAGGAAGTAAGCAATCAATTTCAAAAGAAGTAATTCTATACATAGATGTGTAGATCATGCAAAGAAGTAACTTTCAGATACAAACTGGAAGAAAGTCCTCCTGAAACAGCTACTTTCATATAAACATTGAATTACACGAAAGAAGTATTCTTTCGAAACAAATACTTTCATATGAACACCGAATTGTACAAAAAACCACTTTTCTCCACTCGGTTTGTATTCCAAAAATCGTTGTGGAACTGAATCAGATATCATTTACAGTATTCCTACACAATATACTGAATGAAAGGTAAAAATTTTACTAACATGAAATACAAACTGGGTAGAGAAAAGTGTTTTTTTGTATAATTCAGTGTTCATATAAAAGTATTTGTTTCGAAAAAAATTTCCATCATGTAATTCGTGAAAGAAGCCATTTCAGGGGGGCGTTTTCTTCCAATTTGTGTCTGAAAACTTGTTTGTATGCGCAAAGCGCCGACGCCGTTTGCTACGCTTTTTCAGGCGTACAAAGGGAACAAAATGAAACTTGTGTGTGTGCTTGAAATCTTTCATGAACTTGTTTGATTCTTGACCAACATAAATACTACTATTCTATTTTTACCACACTGAATGAGAAGTTTTCCAAATAAAATAAGTGAGAATTGATCGGTTTCTTGTGCTGTATGCCAAAAAATAAAGCTGGTTAGATGGAATCAATTTTTCGACTGACCAACATCGACTGACCAACATCAACCAATCAATTCGCACTTTTTATTCGAGTACTGTTAATTCGTGATTGGAACGCAGCCGCAATTCGAATTTCCATACTAAGATGTAATTTTTCACAATTTTTGTCGAATTTTGGGAATATGGTAGAAAAAAGTAGTTGCAGGGGGTCCAGCGGAACCAGCAGAATTCTGAAAGTGGTCTACGAAAATAAAAAGATGTTTTTCTTTTATTCATGTTCTAATTCACTGATATTTTACCAAATCAAAAACAAAAATTTGTCAATAGAGGTTCTTTTGAAATTAACAACAATTTATTTCCAACTTATAATAATGCTAAAATCAAAATTGTAAATATTTATATACTCATGAATATCCCGAAATATTTGAGTGAATGGATTGCCCTTGACTTTTTTGATGAGTTATTATATATTATATCTATAGTATCTAAAGGAAAGCTAATTCATTATAAGTATGAGACGAGCTCATGAAGAATTTGAAGAATGTTGGGTCTACTGACTTGAAAATCTCCTGTAATGTATGTATTTATTATATTGTAGAAAATGTGAAGGAATTTAGGGACCATTTAGGGAAAATAATGAAAGCGAGTTCAAAAAATTTGGACAGCAGTTTCTGAGATACGCACTAATTATTTTGGGTTCTAATGTGCTAATCAACCACCTCCAATAATAGTTTTTCTCAAATATTTTCTATGTGCAGACAGCAATCAGCTACACTAGAAACAATTCTCAATATATTTTTCCATTATTTTATTAGTTCGACATCTATCGCAACAAATGACAAATTTTTCGATAAGTCAAGCAAAACTTCCTTATAATTTTTCACACACGCTTGATAATAGAGCGATTATCAGAATTGATGGAATAAAAGATCATAGTAAACACTTTTATTCTCGAATGAGCTTCAGTTAACGTATTGATTGAGCCAAAGTTCGTGCGGCAAAGCTCTAGATTTTGTCTGTTAATTATGTACATACATCAATAATGAAGCAGCAATAAAATCTGTTTATTACGCATTTATCTACATTGAGTTAAGTTTTGAAAGCACTATTTTGCTCTGAATAAGTTCAGGTTGAAAAGGCATCGAATGAGATTTGTGAGATTTCTTTACTTTAAATTAGATTAATACGGTTGGCAACACTGCTTACTATGACTTATATGACAAACGATGTGTCATCTGTCGATTTTTTTTAATTCACTTTCCCCTCATTCTCCCACCAACCATCTTTATTTTATTTGGGTTCCAACCACGCCAGCGCAAGTTATAAATGAACCCTTCGCCATTCAATTATATGGCCACAAGCTTTGTATATAAACTATGCTATACAAAGCCACAAGGTTAACAGATTATTAATATTAGGATAATGGTTTTAATAGCGCCCAATTCCATCAACTTTCTTTTACGAAATATAATGTCATATACTGGGAATTTTCTTCGAAATTTCAAGAAGGTTTATCTTTGGAATTAACAAATATATTTGCTAGGAGTAAACGTCTAATCCACTGACCTGGCACATCGATTCTTTTGAATACTTTTATTAACTTTGGGGGACTACTAAATTAAAAACATTCGTAATATTTGGTAGCTTGTGAAACATAATTTGTTATTATCGACCCCAGGTATGACTGCACAAAGATCGTCTTTTGTCGATCTAACAAATAACAGAATAACCCTTGAAGGAATAACTTGAACTTTAACAGTGGGTCATTTTATACGAGTGTATTTGATCACAAGAACTCCAACCTATGAAACGCAGTTTTACTTTTTATTGTCACAAATGTTCATTCCTCAATTATTTAATTAACAATTTATTTGTTTGAATTCAATTGATTCATGCATTTGTTCGACACATTAAAAACTATTTTTCGCAAAATTCGTTCTGTTTCAGATGACACTTGATTTAAAATGTTACATGAATAAAAAAGACTAATGAAATAACTTCATGCTTTTATTGATTCCGAAGAAAAATATTGTTTCAGAGTATTGGAAAATGGAACACCAATTTACTATATATTATGCTGAAAAATAATCTATATACATATAGTTCAACTCAACAATGAACAAATATTTTTATTCAACAGTCAATGGAATGCATTATTCGAGTAAATTCAACAAACGTTTCAATTCGCTAGCGCTAAATTAACATTATCCACAATCGTTTTAATTCATGCAACTATAATTATCAACAAACAATTTTATTCATGTTTCACAGAAGTTGTAGTAGATCATTCGATAGTTACAAAAAAAGTATAGATGACAAACATTTACTTCCAAAAATTTCAAACAATGAATCTATATTATGACTGTTCGCAACTTTTCATCAAACAAATTAATTCATGTAACATTTTAAATCAAGTGTCATTCATAATAGAACAAATTTTGCGAACAATCTTTTTTAATGTGTCGAACAAATGCATGAATCAATTAAATTCAAGCAAATAAATTGTTAGTTGAATAAAATGAGGAATGAATATTTGTGACAATAAAAAGTTAAACGGCGTTCCATAGCAACCTGTTTTCTAATTTTTCTAAAGAAATAATGAAGGTATTTGATCGTATCATATCAGAAATCAAAAAGAGGTTTGATTGTGGTATCAATGCTGAATGCTGATTTTTTGAAAATGCCAATTGAAGAACTGCAAAAGTATGGAGCGGATCTGGCTCGAAATTACGAGTGAGATTTAAACACCGTTGACTTCTGTCAGCTACTATACGTTTTCAAAAAGTAAACTCCACTTTTATTTTAGGTGTTTTCTGGCATTTATTCGTATTCAAAAACCGAATCGTAGTGACGTCACTAATAATGAGATTCGCCAGAATGTAATGATTCAATTCATATCATATTTCAAATTCAATAATAAAAACAAACATTTCAATTTTCTCTAACCTCAATTAGAATCGGATTTGTGCAAGTAATAATTTTGCAGCTTCATTTTGTGCATCCTTACAACCTGTTTGATAACGTAATATATTCGTAATGCCCTACTAATTTACTTTACCCTTTCTAGGTACTATATACCATCGCAAGCTGCGAGTGAAGTTTTAGTAAACTAAAACTGATCAAATATTATTTGCGATCTTCTATCTTATAATATACATATTTTTATTTCAAATCCTACCCTGTGATATGTATGAAATATACCGGGTGACCCGGAACCAATTTACCCCCTGTATCTTCGTTATTACTTTATATGGAGTTTCAAATTCGGTACTTCGACTTGATGTTATGAGTGTACAATGTAGCAAATATCAAACCAAATATGACACTTGCGGTTTGACCGAAAGCGCATCCAATTTTGATATTTAGAAATGAAAAGTATGTATTTTTTTTAAATTACGATTCGGTATAGAATTACCTTTCCAATGATATGTCACAATCATACTTCCAATTCATAATCTGCCGATATAATTGAGATTTTATAAAAAATTACTTTTTGTATTCCCGTAGTAACGGAATATTTTCATGAAAGTAAGCTATGGAAGATTAAACAATATCGTGTAAGTAACAATAATTCATGGCCAAATGGTTTACACAATGAGTTTTATGCAGATCAACTACACACATCGGAAAAGTCTAGGGATATTTTTAAAAATGGCAATATTTTTTTTTTAGATCGCTTAAGGGAAAAAAGTTGACGGGTGATTATTAAACGAATGTAACTTACAACAAAATGTATTAAATGGTCAAAAATACTGAGTGCGCATATAAGCAAAAGTAAAAAAAAATATGGCTCTTCTTTGGCACCCCGAAAAAAAATCATAATACAAAAAAATTGGAATCAGTACAAAGTATGGCTTCCACGCTGGTTTATTACGGCCCTACATCTATCGTGCATCGACAAAATGAGATTGTTAATGTCTTGTTGAGGTACATTTACCCATTCAGCGATTAAAAGCTCTCTCAATTGAAACGTTGTGTGAATGTTCCCCATATGCGGAGTAATTCTTCGTTGAAGCATGTCCCACACATGCTTGATGGGATTCAGGTCCGGTGATTGTGCTGGCCATGGCAATACATCAACTCCTTCGTTGGTGAGCCAGTCAGTCACTAGACGCGCGACATGTGGACGAGCATTATCGTGCATTAGGTGGAAGTTTTCACCAACAGCACCAGCAAACGGACGGGCGATAGGTAGAAGAATGGTGTCGAGGTACTGTCGAGCTGTGAGAGAGAGCGATTTGGAAAAACGAGATCGGTTCTGCCGCCGATCATGATTCCGCCCCATAGCATTACTGTACCACCTCTGTATGTGTGGACTTCCTGGACGTGTCTCAAACGTTCATTATTTCCAGGTCGTCTCCACAGTCTTACTCGACGAGAATCTGGATGAAATCCAAATCTGGATTCGTCTGTAAACAAAACTGTGGCCCAATCATTTGCATCCCAGTTTTGATGTTCTTGACACTACTCTAATCTTCTACCGCGGTTGCCTCTTGACAAAGGTGGACATCTAAGTGGCCTTCTGTTGTGGAGATCTGCTTCATGCAGTCGATTTCTGACAGTATCACGACCATTGGTTACCTGGTGCGTCTGCTGCAACACGTTAACCAACTCAGGTGCTGTGATTGTCGGTTGTCTTCTTGCGGTTAAGACCAAAAATCGGTCTTGAACTGCAGTTGTAGCGCGTGCTCGCCCTGGATGTTGTTCGGCTGGACTGCCAGTTTCACGGAAACGCCGCCACAATCGACTGATAACACTTTGGGTGACCCTCAAACGAAGAGCTACATCATTTTGTTTCATGCCACCTTGAAGAAGCCTTACAGCTCTATTCATCTCTGCCAATGGTAAGTGATGGCGTTCCATGTTAAAGCACAATATTTCCAGTTTAATTGCTGAGCAAGAACTGCATAGAATGTACAAACTCGACACTTTCAGATTATTCATTTTAGCCGAAAACCTACAGTTTGTAAAAAATTTGATAAAAGATTAGTTACCGTTTTTGCAGGCTTTGTTCAACCCATAGAAATCTACAGGGTGGTCGAGTGTACCAATTTAATCGAAATTAAACGACCTCATGCATTTATTTTTATGATATTTAGTATGTTATAAAAATATCCCTAGACTTTTCCGATGTGTGTATTTTTACAATTTTAGTTTTCCTCCATTTTTCAACATCAATATACTCATTTTTTTAATGATAACTTAAGAATTTTTAAAGTTGGTCAAAAACTTCAATACATATTGAAATACAAAACATGAAAAAAACCTCCATATTTTTGTTTCCTATTTATTCTTTATGAAGATAATTTCACACTTACATTAGTAATGAATCTTCCATAGCATACTTTCAATAAAATGTTTCGTTACGAGGGGAATACTAAAAGTACGTTCTTATAAAATATCAATTATATCAGCACATTGTGCATTGAAGGTATGATTGTGACATATCATTGAAAAGGTAATTCTACAGGGTGATTCAAAAGTACTTTGACAAACTTCAGGAGGTGATTCCTCACAATATTCTAATATGAATTGTCCAAATAAATAAATATCCGGAAACGCTTCGTTTCCAAGATACAGAATGTTGAAGTTTTATTTTTATTTTCGTTTTTTTCAAATAACTTTTGAAATACTGAACCTAATTAAACGAAACTTGGTAATAGGAGGTTTTTGAGGTGTCGAATTCGAACCAAATGTTCTTATTGCTCTTACTCGTAGGGGGCGCCATCACTCAGTAACAAAATCGATTCCTCTATCATATCTACGTAAATAAACTACCCTTGTTAGTAGTCGCTGTAAGCAACCGTTTTCTAAATATTTGGACTTGAAAACTTCAAGTCGATTATTTGATAATCGATGCATGTTGAAGTTATTACGAATATTTTGTATTTTTCACAAGAATGTTTTGCAAATAAATTTGACGTTTGTGAGTAGTTTTGGTAATTACATATTTTGTGACAGTTAGACGTTTTGTTGAAGTTTCCGTAAGTAGAAGTAGAAAACACTTATTTTGAAAAAATGGATTATTTAAACAATAATGCTCATTTACCCGATATGCATTTCGTTTATGGCTTTGCGAATGACAATGCGCGCGAAGCAAGACGTATTTACCAGGAGCAATTTCCTAATCGAGTACTGCCTTCAGCTCCAACATTTGCTTGTCTCCACCGTCGTTTGGCAGAAACAGGTAGCTTCAAGAGGGCAGCTGATATTATTGGAAGACCACGAGCAGTCCGAACCCCAGAATTGGAAGAAGCTGTTTTGAACGCTCTCGAGGAGAATCCAGAAACAAGCACAAGAGTAATTGCTGAAGCTGTCAGTTCTACTCAGTCCACAGTTTGGAGAATTATCCACGATCAACAGTTTTATCCATACCATATTCAAAAGGTACAAGCTCTCTTGCCACGAAACTTTCCCCAACGTATTACTATGTGTCAATGGTTTTTGAGAAAATTGGCTGGAAATCCTCAATATTTAAGATATGTACTCTTCACGGACCAGGCAAACTTCTCCCGAAATGCTATCACAAACTTTCATAACAACCATGTTTGGGCTCTCGAAAATCCGCACGCAGTTAGTGAAAGGCATTATCAGTATCAATTTTCTGTAAATGTATGGGCGGCAATAATTGATAATTACTTGATAGGTCCTTTCTTTCTTCCGCTCTGACTGAATGGCGCAACTTACAGACACTTTTTAGAAAATGAATTGCCGGGACTACTTCAGAATGTACCATTAGAAATTCGTATCCGCATGTGGTTTATGCATGATGGGGCTCCGGCCCATTTTAGCGTTGTAGCCAGGGAGTTCCTTAACATAGTCTATCCAAATCGATGGATCGGTAGGGTAGAACCTAACCAGGCGTGGGCACCAAGGTCCCCAGATCTAAACCCGATAGATTTTCATCTTTGGGGACATTTGAAGTCACTAGTTTATAAGACTCCAGTAGTGAACCAGGAAGATCTAAGAAATCGAATAGTAGACGCCTGTGAAACAATAAGAAACACACCAATAATTTTTGAGCGGGTACGAGATTCAATGACTAGACGACTGACTGCCTGTATCAACGCTGAAGATGGACACTTCCAACAATTCATTTGAATACAATTTAGTTTCGTTTATTTTAGTTTATTCTACATATTCAAAATTTCCTGAAATAAAATGTTGAAATTTCTTG
Source organism: Leptinotarsa decemlineata (assembly GCF_025532065.1). NCBI lineage: Eukaryota > Metazoa > Arthropoda > Insecta > Coleoptera > Chrysomelidae > Leptinotarsa > Leptinotarsa decemlineata. The sequence continues at coordinate 539,890 of NW_027412569.1, forward strand.
CAAATTTTATTAAAACAAATACTGATTATGCACCTTTGATACAAAAATAAAAATAACTATTTCGCTTAAGGATGTCATAAAGGAACGTACCCAACAGTAATGACCTCTTCAAACGAGTAAAACGTCAAATTCATTTCCAAAGCATTCTTGTGAAAAAATCAATATATTCGTAATAACTTCAACATGCATCGATTATCAAATAATCGACTTGAAGTTTTCAAGTCCAAATATTTAGAAAACGTTTGCTCACAGCGACTAGTAACAAGGGTGGCTTATTTACGTAGATATGATAGAGGAATCGATTTTGTTACTGAAAAATGTGCTAGAAGTACGCCCAAAAAAGTTATGAATCTTTAAAAAAGAAAAAGACGTGTAGGCGCAATAAGAACATCAGGTTCGAATTCGACACCTCAAAAACCTCCTATTACCAAGTTTCGTTTAATTAAGTTCAGTATTTCAAAAGTTATTTGAAAAAAAAAAGAAAATGAAACTTCAACATCCTGTATCTTGGAAACGAAGCGTTTCCGGACATTTATTTATTTGGACAATTCATATTAGAGATTTAGACACAGGGGGTACATTGGTTCCGGGTCATCTGGTATATATCCTACACGTTCATGTTCATATCTCTGTAAATAAATAAGCTTAATACAGAACGAACAGCGATGGATGCATCTTTTCTGGGAGGCTTGTCCAAATGTCAATCAATTAGTGGACATCTGATAGGTGAAATTATAAAGATGATTGAGATAAATATAGTTTGAAAAAACTAAGAACATCGAACTGAAAAGTTAAAAATAATTTTTTGAAAATAAGCTTGAAACAATATCGAACGAAAAATACTAGTAAAAAAAAGCGACGGGCGCTTGATATACAAAAAATATTGCACAAGCTCTCACGCTTTTTTCACAATAATACTAGCATTTTTCGTTCGTTATTGTTTTAAGCATATGAAAAAAAAATATTTTCAACTTTTTAGTTCGATATTCTTTAAAAGAGTGTTTTTTTAATTTTTTTTAACTATATTTATTTTTAATTTTTCAGTTTCGTATGCTATAAAAGCGTGTTTTTAGTGTTTTTAAACTATATTTATTTTATCCAAACTTTGGGATCAATTACCCGTATATTGTTTAGAAAAATAACCATTGATATTTTCCGATTCCGGAAAGGGAGCCTGAAAATCAGCTACCTTGCCCAAGGCAGCAGACGCGCAAAGGAGGGTTACAAATAAGGCAGCAGGCGCGCTTGTTATTGAAAATAATATTTTTTTCAAATGAAGAAATACATGTAAAGTGAGTTCGAATTATATCAAGGAGGTGACGTACAGTGCCATCTGCCAGCGAACAGATCAAGCAATAATGTCGGTAATTCTGTTAAATACAGATTTTGAGCATTTAAACGGAAATAAATATGAAATGAAAAGGAGAGTTACAAACAAACAAACAAACATATATACATACAGGTGAAGCTAATGGAAGCCTGATGAAATAATAATAAAAAATATTTTTTTCAAATGAAGAAATACATGTAAAGTGAGTTCAAATTATATCAAGGAGGTTACGACAGCGCCATCTGCCCGCAAATAGATCAAGCAATAATGTCGATAATTCTGGAGTTACAAACAAACTGACAAACGTACATACAGACAGGTGAAACTAATGAAAGCGTGTTAATTAATAAAAATGAATATAAGTGGCGGGGGGGGGTCATTTTTCAGTTTTGCCCCGCCTAGAAGAGATTGAATATCCGGTACTGGTGCTTTTATATTAATTAACACGCTTTTCTAATGAAAGCGTGTCAATTAATAAAAATGAATATAAGTGGCGGGGGGGTCATTTTTCAGTTTTGCTCCGCCTAGAAGAGATTGAAGATCCGGTACTGGTGCATTGTAAAACATGTAAAAAACGAAACTAGATCGAGTCGGGTCGTTTAGAGATCAGAGCAAATGAAAGTTTAAAAAATCGTTTGAGCTGATGAAAATAATACCTGAACATTTAGTTTTCGTGTTGCAGATATTGAAAGTTCGATTCGAAATCCTCAAAGAACAGAAAATTTTCAGAAAATATTCCTATTTCCTGGAACTGATTCAACTCAATTTCAATTGAGCGAGTGAAATGAAAATAAAAACAAGTTGTTTGGTTTACGCCTAAAGAACAACCTACAGAATGAGATTATCAAAAAATTAAAAAGTTGGATACTTGCTGGATAGTTGAATAAACGAAAATCCACCGCCAGAATTTTTATATATATATATATATATATATATAATATATATATATATATATATATATATATATATATATATATATATATATATATATATATATATATATATATATATATATATATATATATATATATATATATATATATATATATATTATTTCAGTTTTTCATTATTGTTATTCAAAAATTTGATAAAAACGAATACATTTTCTATGACGTTTGTACATTTTTGGAATGCTAATAATAATAGAAAATAATGACAACAAAAAAATTCCATAAAAATGCTTTTATTGATTCAATCGCCAATGATTTTCAACCAATAATTATTTCTGGAGTTAAGGCTAATATTCTAACAAACATTTTTTCTCTTTTTCTCAATTTTTCTTCCTTCTCGAGTTATACGAGGAGCACCAAAAATGCTGCTTTTCGTTTTTTTTGAATGGTGAATGGTTATTTCGGTGAATATCAAAAAATGGAAAAGAAAAATGTTATTGCATTAGAAGTGTACCAATGACGATGTAATAATAAATATTCGATAAAACATTGTTTCTCATAAATACCAGTGAAGCAATAGAAATTATTCTGCTTTTTTTTGTTGTCCACAAAACGAAAAACAAATTGAGTTTTTATCTGAATATAAAAAATCACACAAGATGGTACATGGTATTTTCATTTTTTCACTATTCAAAAACTTGAGTGCATAAATTTCATCAGTCAATAACAAATTGTTTTTTTTTCTGATTGACTCGCCTATAGAAATGAAGAAGAGAGAATTGAAACTTTCTGTTTTTTAGCACTTTTATTTGTAACTAACGTTACTGCAGTTTCGTCCTATAAGGACATTCTCAAACTTATACATTAAACGTTTTTTACATTAAAGTTAGTTACAAATAAAAACATAACATAAAATAACATCAAAAACATAAAAAGTTTCAATTCTCTTCTCTTTATTATGATTTCCTACCACGTAGTAACGGCTACATCCATCAATTTAAATCCATAGTAATTTCACAAACTACACCTAACCTAACGAATTCATCTTCACTGTCTTGTGATCTTGTGAAGATAAAGTCGTTAAGTGTAGTTTTTGAAACAAATTGTTTCGTATTTGAATGTGATCTTCATACGGAACGAAATAATAGTTTTATTTAATTCTCCTGCAAGAAATATTTTGTAAAAACTTTAAAAATAGCTACAAATATTGAAAATATTATAATCTTCTATTGTACAAATTATCAACCCTCGTATTGGAAAAAACACTAACGAAAGAGCAATCAAGAGAAAAATTGCTATAAATCTCATTATTGATGGATTGAAATATCTTTTTAAGCGCCCGTGTGTGAAAGCCAAACAGATGTTCCTAATACTGCATCAATAGATATAAACTTTGAGACAAACTGGAAAAGCCCTTTCAAAACTGTGTTTTTGTACAACTGTCATTAAAAGTGACATTTTTAAAGGTTTCCAAGAGTATTCAAAGATGATGTTTACAAAGTAGCGTGTTAAAAATATACTCCACACTAGTGTTAAAAGTTAAAGTAACACGATTTTTTCTCGACCAAATAGCAATAAACAAAACATAATTATTCAATTACCAAGGAAGTTATATTGTGAACAATAGATATAGATACAATTAAATTCTGTTACAAATATATTACATACATCAATTACATTATTATTATTATTTATGAACATTGATTTAAAAAGTACAATTAGAACAACTGCTGATTTTGAAGAGCCTTGTAACATATTTGAGCTAGCTGATTTGACAATTTCATGGGCATTAACATTTTATTCTTGAAGTGAAAAGGACGATACTGTAGCGCTGGAGATAACTGTTGGGATTATTCTTTTAGCAATAGCCTTTTTTCAGAAATAGATTGATCGATGTAACCCTCAACTACTCTTGTAGACTTCCATCCTCCGTGCTTCTTAATATCCGTTATATTTGCTCCTGATTATTCTAGCAAAAAAGCAGAAGACCTTCTGAAACAGTGACCAGGTAATTCGGCGTCACTTGACACGGCCACTTCACAGGAAATGCGATAACACGAAGAAAGTTAACTGACAAGAGATATCAAACTATGTTTCTATGGAAATATTAAATTTATCTATTGTATTATGAAAACTTTGTATGATATTAGTTAAATTTTCACTCCTTCCTTTAAACACTCATATTATAAATAGCTATTATATGACAGTAGTTTTTGGGAAAGAAAGTTTTTGGCTTTCTGCTACTCCATCTGATACAAAAAAAGGGATGAGAGAATCTTCCAAAGAAAGGAAGGAAGTAATCAATTTGAAAATAGGTAACTCTATACATGAATGTGTAGATCATGCAAAGAAGTAACTTTCAGACATAAACTGAAAGAAAGTCCTCCTGAAACAGCTACTTTCATATAAACATTGAATTACACGAAAGAAAAAAAAATTCTTTCGAAACAAATACTTCTATATGAACACTGAATTATACAGAAAATACTTTTCTCTACTCAGTTTGTATTTCAAACATTTGTTGTGGAATAAGAATCAGATATCATTCACATGAGTTCTACTTTGAATGAATGGTAATAAATTGCACTCACATGGAACACTATCACCCTCACTGGTATACACCGATGTTTCGCCTTAAGACACTTGCCCTAAGGCTCTTCAGTACCGAATTGGATAACAATATAGAAAATACACACATTTCATTCATGAATTACGATTTTTTAATGTCACGGAATAAGCTTGATCTGCTTATGTCATCGATGACATCGTAATGACATTCATTCACCTATTTGATTCAATCCCAGCCAAGAGAAATCTTATTTGAATTGAAGGGGTTATATTTTTAGGAGTGATTAATTTTTGGGAAAGTTTTTGGCTTTCTACTACTCCATCTGATACAAAAAAAGGGATGAGAGAATCTTCCAAAGAAAGGAAGGAAGTAATCATTTTGAAAATAAGTAACTCTATACATGGATGTGTAGATCATGCAAAGAAGTAACTTTCAGACATAAACTGAAAGAAAGTCCTCCTGAAACAGCTACTTTCATATAAGCATTAAATTACACGAATTATATGAATTATATATTATTTATATGACATAAGCAGATCAAGCTTATTCCGTGACATTGAAAAATCGTAATTCATGAATAAAGTGTGTGTATTTTCTATAATGTTATCCAATTTGGTACTGAAGAGCCTTAGCGCATGTGTCTTAAGGCGAAACATCGGTGTATACCAGTGAGGGTGTATACCAGTGAGGGTGTATACCAGTGTGAGTGCAATTTATTATTATCATTCATTCAAAGTAGAACTCATGTGAATGATATCTGATTCTTATTCCACAACAAATGTTTGAAATACAAACTGAGTAGAGAAAAGTATCTTCTGTATAATTCAGTGTTCATATAGAAGTATTTGTTTCGAAAGAATTTTTTTTCTTTCGTGTAATTCAATGTTTATATGAAAGTAGCTGTTTCAGGAGGGCTTTCTTTCAGTTTATGTCTGAAAGGTACTTCTTTGCATGATCTACACATCAAATTTATCACTTCCTTCCTTTCTTTGGAAGATTCTCTCATCCCTTTTTTTCTGTATCAGATGGAGTAGTAGAAAACCAAAAACTTTCTTTCCCATAAATTATTCACTTCTAAAAATATAATCCCTTCAATTCATGACAGTAGTTGTTTCGAAAGGACTCGTTCTTTCAGTTTGTCTGAGAGGGTTATTCAATGTTTATTTGAAAGTAGTTGTTTTGAGGCCGCTTTTTTTCCAGTTTTTCTGAAAGTTACTTCTTTGCGTGATCTGTACATCTTTGTAAAGAATTCATTTTGAAATCATTGCTCTCTTCCTTTCTTTGAAAAATTCACGTTTTTTTGTATAAAGATGGAGAAATAGAAAGCCAAAACCTTTCTTGCCCAATAAAATCGATTAATATACGTAGAGTGTCCTACTCTTCATTGTAAATTGTTCAAACACCTGTCATCACATTTATTCAAGTATAACAATCTTTGTGACAATTTAAACTCGCTCTATTTAGTAGATATAAATACAAAAACTGAGAAGTATCAATTTAGATCATCTCGTGATGATGTCAAATTGATGAAATGTTCGTCGAGCAAAGCGTAACAATTCTGATGTGTGGAAAGAGCAGATTGTTGGATACCTACAGCTAATGTACTGAACAATTTTCAAAGTGCCACCATCAACATAGATTAGCCCTGAAATATATAATTTGAAGAAAATACTTTTTTAACACGCTTTTATTAGCTTCACCTGTATGTATGTTTGTTTGTTTGTTTATTTGTAACTCTAATGCTCGGGATCTATATTTGACAGAATTATGGACATTATTGCTTGATCTATTCGCGGGCAGATGGCGCTGTATGTAACCTCCTTGATAACTCACTTCACATGTATTTTATCCTTTGAAAAAAGTATTTTTTTTTTTCATTAAAACGCGCGCCTGCTGCCTTATTTGTAACCCTCCTTTGTGCTCCTACTGACTTGGGCTTGGTAGCTAATTTTCAGGCTCCCACTCCAGAATCGGAAAATATCAATGGTTATTTTTCTAAACAATATATGGCTGATTGATCACCAAGTTTAGATAAAATAAATATAAATTAAAAAGACTAAAAAACAGGCTTTTATAGCATACAAAACTAAAAAATGAAAATAAATATAATTTAAAAAATTGAGAAACACGGTTTTAAAGAACATCGAACTAAAAAGTTAAAAATATTTTTTTCAAATAAGCCTAAAACAATAAAGAACGAAAAATACTATTTTTTGTATATCAAGCGCTCGTTGATTTTTCCACAATAATACTAATATTTTTCGTTCGTTATTGTTTTAAGCTTATTTTAAAAAAATATTTTCAACATTTCAGTTCGATATTCTTTAAAAGTGTGTTTTTCAGGTTTTTAAAACTATATTTATTTATTTTATTCCTATAATTTTATTTTTGAATCGTTGGGAGAAATTCATAAAAAAATTAACTAAAAGACAGTTAGATGTTTCACTTATTTTAGAGGAGATATATTTACAAAAAGATAATTTCTTTATAGTATTTGCAGTATAATTACCGACACTTGTACTCTTCCAATTCAATTGTGACTTATTAATTATAGTTCATCTTCATTATCTTCTCTGAGAAATATTGGTTTAACGCCATGAAGAATTTTTCATAAACAACTCAACTAATATATCAAATTGCATTATATTATGTGCAAAATATTGAGACAATAAATAAAAAATACTTCTTACCCTCCATAGCTGACGTTAAAGTAAATTTTTCTAATCACCACGCGCACAAAAGCATGCAAATCTATGGATATTGCTTTCATCAACGTTGCTCTTGTTTGACTTTAGACAGTCTTGTAACAGATTGAATTTAAAGAACGAGAGATATTTCTCTAGAAGAATAGTTCATACCAGGTCAATTGTTTAGATAGGAAAATTAGCCAGGGGTAGGGGTGGATTATCCAAACTTAATATTGCAATGTGAAGTTTATACCTGCATAGAAAGCGAAATTAATTTGAATAGTATTATATTCAATTTATGCCATATGACGAAAAATTGCGAATTTATGCAATAAATGAACAAATAATAAATTTTATAACATTTGGTGATATAGCAAACAGTAAGAAAATGATTCAGCTTGAATAAATAATAATGATAATAATAATAACAATGAATCCGTTGTGGGGAACAAGAAGTGCCGAATTTATTGGAACTATTCGTTCCCCACCCTCAGGCTCATACAAGCTAATAAGCCTGATGTAGTCCTTCTCGACCACAAGAGCAAGACGATATGTGTCGTGGAGTTTTCAGCTCCTATCGAGACGAATATCGTCCGAAAATAGGAAAAAAACAGATAAAATATCGAGATTTTTTCTTGGAACTTCGCAGAATCTATCCAGACCACTCTTTTAAGATGGTTGTTCTGATTATTGGAGTCTTTGGTGGAATAATGCCTTCTCTACTCTCGAATCTCAAAATCATATCGGCTTGCCGCACTAAGGCAGACATCTTAGCCGGACAGATGCAGAAGGCTGACATTCTTGTCCCACTGCGCTCACTCGGAGCACATGATTCTTGGACTCAATGATCACTTACCGCACGATGTGGGGAGTAATTGCTGGCGCGTCCGCTCAAATGTATCGGGGCTTCGGGGGATAGGGCCTGACCAGCGCATACTACAATAATAATAATAATAGTAATAATACATCAGAAATAACAAGAACACAATTTACAAAAGAGGGAGCCAAAAAATACCCTTTGTATTTGATATGCGAATGACTTTTCTGTTCATCAGAGAGCGAATTTGCATTCGCATGTACTCTTCTACCAATGGCGAAATTGTATAGAAATAAAATTTTATATTAGGGCTTGAAGAGAAGGGGAAATAAAAGAAAAAAAAGAAGTTGATATCTAGGTATAGAGATATGAATAGCTTAAACCTTTTTCAGGATTCTCGCCGCGGACCTAGTTATTCTGAATACTGAAGAGATGCAGTCTAAACCTACTTTTAAAATCAGTTTCTGACATGTTGAAACAATTGGTTTTCCATTTATGGAGATGATTTATTGTGGAGAAGATATTGTAGAAGAAAGATCGTTTGAATATTTACTTTTTATGTACAGGAATGTTTAACACTACCTTTCTACACAGATTCAAGTTATGAACATCTGTTCTATAAGACAAATGTTCATATAAATAGGGAGGACTCCTATATTCAATTATTTTGAAGAATATATGTCTTGCATATTTTATTCTATTTCAGCAAACAATATTTCAAACTTGTCAATTATATTAAAAAGTATCCTGAGGATTTCTTCAGCCAAAGGAATCAATATGAAATTTCCAATATCTAAAAATATCAACAAGTGTAGAGTATTGAATGAAGTATGAACAAAACTTCGAAATTTACATTGACACTAATTGGAATTGTTATCAAAACTCCATCTATGAAAAAGGGGCTGGACTACAGATAATTTCACTTAGTCACAGTGTAGAAGTAAACACCTTCTATACGATGACTTAGTCTACATACAAAGACTTCACGATTAAGTGAAATGCTGAGCCTCCCACTAACAGATGGCGCTGAATGTATCAATTTGTTTCTATGTTGACTATAAGGTTTTCACGGACATAAAGTATGATGCACTGTTTTTCCGGTAACTCACTTAAGATGAAAATACCCTTGTATTTTAGTCAGTATAAGTCAGAATTTCACAAAAAAATAGAAATAGACCATTTCGGGTGAATTTTATATGAATTAGATGCAAACTTTGTCTGAAACGACTTTCTTGATTTTTTGTGATATGCTGCAAATAATCGCAAAAACCATATGAATAATCTAAATGTAAAAATTGGAATTTTGGTCTGAAAATTGGAATTAATGCCTTATTTCAGATTATAATCATCATTTATCATTTTACATAACTTCATGTAAAATAATAATGGTACCTAGTTTTTTCATGAAACATTTTCACGTTCTATTACTTTACCAACACCCTGTGTATCCGATCTCAGATATTTTCATGCCAATGTTATTTTCAAAAGATGCAACTTTTTTATAAAAATGACTTTTTTGTCATAAAATCAATTATAAAGATTTTTCTCCTCTCAGCAACTTCATTCGTGAACACACAATATTTTTTAAATAATTAATATAATTTAATTATCATTTGTGAATATAGTTTTCAAATACTAGCAATACCCTTGACACTATTTTTTCCTCGTCTGTTTAGAATAATTTCCGTACGCCACTGCAAGAGGCATATTCAGGTAAAAACATCACATTCATTTCTGATTATTTAGTGTCTACTATTTTGAAATTATAGTATATCCTATTGAAGCTTTACAAAATTACCTGTAGGTAAGTTACTTCATCGAATAGCTAACATAGTAATAACATATCATATATATGTGATAAAAAAGTTTTATTGAAAATAATACAAATTATGAAATTATGATTGAATTATTGATTCCAGTGGTTCACTTGCATTTTCAGCTGCAAGAACACACGGAAAAACCCACAGCACCACATCATCTGAAGATCTTGATCTGGCTATGTCCCCTCTTTCATATAATTAAATGTAGGGTGTCCCCAGAGAATCCAATAATTTCAAGATATTGCTAGAGTATTTAGAGGCACATTGGTCTTTGACCAATGCGTAATAATGACCAGATTCAACGCCAGAACCACAGTCAACAATGACTACATGAAGATTATAATAGTGGTCTGTTAAATTGAAGTGTTCATCTATTCCTAACCTTCGTAAGAGTTTGGTGCTTTCGTCAGAGGTTGAGTCATGTTTGAAGATCATCAGTATTATTATAAGATTGACTGGTGCCTCAGCTATAACTTGTTGTCTTATAATAGTCAGTTAGTTTGGCAATATAGTTGATCATCACCCGTTAAAAGTTCCAATTGAAAAGTTCCAACGGACTGGTTTTCAGTCATATTAGGAAAAGCTAGTTGAAGCTCTAAAAAGTTACATACGTTTATGCTACCTTTCAAACTTGTAATACAAAGTAAACTAGTGAGGATTTCTCCAGAAAAAGATGTACATACACAAGACAAAATAGACTGCATGGAATCATTCAATCCAGAGCGGTCAGGAGTATTGATTCTGTTATTCTCCAGCTCACAAAGAGTCTTCAACAAAAACCCCAAGAACTCGGAACAATCCTCTTGTTGTCCTAAATAAGAAATGAGAGGGGTTAATAAAAAACATTGCTAGGATAGGCATTAAAATTGAAACCCAATTGAAATTAAAGTTATTCGACAATTGAAATATAACTGGAACAATTCTTAACATAAACAGATCATTGAAATAGAAGTTGTTCTTATCAGGACATCAAAAATGATTGATGTTTTTTGATAAACATTCACATACTGTGGAGCCACATTCATGTCTAATCAAAATCAAATCATCATCGTCACCATGGTTGCCGTTCTACTTTGAATAGCGACACAAACGGGTATTTTTTACTAACACCGGAATCAATCAATTCTGAAAATCCAATTGATCTCAGAATCAAGGCACCGTTATCGCATTGCGTAATATACCAGGTGATTCCCTACGGTGGCACACTCCTAAAACTTTTTTATTATTGGAGATAGAGAAACGAAATGTCAGGGTTGTATATTATAAATCCATTCACATTCCTCAACATATTTACTTGCTTTGCGGTACTTCCGGTTTGACCGGAAATGATCCCAACTTTCGATTTTTAAATGGCACATCCTATATATTTTTACTTACTTCGATCGAGAATGACATTCCTAATCCAACAATACTTCACTTGTCAATATTTGACAAATAGAATAATTTTTATTCTAATTTTTATTTTTTGATCTGTAATACCATGAATCGTGTAAATCGCTTCATTCTTGATCAATTAACATGGGAAAACTACGACTTTGAGGCTTATGACTTCTCAGTCGTTTTAGGAATTATTTCACAGTCGCAAATATTAATTTTCAAATATAAAGGGGTGACTCGTCAGCTTTTTGTGAAAGATCATTTTCTCATGAATAATTTGATGTCACACACTTCCACTTTATTTTATCTATTTTTCTGAATAATTGAAAGAAAGTCGCAAATTAGTCCTTTAAGGTTATAAATTTTCAAAATGGCCTCCAATCCACTTTTCTGAGAAGGTGCCATTCAGATGGTCTCTTACGACTTGAGAATTGTGAGGTTGAATATAGATATCAACTTGTTTAGCCAGGGGCAAATCTTCAATTAAATCATTAGTTTGATTTCTAAGGAACTGTAGATATCTTTCCGCAGTCAGTTATCCGTCGAAAATTATCGACCCCAAAAGATTTCCTCCGATAATACCCATCCAGCAATTGAAACCAGTACGCACTTGAAAATTTCCTTCTTGCATCAGATGTAAATTTGTTTGAGACCAGTACCTTTTATTATTCCTATTGAACATACCCAAGTTGGTGAATCGAGTTTTATCTGAATAAATGATTTCAAATGAAAAACGTACATCTTCTCTGTATTTAGTCAAAAACCACATGCAATAAGTCAATCTTCGGTTGTGATCGTTATCGTAAAGATGTTGGTGTAGTTGTTACTTGAATGATCGATAAATATATTTGTGAAGAATTCTCCAAACGGGCGAATAACTTATATCACACTCAGAAACAATTTGGCGAATTGAATTTTTCAAATATAAAGGGGTTGCTCGTCGGCTTTTTGTGGAAGATCATTTTCTTACGAATGATTTGATGTCACACACTTCCACTTTATTTTATCTATTTTTCTGAATAATTGCAAGGAAGTCGGAAATTAGTCCTTTAAGGTTATAAGTTTTCAAAATGGCCTCCTCCTTGATCACGGCAACAGTAATGTTCTGGAATGGCACCCTTACTTTATGCTCTAGTTTTTCACGAGTAGCTGATGCGGTAGCTGTATTGTAAACCTGATTTTTAATTGTTCCCCAGAGAAAAAATCTTGCGGAGTAAGATCTGGTGATCTAGAATATGAAAAAATATGATAACTCAAGAATGTACCTCGTAGGCCACTGAATGGGTCCAAAAGTGCCAATCCACTTTTCTGAAAAAGTGTCATTCAGATGTTCTCTTAGGACTTGAGAATTGTGAGGTGGCGCTCCATCTTGTTGAATATAGATATCAACTTGGTTAGCCAGATGCACATCTTCAATGATATCAGTAGTTTGATTTCTAAGGAACTGTAGATATCTTTCCGCAGTCAGTTGACCGTCAAAAATTATCGGCCCCTAAAGTTTTTCTCCGATACTACCCATCCAGCAATTGAAACCAGTACGCTCTTGAAAATTTCCTTCTTGCATCAGATGTAAATTATTTGTTTGAGACCAGTACCATTTATTATTCCTATTGAAAATACCAAGTTGGTGAATCGTTTTTTATCTGAATAAATGATTTCAAATGAAAAACGTACATCTTCTCTGTATTTAGTCAAAAACTTCTACTTCTTTTTCTTCACTGACGATGAAGTTATTGGCATTTTCTTCTGGTTCATTTCGCATTTTTCTTTTCAGTTCTGGAAATAATGCCATGTGGGGTGGCGACGATTAAGGAACCTGTGAGCATAAATTCGAGCTGCATTAGTTGCATTCTTTTTTGTTTCTCCGTAAATTAGCAACATGTCAATTTTCTCGTTTCTAGTATAATTTGCCATATCTAATTATAAACTACATAACGAATATATTTTTAAAAGTGACAGCATATTCATTAGCCTATTTGTTTAGGTAGTCCTAGTGATTCAATTGTTTGTCACTGAAAACTAGAATAACAGGACTTACTGCATAAGTACCTATACCGAATACGTATTATTTGTTATTAGGTATGACCGTTTCTTGCGATTATCCAAAAAAATAGATGAAGTGAAAGTGTGTGGCATCAAATGATTCGCAAGAAAATGATCTTTCACAAAAAGCTGACGAGCCAACCTTTTTCATTTGAAAAAATCAAATTGACTGGAAAAATTCATGATTGCGACTGTGAAATCATTCTTGAATCGACTGTGAATTCATAAGCCTCAAAGTCGTAGTTTTCCCATGTTACTTGATCAAGAATGAAGCGATTTACACGGTCCATGGCATTCTAGATCAAAAAATTAAAATTGGAATAAAAATGATTTCATTTGTCAAATTTCGACAAGTGGAGCATTGTTGGATTCAGAATGTCATTCTCGCTCGAAATAAGTAAAAATATATAAGATGTCCCATTTTAAAATCGAAAGTTGGGGTCATTTCCGGTCAAACCTGAAGTACGGCAAATCTAGTAAATATGTCAAAAAATGTTAATTGAACTATAATACACAACTGCCAAATAATGCTTTTTTTGTTGAAGTAGAGGGAATATCTCAAGTAAACTCTTGAATGAATGTATTAATTTTAAACAACTCAACTCACACTTTTATTATGTCGAAATTAATCTCTTAACTACCTATAAACATATACAATGTGGACGAAAACAAATTAACAAATTATGAAAATGGTGGTTTTCCAACACCGTCTCGTAAAATATTCAATCTTGGCTTGAACAACGGTTTTGGTAAGTGCATCTGCTACTTGGTGTTCTGATGCTATTTTTTGAATTGAAATAGCACCATTTAAGATCAGTTTCCTTACAAAGAAATGTCTTATATGAATATGTTTGGTACGTCTATGATATTCCGGATTTTGGGCCAAGCGTATTGCAGCTTCGTTATCGACCATCAATAGTGGATTACATTCCATATCCTAAAATTCTTCATATAACTGTTTCAACCAAACCAGTTCACGAGAAACTTCACTTGCAGCTACTATCTCAGCTTCCGTTGAGGAAATAGCTACTGAGGTTTGTCGTTGACTGAGCCAAGATATCGCACCGTCAGCATACATACAAATAACACCTGTTGTTGAATGTCCTGTTGTTTCATCTCCGCCATGGTCAGCATCACTAACACTTCTCAGGTCATCCATACTGGTTGTTTTGTACGTTACACCGTAATCTGTTGTTCCTTTGAGGTATCGAAGTATTCGTTTTACTTGTTCACAATTATGATTGCTGGGATCTTCTAACGACCTGGAAACAACACTGATTGCATATGCAATGTCTGGTCTTGTACCGCCTTTCTGTATGGAAATGTTGTATTCAAATCCATTTCGGATTCGTTCTCTGATTGAATACAATCTTTAACAATCGGTGTTGAAACGGGTTTACAATCTTGCATGCCAAAGCGTTCTAATACTTTTCTTGTATAAGCTGCTTGATTTATTTGAATGGAACCATTTTTTCTAGTTTTGATTTCTAATCCTAAGAAATAGGAAGCAGGTTTCACTGTCATTTTGAAATCATTCTGCAAACTTTGCAAGGAATTATTTTTCAATGTATCATTAGTTGTTGCAATCAACCCATCATCAACGTATATGACCTAGATTATCATATCCTTTCCATGTTTCTTTATGTATAAATATCGATCTGCATAACTATGCTGGAAATCAAGTTTCTTCACAACATCATGGAATCGCTTATTTCAACATCTTGGTGCTTGCTTGAGTCCATATAAACTTTCCTGAAGTCGACATACTCGATTAGTACCATCCTCATATCCTTCAGGTTGCTTCATATAAACTTCTTCGTCAAGCTCGCCACAGAAAAATGCAGAAGTAATATCAAACTGGGTGAGAGTCATTTTTCTACTAACAGCAATACTCAGAACAGCTATTATCGTACTACCTTTTGCTACAGGGCTGAAAGTTTCATCGTAGTTTTCACCCTTATTTTGTGGATAACCTTTGATAACCAATCTAGCCTTGAATTTATCTACAGAACCATCTACATTCAGTTTCCTTTTATAAACCCATTTACATGGAATTGCTTTACTACTAGGTGGCAGTTTTTCCAAAATCCAAGTTCGATTTTCATTTAGGGATTCAATTTCATTTTCCATGACTCGAATCCAATGATCTTTCTCAGGGCAGGAGATGGACTCTTTGCAAGTTAGTGGCTCTTGAGATTCGGTTATTTCACTAGCAACAATCATGGCATAATAATCGAAACGAAGTGGCTTTCTGATTTCATGTCTATCTCTCAGCTGCCTTTTTATTACAATATCCTCATCTTCTAGAAATGGATCTTCCATCTCTTCAGTTTGAGAGCCGGAGATATCCGATGTATTTTTAGCATCTGTGTCTATTGGTATGTCTTCTTCTGACGTCTCATCTTTATCAGTAGAGAGTAAGAGTAAGTAAGAGGTTCCAATTGCTTAATATAATTGTTATTTTCAGGTATTCATTCTTGATTCTTCTTCTTAAGTTCTTTCAGGGATTTCAAATCATTTTATATAATATCAGACAATGGAAGTCCGAAGTATAGAAATTTCCCGAAATTTCTCACTGTTCCAAAATATCGAAGAATTTGCGAAAAATATTTTGAGAACTTTAATGTTATCGATTAATCAAAAAATATTAGTATTTCCTAGAATATAACGCATACTTTTATTGAATATACTGAAAGAATGTAATTATTCTTCATTTCCAGAGCAATAACACTGCAAATTTTCAATTCTATAGATATAAAAATATAAGTACATACCAGTACAATAATTACCTGAAACTAATTATCTATAAACGAGTACCTATCAATCAATTATTTGGTACCTGATGGAATCTTCAAAGTAATATGTCTCATATGTGGCAATCAATCATTCTATTTAAAATCGAGTGGTAGAAGTGCAAAGTGGTAGAAGACCAAAAATGAAAGTCAAAGTGAATTCATTGATGCTTGAGGAAACGAGAGGTGAGTTATTTCTAATGGTACCAATATACAGATGCCTCAAAATATTTGCGGGTACATTTTCATGTTATTTCTATTGTCAACGTGTTGTTTTTGAAGTTATTTTTATTAATTTTCAGAGACTCCGCATTATGTGAATGCGGAGTCTCGTGGTGGCCGTGGTAGTGGACGGACGTGCTGATAACGTCCGTCCACAAAGAAGGTACGCGGATGCCGCCATGTGCTATCGTGAGGCTCCATTTTGTGTTGTGTTAGTCCTTTGTAATAGATACTGAAATGTGTGAAAGTTTTCAAAAAGTGAAGTTCAAGGGCTCAAGTTCAAGGTTCAAGGTTTATTCACACCGGTATCCAGGCCGGGGTGGATCGAATAACCACGTAAAGGGGCCATGTATGTGAATTCAAAAATCCGAAAGTCTCCCGAAAAGGAGGCGACCCAATAAATCATCAAAAGGTCTCCTGAACAGGAGACGATAATAAAAATGTACATTGTTTTTTATTACAAAAAGTGTGACATTAAAGGGGGGCAGCATTGCTTCGAGCAAGACCGCTGCGCCCCCCGACGAAGCTTCCGTCAAATTGATGTCAATTTGATAGGAGGAGCCTGGACGCATGCGCCCAAGTGGGAAGCAACGTCCATTAACTTAGAGAGAGACAATATGTAAATGTTCAATTGAAAACATCATGTATTCATGATGTTTAGAGAAAAACAGACTTTGAGAGGTAATAAGACGAAGGAAATGAAATACAATATGGGAATCTTCAAGCTAACCTATGACTATGGATTTTGGTTTTCACGTTCGGATGGAAGCGACTCCATAGGGCATTATGCACTACAGAAAAATCCTAAACGGGTTCTAAAAGCGGTGCCTGTACGAAAGTAGCGATTCACGTTGGATTTGAATCGTTAGAGATTACATTCATTTGGAGAAAAGTTCTCAGCAAGTTCATTCCACATGAACGCAGTTCTCCAAATAAAAGATTTCTCAGACAGTGAAGTTTCATGTGTACTGAGTTGAACCTCAAAACGATGAGTAGGCACAGTGCGTCGCGTATTTCTGATATGTACCGCTCTTGGTGGAATCAAATGTACCAAGTAACTTGAACACCTCTCGTGAAAGTATCTATTACAAAGAGACAAATTTCCAACTTTTTTCAATATTCCAGACTATCAAGGTTGCAATTGATGTTCGTGACTCCAATCAGGCAGATGGCTCTTTTGTGGATGGAGCCCAGCAACTCGGGGGCGAAGCTCCATACATGAATTAATATTCTCCAGATAAGGTCTGATCTGCGCTTCATATAGCTTGAAAACTTGCTATGTCATATACGTATGTCATCAATATGCTGTAGCTAATCGACTATACTTCATACAAATTGGCAATGGAGTAAGTTGTTATTATTCATATAATAATGGTTAATAAATTCATTTCCTCTCTACTCTTTTCTTGCAAGGTTTGTTCTCAGAGCTGATGCAGATATTTTCAAATGATATTTTGTTCTGAGGAGCATTACATGTCATCAAAGTATTGTAAATCATGCCCGAAAGAATATAATGCCGGCCGCCACTGGTAACCATAAACACGTGACGTAGCTAAGAGCACACGAATGTACGATGATTCCTCGCCACTCTAATGTTGGAGCGACACTAGCGAGAAATGCCATTAATTATCGCGATAAGGGACGTTAACCGTAGGTATAGCCACGACTTAACGCGATAACTTGCGTTAGCGCGTTTAAATTATCGCGATAATGGGCATTGACGTTAGCCGTTAGTGTGGCCCCAGAATAAAAGCAGCAAGAGTAATGCTACCGATTTCGACGGAACTTTGGCAAAATTTCTACAGCATGCGATTAGCAGCATAGTTTTTGAATACTAGCAATACCCTGTTTAGAATAATTTCCGTAAGCCACTGCAAGCATGCGATTAGCAGCTGTCTCATTCATTTCTGAGTATTTAGTGTCTACTTTTTTGAAATTATAGTGTATCCTATTGAAGCTTTACAAAATTCCTGTAGGTGAGTTACCTAATCAAATAGGTACACAGTTTTATTGATATGTACCAGTATAATTATGTTATTAAAATATGATTACGTTTAGGTGAACAGGAAAAGAAAATTAGGCAAAAACAAGAACATGAAAATATTTGAAAACATATCATACATATGTGATAAAAATTTTTGTTGAAAGTAATACAAATTATGAAACAAGAACAACAAAAATCAATTGGCGCTTCGGGTCGACTTGATTAATTCCAGTGGTTCATTTGCATTTTCAACTGCAGGAACACCCGGAAAAACCCACAGCACCGCATCATCTGAAGATCTTGATCTGTCTGTCTCCTCTTTCATAGAATAAAATGTAGGGTGTCCCCAGAAACTCCAGTAATATCAAGATATTGCCAGAGTATTTAGTGACACGAATATCGTCAAACTTAAACCAGTCCGTTTCGTCTTTGACCAATGCGTGATAATGACCAGATTCAACGCCAGAACTAGTCAACAATGACTGCATGGAGATTATAATAGTGGTCTATTAGATTGAAGTGTTCATCTATTTCCAACCTTCGTAAGAGTTTGGTGCTTTCGTCAGAGGTTGAGTCATGTTTGAAGATCATCAGTATTATTATCAGATTGACTGGTGCCTCAACTATAACTTGTTGTCTTATAATAGTCAGTTAGTATGGAAATATAGTTGATCATCACTTGTTGAAAGTTCCAATTTCAGATGATTTAACAATAAGCTTTGAACGGACTGGTTTTCAGTCATATTGGGAAAGGCTAATTGAAGCTCTAAAAAGTTACATACGTTTATGCTACCTCTTGCACATGCACTACAAAGTAAACTAGTGGAGATATTTCCAGCAAAAGAAATACAAACACAAGACAAGATAGACTGCATGGAATCATTCAATCCAGAGCGGTCAGAAGTATTGATTCTGTTATTTTCCGGCTCACAAAGAGTATTCAACAAGAACTCGGAACAATCCTCTTGTTGTCCAAAATAAGAAATGGGAGTGGTTAATGAAAAACATTGCTAGGATAGGCATTAAAATTGAAACCCAATAGAAATTAAAGTTATTTGAGAATTGAAATATAACTGGAACAATTCTTGACATGAACTTGAAAATTGAAGTTGTTCTTCTCAAAACATCAAAAATGCTTGATGTTTTTTAATAAACATTCACATACTGTGGAGCCACATTTATGTCTAATCAAAATCAAATCATCATCGTCACCATGGTTGCCGTTCTACTTTGAATAGCGACACAAACGGGTATTTTTTACTAACACCGGAATCAATCAATTCTGAAAATCCAATTGATCTCAGAATCAAGGCACCGTTATCGCATTGCGTAATATACCAGGTGATTCCCTACGGTGGCACACTCCTAAAACTTTTTTATTATTGGAGATAGAGAAACGAAATTTCAGGGTTGTATATTATAAATCCATTCACATTCCTCAACATATTTACTTGCTTTGCGGTACTTCCGGTTTGACCGGAAATGATCCCAACTTTCGATTTTTAAATGGGACATCCTAAATATTTTCACTTACTTCGAAGGAGAATGATATTCTGAATCCAACAATACTTCACTTGTCAATATTTGACAAACAGAATCATTTTTATTCAAATTTTTATTTTTTGATCTGTAATGCCATGGATTGTGTAAATCGCTTCATTCTTGATCAAGTAACATGAGAAAACTGATGCGGCTCATCAGTCGTTTTAGTAATTATTTCAAAGTCGCAAATATGAATTTTTCAAATATAAAGGGGTGGCTCGTCGGCTTTATGTGAAAGATCATGTTCTTACGAATAATTTGATGTCATACACTTCCACTTTAATTTATTTTTTTTCTGAATAATTGCAAGAAAGTGGCAAATTAGTCCTTTAAGGTTATAAATATTCAAAATTGCCTCCTCCTTGATCACGGCAAAGGGTAACTTAATTGTTGGGCGCATCACATTGATTAGCTGTGCCTCAGTGATGTTCTGGAATGTCACCCTTACTTTATGCTCCAGTTTTTCACGAGTAGCTGATGTTGTATTGTAAACCTGATTTTTAATTGTTCCCCAAGAAAAAATCTTGCTGAGTAAGATCATCTGGTGATCTAGAATATGAAAAAGAAATAATACATTTATGTAAAAATATGATAACTCAAGAATGTACCTCGCAGGCCACTGAATGGGTCCAAAAGTGCCAATCCACTTTTCCTGAGAAGGTGTCATTCAGATGTTCTACTACGACTTGAGAATTGTGAGGTGGTGCTCCATCTTGTTGAATATAGATATCAACTTCGTTAGCCAGGGGCAGATCTTCAATGAAATCATTAATTTGATTTCTAAGGAACTGTAGATATCTTTCCGCAGTCAGTTGTCCGTCGAAAATTATCGGCCCCAAAAGTTTTCCTCCGATAATACCCATCTAGCATTTGAAACGCTCTTGAAAATTTCCTTCTTGCATCAGATGTAAATTTGTTTAAGACCAGTACCATTTATTATTCCTATTGAACATACCCAAGTTGATGAATCGGGTTTTATCTGAATAAATGATTTCAAATGAAAAACGTACATCTTCTCTGTATTTAGTCAAAAACTTCTACTTCTTTTTCTTCACTGACTATTAAGTTATTTGCATTTTCTTCTGGTTCATTTCACATTTTTCTTTCCAGTTCTGGAAAATAATGCTGAGTGGGATGGCGACGATTAAGGAACCTCTGAGCATAAATTCGAGCTGCATTAGTTGCATTCTTTTTTGTTTCTCCGTAAATTAGCAACATGTCAATTTTCTCGTTTCCAGTATAATTTGCCATATCTAATTATAAACTACATAAAGAATATATTTTCAAAAGTGACAGCATACTCATTAGCCTATTTGTTTAGGTAGTCCTAGCAATAGCTTCAATTGTTTGACACGGATAACTAGAATAACAGGACTTACTGCATGAGTACCTATACCGAATACGTATTATTTGTTATTAGGTATGATCGTTTCTTGCAATTATCCAGAAAAATAGATCAAGTGAAAGTGTGTGGCATCATATTATTCGCAAGAAAATGATCTTTCACAAAAAGCTGACGAGCCAACCTTTTTCATTTGAAAAAATCAAATTGACTGGAAAAAGTAATATTTACGACTGTGAAATATTTATTAAAACGACTGTGAAGTCATAAGCCTCAAAGTCGTAGTTTTCCCATGTTACTTGATCAAGAATGAAGCGATTTACACGATCCATGGCATTCTAGATAAAAAAAAATGGAATAGAAATGATTTTATTTGTCAAATATTGACAAGTGGAGCATTTTTGGATTTAGAATGTCATTCTCGCTCGAAATAAGTAAAAATATATAGGATGTCCCATTTGAAAATCGAATTGAAAATCGAACCAGAAATATGGCAAAGCTAGTAAATATGTCAAAAAATAGGAATTGTACAATAATATACAACCGCCAAATTTTGCTTTTTTCATCTCCAATAATAAAAAAATTATAGGGGTGAGCCAACTTTGAGAATCACCCGGTAGACTAGGTACTTCTTTTATTTTGTATTACTTAAGTCGTTTTCCATCCTAATTATCACCTAGAGCCTATAGACTCAGTAATTTCTTTCTTATTCAGTAATATTATTCAATAAATTGAGAAATCTGTAGAAAATGAATTTTTTTTTCACTTGCAATACTTGTTGAATAAATTGATTGAAGTCAAAAATTAGTCACACCACAATTTTTGAATATGGTTCTTAACTAAGAGAATTGTAAAGTGTCGAATTCAAATTTGATTTTAAATCCCTGAAAGAACTGAAAAAGAAGAATTGAAAATGAATAGCTGAAGATAACAATTATAGTAAACAAAAAAACCTGAAATGAAATAATAGTGAAATAAAATACAAGTAAAAATAGAACAGTTGAGCAAAAATAAAAATGAAAAATTAAGAAATTCCAATTGCTTGATATAATTGTTATTTGTGAAAGAAAGTTTATGGCTTTCTACTACTCCATCTTGATATGGTAGACAGCCAAAAACTTTCTTCCCCAAAAATTAATCACTCCTAAAAATATAACCGCTTCAATTCATAATTGTTATATTCAGCTATTCATTTTTGATTTTTTTTTAAGTTCTTTTAGGGATTTCAAATCATTTTATAAAATATCAGACAATGTAAGTCCGAAGTAATGAAATTTCCCGAAATTTCTTACTGTTCCAAAATATTGGAAAATTTGCGAAAAATGTTTTAAGAACATCAATGTTATCGATTAATCAAATAATATTGGTATTTCGTAGAATACGAGGGATACTTTTGAATATACTGAAAGAATGTAATTATTCTTCATTTCCAGAGCAATTACACTGCAAATTTTCCATTCTATAGGTATAAAAATATGAGTACATATCAGTAAAATAATTACCTGAAACTAACTATCTATAAACGAGTACCTATCAATCAATTATTTGCTACCTAAATGAATCTTCAAAGTAATATATAAACAGTCTCATGTGTGGCAATCATTCATTCTTTTTGAAATCGAGTGGTAGAAGTGCAAAGTGGTAGAAGAACAAAAATGAAAGTCAAAGTGAATTCATTGATGCTTGAGGAAACGGAAGGTGAGTTATTTCTAATGGTACCAATATACAGATGCCTCGAAATATTTTCGGGTATATTTTCTATATTTCTATTGCCAACTCGTTGTTTATAACGTTATTTTTATTAATTTTCAGAGGAATCCGTTGAGTTTTTTGATGACTTCCTGGATTTTATCAATTCTACAGATTCGGATATTCGGAATGTTAAAGTCATTGAATGGCAGAAACTGTTGGAGGAAGACCAAAACATCGAAGGAGTATCAACCACTCTTTCTCTCGAAGACCTGCCGTGTGAACTACGTCGACCTTTATTAGGTGATAAAGGTTTGAGTGAATCTGAACTGTCAGACGTGACTGAGCCAGTACTCAATAGAAAGTATGGAGTTATAATGGAGTATGACGTCAATTATTTTGGTCCCGATTCAGTTCCGGATGAGAAAATGTTGAAAAAGGAGCAATATGAACGAAATAGGGCCTCAATATTGAAGAAAATTGCCGACATGAATAGGGAGCGGTACGAACGCAATAGGGCCTCCATATTGGAGAAGATTGCCCTCATGAAATCTGCCGATGCAATTGCAGCTTCTGAGCCAGCAAAGGTCAAAGATGTTGAAAGTGAGCCATCAAAGGTCGAATTTGAAAATATGTTCGTTCCTAATATCGCAGATCGCATAAAATTTAGGAAAAGAAAACTCAGGATTCATGATGAATCGCCATCAATCAAAAGAAGAAGGAAAATCAGAAGTAATACATGAATCCAGGAGACATGCACGCAAATAAGACGGCCTTTCAAACGGTTTAAGATCATGTAAGAAACACATTTACGCCGCATCCGTATGTGGTTTTATAGTGGTCCATACTATGATTGTAGTACTGAAATACCTGATAGGGTCCAAGGACTATGAAAGTATGATTGCTTAGTAATTAGTTATTGTTTTCGCTAGGGTTAATTAAAATCAGCATGAAACTACAAATTGTCTTATTTATGATAAAAAACAAATTATTCATATTTTCCATACATCTCCTTATACTTTATAAGGGCCACGACAGTAATTTATATGATTTTCATTATTTGAAATCCACGCAGTGAGTATTAGTTGAAAGCCAAACTATGTGCTTTTCAAAATCAAGTAATTGACCATATTAGGTACAATTACCTTATAATTAGAGATTAAACGACTTAATTGGACGAGATAGCATCGTCTGGAGAGATCACAATGAATTGGTGCCCCTGCTAAACATTTTTGGTAAATTTCTTTATTTTCAGCAGGCTGGTGTTTCCCAGGGATCCATATTGTCTTCAAATCTCTTTTTATTGTATATCAACGACTTATTGGAAAAAACACGAGTCCGATATATTGCTTCTCTAACGACAGCACACTCGTCTCGTTATTTCATTTGGATTCGAGGACATCGTTTGCGAATTTTCACCGGCAGCAGGAGGTTGACTATCCTAATGAGGATCTAGAAGGAATTTTGAATTGGGGTGAAAGTAAACAGATTCAATTCAATGCCGGTTGTCTCCGAACCGGATATAATAACGTCAGATCAGACAAAAGTATCAATTGTATCCCCAAACCACATTTTAAAATTGAGATGTAACTGATTTCAACGAGTAAAAACACTTCATTTTCTACAGATTCCTCAATTCATAGTAACACTGAATAAGAGAGAAATCACGAAGTCTATAGACTTCAGGAGATATTTAGGATGGAAAGTGACTGAATTATATTGAATTGAGAGAAGTACTCTGTATTATGCAACGCTCTAATGAATCATTACTTCTGAGATCAATCTGATAAGGCCGGGGTTGTTCGGATAACCACGTAAAGGGGCCATGTATGTGAATTAAAATATCCGAAGGTCTCCCGAAAAGGAGGCGACTCAATAAATATATACGTTAAAAAATCAAAAGGTCTTCAAAACAGGAGACGATAATGAAAACGTACATTGTTTTTTATTACAAAAAGTGTGACATAAAAGGGGTGGCAGCAAGGGTTCGAGCAAGACCGCTGCACCCCCCGACGAAGCTTGATGTCAATTTGGTAGGAGGAGCCTGGACAAATGCACCCGAGTGGGAAGCAACGTCCATTAAATTAGAGAAAGACAATATGTGAATGTTCAATTGAAAACATCATGTATTTATGATGTTTAGAGAAAAACAGCTTCGTTTAAAACAGGTGAATGGACCGATACTTGATGAAAATTCATAGAGTACCAGTAACCGCTAACGGTATCTCACCTGTCCAGTGGCAGTTTTACTATGAAATATTACTCTAATACTAATAGATGGATGAAAATTCTGAACGCTAAGATATCGTATCATTAGCACTGGGAAATTGATTGGGAATAGACAAGTAAGACTTTGAGAGGTAATAAGACGAAGGAAATGAAATACAATATGTGAATCTTTGAGCTAAACTATGACTATGAATTTTGGTTTTCACGTTCGGATGGAAGCGACTCCATAGAGTATTATGCACTACAGGAAAATCCTTAAGGGGTTCTAAGAGCGGTGCCTGTGCGAAAGAAGCGATTCACGTTGCATTTGAATCGATAGAGATTACATTCGTTTCGAGAAAAGTTCTCAGAAGGTTCATTCCACATGAACGCAGTTCTCCAAATAAAAGATTTCTCAGACAGTAAAGTTCCAGGTGTACTGAGTTGAACCTCAAAACGATGAGCAGCCACAGTGCGTTGCGTAATTATGATATGTACCGCTCTTGGTGGAATCGAATGTACCAAGTAACTTGAACAACTCTCATGAAAGTATCTATTACAAAGAGACAAATTTCCAACCTTTTTTCAATGTTCCAAAGTATCAAGGTTGTAATTGATGGTCGTGACTCCAATTAGGCAGAAAGCTCTTTTATGGATGGAGCCCAACCCAGAGTCAATATGCTGTAGCTAATCGACTATACTTCATACAAATTGGCAACGGAGAAAGTTGTTATTATTCATATAATAATGATTAATAAATTCATTTCCTCTCTCCTCTATTTTCAGTATTGTCTAGAGAAGAGGAAGAGGGTGAAAGAAATTTGTAAACTAATTTGAAATAAATCAAAACACCCAATATGTATATTCCTAGTACATACTTAGTGATCTATACTTCGGAAAACAAACATTTTTTTTTGTCTTTCTTCCAAGGTTTGTTCTCAGAGCTGATTTAGATATTTTCAAATGGTATTTTGTTCTAAGGAGCATTACATTTCATCAAAGTATTGTTGTAAATCATGTTCGAAAGAAAATAATGCCGGCCGCCACTGGTAACCATAAATACGTGACGTAGCTAAAAGCACGCGAATGTACGATGATTCCTCGCCACTATAATATTGGAGCGACACTAGCGAGAAATGCTATTAATTATCGCGATAAGGGACGTTAACCGTAGGTGTAGCCACGACTTAACGCGATAACTTGCATTAGCGCGTTAAAAATTATCGCGATAATGGGCATTGACGTTAGCCGTTAGTGTGGCCCCAGAATAAAAGCAGCAAGAGTAATGCTACCGATTTTGACGGAACTTTGGAAAAATTTCTACAGCATGCGATTAGCAGCCTAGTTTTTGAATACTAGCAATACCCTTGACATTATTTTTTCCTCGTCTGTTTAGAATAATTTCCGTGCGCCACTGCAAGAGGGCATATTCAGGTAAAAACGTCTCATTCATTTCTGATTATTTAGTGTCTACTATTTTGAAATTATAGTATATCCTATTGAAGCTTTACAAAATTCCTGTAGGTGAGTTACTTAATCAAATAGGTTTTATTGATATGTACCAGTATAATTATGTTATTAAAATATGATTACGTTTAGGTGAACAGGGAACGAAAATTAGACAAAAACAAGAACGTGAAAATATTTAATAACATATCATACATACGTTATAAAGAATTTCATTGAAAGTAATACAAATTATGAAATTATGAAACAAGAACAACAAAAATTGATTGGCGCTTCGGGTCGACTTGATTAATTCCAGTGGTTCATTTTCAACTACAGGAACACCCGGAAAAACCCACAGCACCGCATCATCTGAAGATCTTGATCTGCCTATGTCCCCTCTTTCATAGAATAAAATGTAGGGTGTCCCAGAGACTCCAATAATATGATAATATTGCCAGAGTATTTAGTGACACGAATATCGTCAAACTTAAACCAGTCCGTTTCGTCTTTGACCAATGCGTAAAAATGACCAGATTCAACGCCAGAACCAGTCAACAATGACTGCATGAAGATTATAATAGTGGTCTGTTTGATTGATGTGTTCATCTATTTCTAACCTTTGTAAGAGTTTGGTGCTTTCGTCAGAGGTTGAGTCATGTTTAAAGATCATCAGTATTATTATCAGATTCAATCCAGAGCGGTCAGAAGGATTGATTCTGTTATTTTCCGGCTCACAAAGAGTATTCAACAAGAAACCCAGAAACTCGGAACAATCCTCTTGTTGTCCTGAATAAGAAATGAGAGGGCTTGATGAAAAACATTGCAAGGATAGGTATTAAAATTGAAACCCAATTAAAATTAAAGTTATTTGAGAATTGAAATATAACTGGAACGATTCTTAACATGAACAGATCATTGAAATAGAAGTTGTTCTTATCAAAACATCAAAAATGCTTGATGTTTTTTAATAAGCATTCACATTCTGTGGAGCCACATTTATGTTTAATCAAAATCAAATCATCATCGTCACCATGGTTGCCGTTCTACTTTGAATAGCAACACAAACGTGTATTTTTTATTAACACCGGAATCAATAGTTCCATTCACATTTTTTGACATATTTACTTGCTTTGCCGTACTTTCGGTTCGACCGGAAATGACTCCAACTTTCGATTTTTAAATGGGATATCCTATATATTTTCACTTACTTCGATCGAGAATGACATTCCTAATCCAACAATACTTCACTTGTCAATATTTGACAAACAGAATCATTTTTATTCAAATTTTTATTTTTTGATCTGTAATGCCATGGATCGTGTAAATCGCGTCATTCTTTATCAAGTGATATGGCAAAACTATGACTTTGAGGTTTATGACTTCTCAGTCGTTTAAGAAATTATTTCAGTCACAAATATGAATTTTTCAAATATAAAGGGGTGGCTCGTCGGCTTTATTTAAAATATCATTTTCTTACGAATAATTTGATGTCATACACTTCCACTTTAATTTATTTTTTTTCTGAATAATTGCAAGAAAGTCGCAAATTAGTCTTTTAAGGTTATAAATTTTCAAAATGGCCTCCTCAGTGATGTTCTGGAATGTCACCCTTACTTTATGCTCCAGTTTTTCACGAGTAGCTGATGTTGTATTGTAAACCTGATTTTTAATTGTTCCCCAGAGAAAAAATCTTGCGGAGTAAGATCATCTGGTGATCTAGAATATGAAAAAGAAATAATACATTTATGTAAAAATATGATAACTCAAGAATGTACCTCGCAGGCCACTGAATGGGTCCAAAAGTGCCAATCCACTTTTCCTGAGAAGGTGTCATTCAGATGTTCTACTACGACTTGAGAATTGTGAGGTGGTGCTCCATCTTGTTGAATATAGATATCAACTTCGTTAGCCAGGGGCAGATCTCCAATGAAATAGTTAATTTGATTTCTAAGGAACTGTACATATCTTTCCGCAGTCAGTTATCCGTCGAAAATTATCGGCCCCAAAAGTTTTCCCCCGATAATACCCATCCAGCACATGAAACCAGCTCGCTCTTGAAAATTTCCTTCTTGCATTATATGTAAATTTGTTTGAGACCAATGCCTTCCATTATTCCTATTGAACATACCCAAGTTGATGAATCGGGTTTCATCTGAATAAATAATTTCAAATGAAAAACGTACATCTTCTCTGTATTTAGTCAAAAACTTCTACTTCTTTTTCTTCACTGACTATTAAGTTATTTGCATTTTCTTCTGGTTCATTTCACATTTTCCTTTCCAGTTCTGGAAAATAATGCCGAGTGGGATGGCGACGATTAAGGAACCTCTGAGCATAAATTCGAGCTGCATTAGTTGCATTCTTTTTTGTTTCTCCGTAAATTAGCAACATGTCAATTTTCTCGTTTCCAGTATAATTTGCCATATCTAATTATAAACTACATAACGAATATATTTTTAAAAGTGACAGCATACTCATTAGCCTATTTGTTTAGGTAGTACTAGCAATAGCTTCAATTGTTTGTCACGGATAACAAGAATAACAGGACTTACTGCATAAGTACCTATACCGAATACGTATTATTTGTTATTAGGTATGATCGTTTCTTGAAATTATCCAGAAAAATAGATAAAGTGAAAGTGTGTGGCATCAAATTATTCGCAAGAAAATGATCTTTCACAAAAAGCTGACTAGCCAACCTTTTTCATTTGAAAAAATCAAATTGACTGGAAAAAGTCATATTTACGACTGTGAAATAATTATTAAAACGACTGTGAAGTCATAAGCCTCGAAGTCGTAGTTTTCCCATGTTACTTGATCAAGAATGAAGCGATTTACACGATCCATGGCATTCTAGATAAAAAAAAAATTGGAATAGAAATGATTTCATTTGTCAAATATTGACAAGTGGAGCATTGTTGGATTTAGAATGTCATTTTCGCTCGAAATAAGTAAAAATTTATACCTAGTAAATATGTCAAAAAATGGGAATTGTACAATAATATACAACCGCCAAATTTTGCTTTTTTCATCTCCAATAATGAAAAAGTTATAGGGGTGAGCCAGCTTTGAGAATCACTCGGTAGACTAGGTACTTCTTTTATTTTGTATTACTTAAGTCGTTTTCCATCCTAATTATCTCGTAGAGCCTATAGACTCAGTAAATTCTTTCTTATTCAGTAATATTATTCAATAAATTGAGAAATTTGTTGAGAATAAATTTTTTTTTTCTTCATTTTCAATACCCGTTGAATGAAAATTGATTGAAGTCAAAAATTAGTCACACCACAATTTTTGAATATGGGACTTAACTAAGAGAATTGTAAAGTGTCGAATTCAAATTTTGTAGTTCGGAGAAATTATAATTATTTCCAGAAATTTGTTTGAAGGTGATTGACAATGTTTCATGATGAATTTCATCAGTTCGGACTTCCATTGTCTGATATTATATAAAATGATTTGAAACCCCTGAAAGAACTGAAAAAGAATAATTGAAAATGAATAGCTGAAGATAACAATTATATTAAACAAAAAAACCTGAAATGAAATAATAGTGAAATAAAATACAAGTAAAAATCGAACAGCTGAGCAAAAATAAAATGAAAAATTAAGAGATTCCAATTACTTGATATAATTGTTATTGAAAGAAAGTTTATGGCTTTCTACTACTCCATCTTGATATGGTAGACAGCCAAAATCTTTCTTTCCCAAAAATTAATCACTCCTAAAAATATAACCGCTTCAATTCATAATTGTTATATTCAGCTATTTATTTTTGATTCTCCTTTTTAAGTCCTTTTAGGGATTTCAAACCATTTTATATAATATCAGACAATGGAAGTCCAAACTAATGAAATTTCCCGAAATTTCTCACTGTTCCAAAATATTGGAAAATTTGCGAAAAATGTTTCGAGAACTTAATGTTATCGATTAATCAAAAAATATTAGTATTTCCTAGAATATGACGCATACTTTCATTGAATGTACTGAAAGAATATAATTATTCTTCATTTCCAGAGCAATTACACTGCAAATTTTCAATTCTATAGGTATAAAAATATAAGTACATACCATTACAGTAAGTACCTGAAACTAATTATCTATAAATGAGTATCTATCAATCAATTATTTGGTACCTGTTGGAATCTTCAAAGTAATATAAACAGTCTCATATGTGGCAATCATTCTTTTTTTTAATCTAATAGGGTCCAAGGACTTGAAATGGAAATCGACTGATTAGTAACATTTTGTGATTATTTTCGCTAGATTTAATAAAAATAAGCAAGAAACTACAAATTGTTTTATTTATGATAAAAAACAAATTATTTATATTTTCTATACATCTCCTTATACTTTATAAGGGCCACGACAGTAATTTATATGATTTTCATTATTTGAAATCCACGCAGTGAGTATTAGTTAAAAGCCATTACTTCCAAAATATGTGCTTTTTGAAATCAATTAACTGGCTATTGGTATATGGCTTCTATACATGAAGAGAGCAACCCACCCTCCGATAAATTGGTAAATGATTTCAAATGAAAAACGTACATCTTCTCTGTATTTAGTCATAAACTTTTACTTCTTTTTCTTCACTGACGATGAAGTTATTGGCATTTTCTTCTGGTTCATTTCGCATTTTTCTTTCCAGTTCTGGAAAATAATGCCCAGTGGGATGGCGACGATTAGGGAACCTCTGAGCATAAATTCGAGCTGCATTAGTTGCATTCTTTATGGCTTTCTACTACTCCATCTTGATATGGTAGAAAGCCAAAAACTTTCTTCCCCAAAAATTAATCACTCCTAAAAATATAACCGCTTCAATTCATATAATTGTTATATTCAGCTATTCATTTTTGATTCTCCTTTTTAAGTTCTTTTAGGGATTTCAAATCATTTTATATAATATCAGAGAATGAAAGTCCAAACTAATGAAATTTCCCAAAATTTCTCACTGTTCCAAAATATTGGAAAATTTGCGAAAAATGTTTTAAGAACATCAATGTTATCGATTAGTCAAAAAATATTGGTATTTCGTAGAATACGACGGATACTTTTGAATATACTGAATGAATGTAATTATTCTTCATTTCCAGAGCAATTACACTGCAAATTTTCCATTCTATAGGTATAAAAATATGAGCACATATCAGTAAAATAATTACCTGAAACTAACTATCTATAAACGAGTACCTATCAATCAATTATTTGCTACCTAAATGAATCTTCAAAGTAATATATAAACAGTCTCATATGTGGCAATCATTCATTCTTTTTGAAATCGAGTGGTAGAAGTGCAAAGTGGTAGAAGAACAAAAATGAAAGTCAAAGTGAATTCATTGATGCTTGAGGAAACGGAAGGTGAGTTATTTCTAATGGTACCAATATACAGATGCCTCGAAATATTTTCGGGTATATTTTCTATATTTCTATTGCCAACTCGTTGTTTATAACGTTATTTTTATTAATTTTCAGAGGAATCCGTTGAGTTTTTTGATGACTTCCTGAATTTTATCAATTCTACAGATTCGGATATTCGGAATGTTAAAGTCATTGAATGGCAGAAACTGTTGGAGGAAGACCAAAACATCGAAGGAGTATCAACCACTCTTTCTCTCGAAGACCTGCCGTGTGAACTACGTCGACCTTTATTAGCTGATAAAGGTCAGACTGAACTGTCAGACGTGACTGAGCCAGTACTCAATAGAAAGTATGGAGTTATAATGGAGTATGACGTCAATTATTTTGGTCCCGATTCAGTTCCGGATGAGAAAATGTTGAAAAAGGAGCAATATGAACGAAATAGGGCCTCAATATTGAAGAAAATTGCCGACATGAATAGGGAGCGGTACGAACGCAATAGGGCCTCCATATTGGAGAAGATTGCCCTCATGAAGTCTGCCGATGCAATTGCAGCTTCTGAGCCAGCGAAGGTCAAAGATGTTGAAAGTGAGCCATCAAAGGGCGAAGTTGAAAATGTATTCGTTCCTAATATCGCAGATCGCGTAAAATTTAGGAAAAGAAAACTCAGGATTCATGATGAATCGCCATCAATCAAAAGAAGAAGGAAAAACAGAAGTAATACATGAATCCAGATGACATGCACGCAAGAAAGACGGCCTTACAAATGGTTTAAGATCATGCAAAAAACGCAGTAGTCCATACTATGATTGTAGAACTGATATACCTATTAGGGTCCAAGGACTTGTACTGCAATTATGACTGATTAATAACATTTTGTAATTTTCTTTACTATAGTTAATGAAATTAAGTTACACACAAAACTTATATTTGTTTTATTTCTGATAAAAAATAATTATCTATAATTTATATACATCTCCTTATACTTTATAAGGGCCACGACAGTAATTTATACGATTTTCATTATTTGAAATCCACGCAATGAGTATTAGTTAAATGCAATTACTTCCAAAAAATGTGCTCCTTGTTTTCTCTTGCTATAAAAACAGTTCAGTGACACCCTACCCAATATTGACCAGGATGTCCATAAACCTGGCCCATATTAGATGCATTTACCTTTTAAGTAATTGAAGATTAAACGACTTACCTGAGTGCATTCAACTCTCATTTGGACGAGATAGCCACGTCTGAAGAGATTACAACCCACCCTCCGAAGAATTACCCCCGCTAAACATTTTTGGCAAATTTCCCTAAATTCAACGCCCTAGTGTTCCCCTGGGATCCATATTTTTTCCAATTCTCTTTTAATTATATACCATCGGCTTATTTGAACAAACCAAGAGTCCAATATATTGCACACTCGTCTCGTCATTACATTTGGATTCGAGGACATCGGCTGCGGATGCAGATATTCACTGGCAGCAGGAGGTTGAATATCCTAATGAAGATCTAAAGTCTATCCAAATCCAAGATAGAGTAAAGCAGAACCGAAGTGGATATTCACGTGATCGCCCAGTGTCAGATGGAAAAGGCAGCGTTCATTGGTGAATTCGCCTTCTTGGTACGAGTTCGGTACCAACACAGAGTAATCAGTCGTTTGTGTGGCGTGCGTTATAGTATATTGTTTAAAATTGTATTCCAAGATGTCCAGTACAGACACTGCTGATAACACTGTGAGCTATCCTCTGAGTCCAGCCAGGAAACGATCCAAAAAAAGACATTTGAGTGTTGAGATGAAAGAAGTGATTTTGAATGTGTTCAAGAAAGAGATGGAAGAAATTGAGACATCGACTATCGACGAAGTCGTATCGAAAGTATCCGATAAAATTGGAGTGTGTTGCGCTTCGATTTACAATGTTTTACAAATACAATATGTGAATCTTTGAGCTAAACTATGACTATGGATTTTGGTTTTCACGTTCGGATGGAAGCGACTCCATAGGGTATTATGCACTACAGGAAAATCCTTAAGGGGTTCTAAGAGTAGCGATTCACGTTGGATTTGAATCGATAGAGATTACATTCATTTGGAGAAAAGTTCTCAGAAGGTTCTATCCACATGAACGCAGTTCTCCAAATAAAAGATTTCTCAGACAGTGAAATTCCAGGTGTACTGAGTTGAACCTCACAACGCTGAGCAGCCACAGTGCGTTGCGTAATTATGATATGTCCCGCTCTTGGTGGAATCGAATGTATCAAGTAACTTGAACAACTCTCATGAAAATATTTATTACAAAGAAACAAATTTCCAACCTTTTTTCAATGTTCCAGAGTATCAAGGTTGCAATTGATTTTCGTGATTCCAATTAGGCAGATAGCTCTTTTATGGATGGAGCCCAACCCAGAGTCAATATGCTGTAGCTAATCAACTATACTTCATACAAATTGGCAACGGAGAAAGTTGTTATTATTAATATAATAATGATTAATAAATTCATTTCCTCTCTCCTCTGTTTTCAGTATTGTCTAGAGAAAAGGAAGAGGGTGAAAGAAATTTGTAAACTAATTTGGAATAAATCAAAACACCCAATATGTATATTCCTAGTACATACTTAGTGATCTATGCTTCGGAAAACAAACATTTTTTTTGTCTTTCTTCCAAGGTTTGTTCTCAGAGCTGATTTAGATATTTTCAAATGGTATTTTGTTCTAAGGAGCATTACATTTCATCAAAGTATTGTTGTAAATCATATTCGAAAGAAAATAATGCCGGCCGCCACTGGTAACCATAAATAAGTGACGTAGCTAAAAGCACGCGAATGTACGATGATTCCTCGCCACTCTAATATTGGAGCGACACTAGGGAGAAATGCCATTAATTATCGCGATAAGGGACGTTAACCGTAGGTGTAGCCACGACTTAACGCGTTAACTTGCGTTAGCGCTTTAAAAATTATCGCGATAATGGGCATTGACGTTAGCCGTTAGTGTGGCCCCAGAATAAAAGCAGCAAGAGTAATGCTACCAATTTTGACGGAATTTTGGAAAAATTTCTACAGCATGCGATTAGCAGCTGTCTCATTCATTTTTGATTATTAAGTGTCTACTATTTTGAAATTATAGTATATCCTATTGAAGCTTTACAAAGTTCCTGTAGGTGAGTTACTTCATCAAATAGGTACACAGTTTTATTGACATGTACCAGTATAATTATGTTATTAAAATATGATTACGTTTAGGTGAACAGGGAAAGAAAATTGGACAAAAACAAGAACATGAAAATATTTAATAACATATCATACATATGTTATAAAGAATTTCATTGAAAGTAATACAAATTATGAAATTATGAAACAAGAACAACAAAAATTGATTGGCGCTTCGGGTCGACTTGATTAATTCCAGTGGTTCACTTGCATTTTCAACTGCAGGAACATCCGGAAAAACCCACAGCACGACATCATCTGAAGACCTTGATCTGCCTATGTCCCTCTTTCATAGAATAAAATGTAGGGTGTCCCCAGAGACTCCAATAATATGATAATATTGCCAGAGTATTTAGTGACACGAATATCGTCAAACTTAAACCAGTCCGTTTCGTCTTTGACCAATGCGTAAAAATGACCAGATTCA
The DNA here is from genome assembly GCF_025532065.1 of Leptinotarsa decemlineata. NCBI lineage: Eukaryota > Metazoa > Arthropoda > Insecta > Coleoptera > Chrysomelidae > Leptinotarsa > Leptinotarsa decemlineata. Next base: position 575,645 of record NW_027412569.1, read on the forward strand.
ACGCCAGAACCAGTCAACAATGACTGCATGAAGATTATGATAGTGGTCTGTTAGATTGATGTGTTCATCTATTTCTAACCTTCGTAAGAGTTTGGTGCTTTCGTCAGAGGTTGAGTCATGTTTAAAGATCATCAGTATTATTATCAGATTAACTGGTGCCTCAGCTATAACTTGTTGTCTTATAATAGTCAGTTAGTTGATCGTCACCCGTTACAAGTTCCAATTCAAAAGTTCCAACGGACTGGTTTTCAGTCATATTAGGAAAAGCTAGTTGAAGCTCTAAAAAGTTACATACGTTTATGCTACCTTTCAAACATGTAATACAAAGTAAACTAGTGAGGATTTCTCCAGAAAAAGATCTACAAACACAAGACAAAATAGACTGCATGGAATCATTCAATCCAGAGCGGTCAGAAGGATTGATTCTGTTATTTTCCGGCTCACAAAGAGTATCCAACAAGAACCCCAAGAACTCGGAACAATCTGTTGTCCTGAATAAGAAATGAGAGGGCTTGATAAAAAACATTGCTAGGATAGGTATTAAAATTGAAACCCAATTGAAATTAAAGTTATTTGAGAATTGAAATATAACTGGAACAATTCTTAACATGAACAGATCATTGAAATAGAAGTTGTTCTTCTCAAAACATAAAAAATGCTTGATGTTTTTTAATAAACATTCACATACTGTGCAGCCACATTTATGTTTAATCAAACTCGAATCATCATCGTCACCATGGTTGCCGTTCTACTTTGAATAGCAACACAAACGGGTATTTTTTATTATCACCGGAATCAATAGTTCCATTCACATTTTTTGACATATTTACTTGCTTTGCCGTACTTTCGGTTCGACCGGAAATGACTCCAACTTTCGATTTTTAAATGGGATATCCTATATATTTTCACTTACTTCGATCGAGAATTACATTCCTAATCCAACAATACTCCACTTGTCAATATTTGACAAACAGAATCATTTTTATTCAAATTTTTATTTTTTGATCTGTAATGCCATGGATCGTGTAAATCGCATCATTCTTTATCAAGTAATATGGCAAATCTATGACTTTGAGGTTTATAACTTCTCAGTCGTTTAAGGAATTATTTCAGTCACAAATATGAATTTTTCAAATATAAAGGGGTGGCTCGTCGGCTTTATGTGAAAGATCATTTTCTTACGAATAATTTGATGTCATACACTTCCACTTTAATTTATCTTTTTTTCTGAATAATTGCAAGAAAGTCGCAAATTAGTCCTTTAAGGTTATAAATTTTCAAAATTGCCTCCTCCTTGATCACGGCAAAGGGTAACTTAATTGTTGGGCGCATCACATTGATTAGCTGTGCCTCAGTGATGTTCTGGAATGTCACCCTTACTTTATGCTCCAGTTGTTCACGAGTAGCTGATGTTGTATTGTAAACCTGATTTTTATTTGTTCCCCAGAGAAAAAATCTTGCTGAGTAAGATCATCTGGTGATCTAGAATATGAAAAAGAAATAATACATTTATGTAAAAATATGATAACTCAAGAATGTACCTCGCAGGCCACTGAATGGGTCCAAAAGTGCCAATCCACTTTTCCTGAGAAGGTGTCATTCAGATGTTCTACTACGACTTGAGAATTGTGAGGTGGTGCTCCATCTTGTTGAATATAGATATCAACTTCGTTAGCCAGGGGCAGATCTTCAATGAAATCATTAATTTGATTTCTAAGGAACTGTAGATATCTTTCCGCAGTCAGTTGTCCGTCGAAAATTATCGGCCCCAAAAGTTTTCCTCCGATAATACCCATCCAGCATTTGAAACGCTCTTGAAAATTTCCTTCTTGCATCAGATGTAAATTTGTTTAAGACCAGTACCATTTATTATTCCTATTGAACATACCCAAGTTGATGAATCGGGTTTTATCTGAATAAATGATTCCAAATGAAAAACGTACATCTTCTCTGTATTTAGTCAAAAACTTCTACTTCTTTTTCTTCACTGACTATTAAGTTATTTGCATTTTCTTCTGGTTCATTTCACATTTTTCTTTCCAGTTCTGGAAAATAATGCCGAGTGGGATGGCAACGATTAAGGAACCTCTGAGCATAAATTCGAGCTGCATTAGTTGCATTCTTTTTTGTTTCTTCGTAAATTAGCAACATGTCAATTTTCTCGTTTCCAGTATAATTTGCCATATCTAATTATAAACTACATAACGAATATATTTTTAAAAGTGACAGCATACTCATTAACCTATTTGTTTAGGTAGTCCTAGCAATAGCTTCAATTGTTTGTCACAGATAACTAGAATAACAGGACTTACTGCATAAGTACCTATACCGAATACGTATTATTTGTTATTAGGTATGATCGTTTCTTGCAATTATCCAGAAAAATAGATCAAGTGAAAGTGTGTGGCATCAAATTATTCGCAAGAAAATGATCTTTCACAAAAAGCTGACGAGCCAACCTTTTTCATTTGAAAAAATCAAATTGACTGGAAAAATTCATATTTACGACTGTGAAATAATTATTAAAACGACTGTGAAGTCATAAGCCTCAAAGTCGTAGTTTTCCCATGTTACTTGATCAAGAATGAAGCGATTTACACGATCCATGGCATTCTAGATAAAAAAAATGGAATAGAAATGATTTTATTTGTCAAATATTGACAAGTGGAGCATTTTTGGATTTAGAATGTCATTCTCGCTCGAAATAAGTAAAAATATATAGGATGTCCCATTTGAAAATCGAACCAGAAATATGGCAAAGCTAGTAAATATGTCAAAAAATAGGAATGGTACAATAATATACAACCGCCAAATTTTGCTTTTTTCGTCTCCAATAATAAAAAAGTTATAGGGGTGAGCCAACTTTGAGAATCACCCGGTAGACTAGGTACTTCTTTTATTTTGTATTACTTAAGTCGTTTTCCATCCTAATTATCTCCTAGAGCTTATAGACTCAGTAATTTCTTTCTTATTCAGTAATATTATTCAATAAATTGAGAAATCTGTAGAGAATGAAATTTTTTTTTCACTTGCAATACTTGTTGAATGAATTGATTGAAGTCAAAAATTAGTCACACCACAATTTTTGAATATGGTTCTTAACTAAGAGAATTGTAAAGTGTCGAATTCAAATTTTGTAGTTCAGAGAAATTATAATTAGTTCCAGAAATCTGTTTGAAGGTGATTGATAATGTTTCATGATGAATTTCATCAGTTCGGACTTCCATTGTCTGATATTATTTGATTTTAAATCCCTGAAAGAACTGAAAAAGAAGAATTGAAAATGAATAGCTGAAGATAACAATTATAGTAAACAAAAAAACCTGAAATGAAATAATAGTGAAATAAAATACAAGTAAAAATAGAACAGTTGAGCAAAATAAAAATGAAAAATTAAGAAATTCCAATTGCTTGATATAATTGTTATTTGTGAAAGAAAGTTTATGGCTTTCTACTACTCCATCTTGATATGGTAGAAAGCCAAAAACTTTCTTCCCCAAAAATTAATCACTCCTAAAAATATAACCGCTTCAATTCATAATTGTTATATTCAGCTATTCATTTTTGATTTTTTTTTAAGTTCTTTTAGGGATTTCAAATCATTTTATAAAATATCAGACAATGTAAGTCCGAAGTAATGAAATTTCCCGAAATTTCTTACTGTTCCAAAATATTGGAAAATTTGCGAAAAATGTTTTAAGAACATCAATGTTATCGATTAATCAAATAATATTGGTATTTCGTAGAATACGAGGGATACTTTTGAATATACTAAAAGAATGTAATTATTCTTCATTTCCAGAGCAATTACACTGCAAATTTTCCATTCTATAGGTATAAAAATATGAGTACATATCAGTAAAATAATTACCTGAAACTAACTATCTATAAACGAGTACCTATCAATCAATTATTTGCTACCTAAATGAATCTTCAAAGTAATATATAAACAGTCTCATATGTGGCAATCATTCATTCTTTTTGAAATCGAGTGGTAGAAGTGCAAAGTGGTAGAAGAACAAAAATGAAAGTCAAAGTGAATTCATTGATGCTTGAGGAAACGGAAGGTGAGTTATTTCTAATGGTACCAATATACAGATGCCTCGAAATATTTTCGGGTATATTTTCTATATTTCTATTGCCAATTCGTTGTTTATAACGTTATTTTTATTAATTTTCAGAGGAATCCGTTGAGTTTTTTGATGACTTCCTGGATTTTATCAATTCTACAGATTCGGATATTCGGAATGTTAAAGTCATTGAATGGCAGAAACTGTTGGAGGAAGACCAAAACATCGAAGGAGTATCAACCACTCTTTCTCTCGAAGACCTGCCGTGTGAACTACGTCGACCTTTATTAGCTGATAAAGGTTTGAGTGAATCTGAACTGTCAGACGTGACTGAGCCAGTACTCAATAGAAAGTATGGAGTTATAATGGAGTATGACGTCAATTATTTTGGTCCCGATTCAGTTCCGGATGAGAAAATGTTGAAAAAGGAGCAATATGAACGAAATAGGGCCTCAATATTGAAGAAAATTGCCGACATGAATAGGGAGCGGTACGAACGCAATAGGGCCTCCATATTGGAGAAGATTGCCCTCATGAAATCTGCCGATGCAATTGCAGCTTCTGAGCCAGCAAAGGTCAAAGATGTTGAAAGTGAGCCATCAAAGGGCGAAGTTGAAAATATGTTCGTTCCTAATATCGCAGATCGCATAAAATTTAGGAAAAGAAAACTCAGGATTCATGATGAATCGCCATCAATCAAAAGAAGAAGGAAAAACAGAAGTAATACATGAATCCAGGAGACATGCACGCAAATAAGACGGCCTTTCAAACGGTTTAAGATCATGTAAAAAACACATTTTCGCCGCATCCGTTTGTGGTTTTATAGTAGTCCATACTATGATTGTAGTACTGAAATACCTGATAGGGTCCAAGGACTTTGAAAGTATGATTGCTTAGTAATTAGTTATTGTTTTCGCTAGGGTTAATAAAATAAGCATGAAACTACAAATTGTCTTATTTATGATAAAAAACAAATTATTTATATTTTCCATACATTTTCTTATACTTTATAAGGGCCACGACAGTAATTTATATGATTTTCATTATTTGAAATCCACGCAGTGAGTATTAGTTGAAAGCCAAACTATCAAAACTATCAAAATCAAGTAATTGACCATATTAGGTACAATTACCTTATAATTAGAGATTAAACGACTTAATTGGACGAGATAGCATCGTCTGAAGAGATCACAATGAATTGGTGCCCCTGCTAAACATTTTTGGTAAATTTCTTTATTTTCAGCAGGCTGGTGTTTCCCAGGGATCCATATTGTCTTCAAATCTCTTTTTATTGTGTATCAACGACTTATTGGAAAAAACACGAGTCCGATATATTGCTTCTCTAACGACAGCACACTCGTCTCGTCATTTCATTTGGATTCGAGGACATCGTTTGCGAATTTTCACCGGCAGCAGGAGGTTGACTATCCTAATGAGTATCTAGAAGGAATTTTGAATTGGGGTGAAAGTAAACAGATTCAATTCAATGCCGGTTGTCTCCGAACCGGATATATATAATGTCAGATCAAAAAAAAGTATCAATTATATCCCCAAACCACATTTTAAAATTGAGGTGTAACTGATTTCAACGAGTAAAAATACTTCATTTTCTACAGATTCCTCAATTCATAGTAACACTGAATAAGAGAGAAATCACGAAGTCTATAGACTTCAGGAGATATTTAGGATGGAAAGTGACTGAATTATATTGAATTGAGAGAAGTACTCTGTATTATGCAACGCTCTAATGAATCATTACTTCTGAGATCAATCTGATCAGGCCGGGGTTTTTCGGATAACCACGTAAAGGGGCCATGTATGTGAATTAAAATATCCGAAGGTCTCCCGAAAAGGAGGCGACTCAATAAATATATACGTTAAAAAATCAAAAGGTCTTCAAAACAGGAGGCGATAATGAAAAAGTACATTGTTTTTTATTACAAAAAGTGTGACATTAAAGGGGTGGCAGCATTGGTTCGAGCAAGACCGCTGCACCCCTCGACGAAGCTTGATGTCAATTTGGTAGGAGGAGCCTGGACAAATGCACCCGAGTGGGAAGCAACGTCCATTAACTTAGAGAGAGACAATATGTGACTGTTCAATTGAAAACATCATGTATTTATGATGTTTACAGAAAAACAGCTTCGTTTAAAACAGGTGAATGGACCGATACTTGATGAAAATTCATAGAGTACTAGTAACCGCTAACGGTATCTAACCTGTCCAATTGCAGTTTCACTATGAAATATTACTCTAATACTAATAGATGGATGAAAATTTTGAACGCTAAGATATCGTATCATTAGCACTGGGAAATTGATTGGGAATAGACAAGTAAGACTTTGAGAGGTAATAAGACGAAGGAAATGAAATACAATATGGGAATCTTCAAGCTAACCTATGACTATTGATTTTGGTTTTCACGTTCGGATGGAAGCGACTCCATAGGGTATTATGCACTACAGGAAAATCCTTAAGGGGTTCTAAGAGCGGTGCCTGTGCGAAAGTAGCGATTCACGTTGGATTTGAATCGATAGAGATTACATTCATTTGGAGAAAAGTTCTCAGAAGGTTCATTCCACATGAACGCAGTTCTCCAAATAAAAGATTTTTCAGACAGTGAAGTTCCAGGTGTACTGAGTTGAACCTCAAAACGATGAGCAGCCACAGTGCGTTGCGTAATTATGATATGTACCGCTCTTGGTGGAATCGAATGTATCAAGTAACTTGAACAACTCTCATGAAAGTATCTATTACAAAGAGACAAATTTCCAACCTTTTTTCAATGTTCCCAAGTATCAAGGTTGTAATTGATGTTCGTGACTCCAATTAGGCAGATAGCTCTTTTATGGATGGAGCCCAACCCAGAGTCAATATGCTGTAGCTGATCGACTATACTTCATACAAATTGGCAACGGAGAAAGTTGTTATTATTCATATAATAATGATTAATAAATTCATGTCCTCTCTCCTCTATTTTCAGTATTGTCTAGAGAAGAGGAAGAGGGTGAAAGAAATTTGTAAACTAATTTGAAATAAATCAAAACACCCAATATGTATATTTCTAGTACATACTTAGTGATCTATGCTTCGGAAAACAAACATTTTTTTTGTCTTTCTTCCAAGGTTTGTTCTCAGAGCTGATTTAGATATTTTCAAATGGTATTTTGTTCTAAGGAGCATTACATTTCATCAAAGTATTGTTGTAAATCATGTTCGAAAGAAAATAATGCCGGCCGCCACTGGTAACCATAAATACGTGACGTAGCTAAAAGCACGGGAATGTACGATGATTCCTCGCCACTATAATATTGGAGCGACACTAGCGAGAAATGCCATTAATTATCGCGATAAGGGACGTTAACCGTAGGTGTAGCCACGACTTAACGCATTAACTTGCGTTAGCGCTTTAAAAATTATCGCGATAATGGGCATTGACGTTAGTGTGGCCCCAGAATAAAAGCAGCAAGAGTAATGCTACCGATTTTGACGGAACTTTGGAAAAATTTCTGCAGCATGCGATTAGCAGCTGTCTCATTCATTTCTGATTATTAAGTGTCTACAATTTTGAAATTATAGTATATCCTATTGAAGCTTTACAAAGTTCCTGTAGGTGAGTTACTTCATCAAATAGGTACACAGTTTTATTAACATGTACCAGAATAATTATGTTATTAAAATATGAAAATATTTAATAACATATCATACATATGTTATAAAGAATTTCATTGAAAGTAATACAAATTATGAAACAAGAACAACAAAAATTGATTGGCGCTTCGGGTCGACTTGATTAATTCCAGTGGTTCACTTGCTTTTTCAACTGCAGGAACACCCGGAAAAACCCACAGCACCACATCATCTGAAGATCTTGATCTGCCTATGTCCCCTCTTTCATAGAATAAAATGTAGGGTGTCCCCAGAGACTCCAATAATATCTAGACATTGCCAGAGTATTTAGTGACACGAATATCGTCAAACTTAAACCAGTCCGTTTCGTCTTTGACCAATGCGTAAAAATGACCAGATTCAACGCCAGAACCAGTCAACAATGACTGCATGAAGATTATAATAGTGGTCTGTTAGATTGATGTGTTCATCTATTTCTAACCTTTGTAAGAGTTTGGTGCTTTCGTCAGAGGTTGAGTCATGTTTACAGATCATCAGTATTATTATCAGATTGACTGGTGCCTCAGCTATAACTTGTTGTCTTATAATAGTCACTTAGTTTGGCAATATAGTTGATCATCACCCGTGAAAGTTCCAATTCAAAAGTTCCAACGAACTGGTTCTCAGTCATATTAGGAAAAGCTAGTTGAAGCTCTAAAAAGTTACATACGTTTATGCTACCTTTCAAACATGTAATACAAAGTAAACTAGTGAGGATTTCTCCAGAAAAAGATCTACAAACACAAGACAAAATAGACTGCATGGAATCATTCAATCCAGAGCGGTCAGAAGGATTGATTCTGTTATTTTCCGGCTCACAAAGAGTATTCAACAAGAACCCCAAGAACTCGGAACAATCTGTTGTCCTGAATAAGAAATGAGAGGGCTTGATAAAAAACATTGCTAGGATAGGTATTAAAATTGAAACCCAATTGAAATTAAAGTTATTTGAGAATTGAAATATAACTGGAACAATTTTTAACATGAACAGATCATTGAAATAGAAGTTGTTCTTCTCAAAACATAAAAAATGCTTGATGTTTATTAATAAACATTCACATACTGTGGAGCCACATTTATGTTTAATCAAAATCAAATCTTCATCCTCACCATGTTTGCTGTTCTACTTTGAATAGCAACACAAACGGGTATTTTTTATTAACACCGGAATCAATAGTTCCATTCACATTTTTTGACATATTTACTTGCTTTGCCGTACTTTCGGTTCGAACGGAAATGACTCCAACTTTCGATTTTTAAATGGGATATCCTATATATTTTCACTTACTTCGATCGAGAACTACATTCCTAATCCAACAATACTTCACTTGTCAATATTTGACAAACAGAATCATTTTTATTCAAATTTTTATTTTTTGATCTGTAATGCCATGGATCGTGTAAATCGCATCATTCTTTATCAAGTAATATGGCAAAACTATGACTTTAAGGTTTATGACTTCTCAGTCGTTTAAGGAATTATTTCAGTCACAAATATGAATTTTTCAAATATAAAGGGGTGGCTCGTCGGCTTTATGTGAAAGATCATGTTCTTACGAATAATTTGATGTCATACACTTCCACTTTAATTTATTTTTTTTCTGAATAATTGCAAGAAAGTGGCAAATTAGTCCTTTAAGGTTATAAATATTCAAAATTGCCTCCTCCTTGATCACGGCAAAGGGTAACTTAATTGTTGGGCGCATCACATTGATTAGCTGTGCCTCAGTGATGTTCTGGAATGTCACCCTTACTTTATGCTCCAGTTTTTCACGAGTAGCTGATGTTGTATTGTAAACCTGATTTTTAATTGTTCCCCAGAGAAAAAATCTTGCTGAGTAAGATCTGGTGATCTAGAATATGAAAAAGAAATAATACATTTATGTAAAAATATGATAACTCAAGAATGTACCTCACAGGCCACTGAATGGGTCCAAAAGTGCCAATCCACTTTCCTGAGAAGGTGTCATTCAGATGTTCTACTACTACTTGAGAATTGTGAGGTGGTGCTCCATCTTGTTGAATATAGATATCAACTTCGTTAGCCAGGGGCAGATCTTCAATGAAATCATTAATTTGATTTCTAAGGAACTGTAGATATCTTTCCGCAGTCAGTTGTCCGTCGAAAATTATCGGCCCCAAAAGTTTTCCTCCGATAATACCCATTCAGCTTTTGAAACGCTCTTGAAAATTTCCTTCTTGCATCAGATGTAAATTTGTTTAAGACCAGTACCATTTATTATTCCTATTGAACATACCCAAGTTGATGAATCGGGTTTTATCTGAATAAATAATTTCAAATGAAAAACGTACATCTTCTCTGTATTTAGTCAAAAACTTCTACTTCTTTTTCTTCACTGACTATTAAGTTATTTGCATTTTCTTCTGGTTCATTTCACATTTTCCTTTCCAGTTCTGGAAAATAATGCCGAGTGGGATGGCGACGATTAAGGAACCTCTGAGCATAAATTCGAGCTGCATTAGTTGCATTCTTTTTTGTTTCTCCGTAAATTAGCAACATGTCAATTTTCTCGTTTCCAGTATAATTTGCCATATCTAATTATAAACTACATAACGAATATATTTTTAAAAGTGACAGCATACTCATTAGCCTATTTGTTTAGGTAGTACTAGCAATAGCTTCAATTGTTTGTCACGGATAACAAGAATAACAGGACTTACTGCATAAGTACCTATACCGAATACGTATTATTTGTTATTAGGTATGATTGTTTCTTGCAATTATCCAGAAAAATAGATCAAGTGAAAGTGTGTGGCATCAAATTATTCGCAAAAAAATGATATTTCACAAAAAGCTGACGAGCCAACCTTTTTCATTTGAAAAAATCAAATTGACTGGATAAATTCATATTTACGACTGTGAAATAATTATTAAAACGACTGTGAAGTCATAAGCCTCAAAGTCGTAGTTTTCCCATGTTACTTGATCAAGATTGAAGCGATTTACACGATCCATGGCATTCTAGATAAAAAAAAAAATGGAATAGAAATGATTTTATTTGTCAAATATTGACAAGTGGAGCATTTTTGGATTTAGAATGTCATTCTCGCTCGAAATAAGTAAAAATATATAGGATGTCCCATTTGAAAATCGAAAGGTGGGGTAATTTCCGGTCGAACCAGAAATACGGCAAAGCTAGTAAATATGTCAAAAAATAGGAATTGTACAATAATATACAACCGCCAAATTTTGCTTTTTTCATCTCCAATAATAAAAAAGTTATAGGGGTGAGCCGGCTTTGAGAATCACCCGGTAGACTAGGTATTTCTTTTATTTTGTATTACTTAAGTCGTTTTCCATTCCAGTCGTTATCTCGAAGAGCCTATAGACTCAGTGAATTCTTTCTTATTCAGTAATATTATTCAATAAATTGAGAAATTTATAGAGAATGAAATTTTTTTTTCTTCATTTGCAATACCCGTTGAATGAAAATTGATTGAAGTCAAAAATTAGTCACACCACAATTTTTGAATATGGTTCTTAACTAAGAGAATTGTAAAGTGTCGAATTCAAATTTTGTAGTTTGGAGAAATTATAATTATTTCCAGAAATTTGTTTGAAGGTGATTGACAATGTTTCATGATGAATTTCATCAGTTCGGACTTCCATTGTCTGATATTATTTAAAATGATTTGAAATCCCTGAAAGAACTGAAAAAGAAGAATTGAAAATGAATAGCTGAAGATAACAATAATATTAAACAAAAAAACCTAAAATGAAATAATAGTGAAATAAAATAAAAGTAAAAATCGAACAGCTGAGCAAAAATTAAAATGAAAAATTAAGAGATTCCAATTGTTTGATATAATTGTTATTGAAAGAAAATTTATGGTTTTTTACTACTCCATCTTGATATGGTAGACAGCCAAAAACTTTCTTCCCCAAAAATTAATCATTCCTAAAAATATAACCGCTTCAATTCATAATTGTTATATTCAGCTATTTATTTTTGATTCTCCTTTTTAAGTTCTTTTAGGGATTTCAAACCATTTTATATAATCATCAGACAATGAAAGTCCAAACTAACGAAATTTCCCGAAATTTCTCACTGTTCCAAAATATTGGAAAATTTGCGAAAAATGTTTCGAGAACTTAATGTTATCGATTAATCAAAAAAATATTAGTATTTCCTAGAATATGACGCATACTTTCATTGAATGTACTGAAAGAATATAATTATTCTTCATTTCCAGAGCAATTACACTGCAAATTTTCAATTCTATAGGTATAAAAATATGAGTACATACCATTACAATAAGTACCTGAAACTAATTATCTATAAATGAGTATCTATCAATCAATTATTTGGTACTTGTTGGAATCTTCAAAGTAATATAAAAAGTCTCATATGTGGCAATCATTCATTTTTTCAATCTGATAGGGTCCAAGGACTTGAAATGGAAATAGACTGATTAGTAACATTTTGTGATTATTTTCGCTAGATTTAATAAAAACAAGCATGAAACTACAAATTGTTTTATTTATGATAAAAAACAAATTATTTATATTTTCTATACATCTCCTTATACTTTATAAGGGCCACGACAGTAATTTATATAATTTTCATTATTTGAAATCCACGCAGTGAGTATTAGTTAAAATCCATTACTTCCAAAATATGTGCTTTTTGAAATCAATGAAATGATTTCAAATCATTTTATATAATATCAGACAATGAAAGTCCAAACTAATGAAATTTCCCAAAATTTCTCACTGTTCCAAAATATTGGAAAATTTGCGAAAAATGTTTTAAGAACATCAATGTTATCGATTAGTCAAAAAATATTGGTATTTCGTAGAATACGACGGATACTTTTGAATATACTGAAAGAATGTAATTATTCTTCATTTCCAGAGCAATTACACTGCAAATTTTCCATTCTATAGGTATAAAAATATGAGTACATATCAGTAAAATAATTACCTGAAACTAACTATCTATAAACGAGTACCTATCAATCAATTATTTGCTACCTAAATGAATCTTCAAAGTAATATATAAACAGTCTCATATGTGGCAATCATTCATTCTTTTTGAAATCGAGTGGTAGAAGTGCAAAGTGGTAGAAGAACAAAAATGAAAGTCAAAGTGAATTCATTGATGCTTGAGGAAACGGAAGGTGAGTTATTTCTAATGGTACCAATATACAGATGCCTCGAAATATTTTCGGGTATATTTTCTATATTTCTATTGCCAACTCGTTGTTTATAACGTTATTTTTATTAATTTTCAGAGGAATCCGTTGAGTTTTTTGATGACTTCCTGGATTTTATCAATTCTACAGATTCGGATATTCGGAATGTTAAAGTCATTGAATGGCAGAAACTGTTGGAGGAAGACCAAAACATCGAAGGAGTATCAACCACTCTTTCTCTCGAAGACCTGCCGTGTGAACTACGTCGACCTTTATTAGCTGATAAAGGTCAGACTGAACTGTCAGACGTGACTGAGCCAGTACTCAATAGAAAGTATGGAGTTATAATGGAGTATGACGTCAATTATTTTGGTCCCGATTCAGTTCCGGATGAGAAAATGTTGAAAAAGGAGCAATATGAACGAAATAGGGCCTCAATATTGAAGAAAATTGCCGACATGAATAGGGAGCGGTACGAACGCAATAGGGCCTCCATATTGGAGAAGATTGCCCTCATGAAGTCTGCCGATGCAATTGCAGCTTCTGAGCCAGCGAAGGTCAAAGATGTTGAAAGTGAGCCATCAAAGGGCGAAGTTGAAAATGTGTTCGTTCCTAATATCGCAGATCGCGTAAAATTTAGGAAAAGAAAACTCAGGATTCATGATGAATCGCCATCAATCAAAAGAAGAAGGAAAAACAGAAGTAATACATGAATCCAGATGACATGCACGCAAGAAAGACGGCCTTACAAATGGTTTAAGATCATGCAAAAAACGCAGTAGTCCATACTATGATTGTAGAACTGATATACCTATTAGGGTCCAAGGACTTGTACTGCAATTATGACTGATTAATAACATTTTGTAATTTTCTTTACTATAGTTAATGAAATTAAGTTACCACACAAAAACTTATATTTGTTTTATTTCTGATAAAAAATAATTATCTATAATTTATATACATCTCCTTATACTTTATAAGGGCCACGACAGTAATTTATACGATTTTCATTATTTGAAATCCACGCAATGAGTATTAGTTAAATGCAATTACTTCCAAAAAATGTGCTCCTTGTTTTCTCTTGCTATAAAAACAGTTCAGTGACACCCTACCCAATATTGATCCAGGATGTCCATAAACCTGGCCCATATTAGATGCATTTACCTTTTAAGTAATTGAAGATTAAACGACTTACCTGAGTGCATTCAACTCTCATTTGAACGAGATAGCCACGTCTGAAGAGATTACAACCCACCCTCCGAAGAATTACCCCCGCTAAACATTTTTGGCAAATTTCCCTAAATTCAACGCCCTAGTGTTCCCCTGGGATCCATATTTTTTCCAATTCTCTTTTAATTATATACCATCGGCTTATTTGAACAAACCAAGAGTCCAATATATTGCACACTCGTCTCGTCATTACATTTGGATTCGAGGACATCGGCTGCGGATGCAGATATTCACCGGCAGCAGGAGGTTGAATATCCTAATGAAGATCTAAAGTCTATCCAAATCCAAGATAGAGTAAAGCAGAACCGAAGCGTGATATTCACGTGATCGCCCAGTGTCAGATGGAAAAGGCAGCGTTCATTGGTGAATTCGCCTTCTTGGTACGAGTTCGGTACCAACACAGAGTAATCAGTCGTTTGTGTGGCGTGCGTTATAGTATATTGTTTAAAATTGTATTCCAAGATGTCCAGTACAGACACTGCTGATAACACTGTGAGCTATCCTCTGAGTCCAGCCAGGAAACGATCCAAAAAAAGACATTTGAGTGTTGAGATGAAAGAAGTGATTTTAAATGTGTTCAAGAAAGAGATGGAAGAAATTGAGACATCGACTGTCGACGAAGTCGTCTCGAAAGTATCCGATAAATTTGGAGTGTGTTGCTCTTCGATTTACAATGTTTTACAAATACAATATGTGAATCTTTGAGCTATACTATGACTATGGATTTTGGTTTTCACGTTCGGATGGAAGCGACTCCATAGGGTATTATGCACTACAGGAAAATCCTTAAGGGGTTCTAAGAGTAGCGATTCACGTTGGATTTGAATCGATAGAGATTACATTCATTTGGAGACAAAGAGACAAATTTCCAACCTTTTTTCAATGTTCCAAAGTATCAAGGTTGTAATTGATGGTCGTGACTCCAATTAGGCAGATAGCTCTTTTATGGAGGGAGTCCAGCCCAGAGTCAATATGCTGTAGCTAATCAACTATACTTCATACAAATTGGCAACGGAGAAAGTTGTTATTATTCATATAATAATGATTAATAAATTCATTTCCTCTCTCCTCTATTTTCAGTATTGTCTAGAGAAAAGGAAGAGGGTGAAAGAAATTTGTAAACTAATTTGAAATAAATCAAAACACCCAATATGTATATTCCTAGTACATACTTAGTGATCTATGCTTCGGAAAACAAACATTTTTTTTGTCTTTCTTCCAAGGTTTGTTCTCAGAGCTGATTTAGATATTTTCAAATGGTATTTTGTTCTAAGGAGCATTACATTTCATCAAAGTATTGTTGTAAATCATGTTCGAGAGAAAATAATGCCGGCCGCCACTGGTAACCATAAATACGTGACGTAGCTAAAAGCACGCGAATGTACGATGATTCCTCGCCACTATAATATTGGAGCGACACTAGCGAGAAATGCCATTAATTATCGCGATAAGGGACGTTAACCGTAGGTGTAGCCACGACTTAACGCATTAACTTGCGTTAGCGCTTTAAAAATTATCGCGATAATGGGCATTGACGTTAGCCGTTAGTGTGGCCCCAGAATAAAAGCAGCAAGAGTAATGCTACCGATTTTGACGGAACTTTGGAAAAATTTCTACAGCATGCGATTAGCAGCTGTCTCATTCATTTCTGATTATTAAGTGTCTACTATTTTGAAATTATAGTATATCCTATTGAAGCTTTACAAAGTTCCTGTAGGTGAGTTACTTCATCAAATAGGTACACAGTTTTATTGACATGTACCAGAATAATTATGTTATTAAAATATGAAAATATTCAATAACATATCATACATATGTTATAAAGAATTTCATTGAAAGTAATACAAATTATGAAACAAGAACAACAAAAATTGATTGGCGCTTCGGGTCGACTTGATTAATTCCAGTGGTTCACTTGCTTTTTCAACTGCAGGAACACCCGGAAAAACCCACAGCACCACATCATCTGAAGATCTTGATCTGCCTATGTCCCCTCTTTCATAGAATAAAATGTAGGGTGTCCCCAGAGACTCCAATAATATCTAGACATTGCCAGAGTATTTAGTGACACGAATATCGTCAAACTTAAACCAGTCCGTTTCGTCTTTGACCAATGCGTAAAAATGACCAGATTCAACGCCAGAACCAGTCAACAATGACTGCATGAAGATTATAATAGTGGTCTGTTAGATTGATGTGTTCATCTATTTCTAACCTTTGTAAGAGTTTGGTGCTTTCGTCAGAGGTTGAGTCATGTATAAAGATCATCAGTATTATTATCAGATTAACTGGTGCCTCAGCTATAACTTGTTGTCTTATAATAGTCAGTTAGTTTGGCAATATAGTTGATCATCACCCGTTAAAAGTTCCAATTCAAAAGTTCCAACGAACTGGTTTTCGGTCAAATTAGGAAAAGCTAGTTGAAGCTCTAAAAAGTTATATACGTTTATGCTACCTTTCAAACATGTAATACAAAGTAAACTAGTGAGGATTTCTCCAGAAAAAGATCTACAAACACAAGACAAAATAGACTGCATGGAATCATTCAATCCAGAGCGGTCAGAAGGATTGATTCTGTTATTTTCCGGCTCACAAAGAGTATTCAACAGAAACCCCAAGAACTCGGAACAATCTGTTGTCCTGAATAAGAAATGAGAGGGCTTGATATAAAACATTGCTAGGATAGGTATTGAAATTGAAACCCAATTGAAATTAAAGTTATTTGAGAATTGAAATATAACTGGAACAATTCTTAACATGAACAAATCATTGAAATAGAAGTTGTTCTTCTCAAAACATAAAAAATTCTTGATGTTTTTTAATAAACATTCACACACTGTGGAGCCACATTTGTGTTTAATTAAAATCAAATCATCATCGTCACCATGGTTGCCGTTCTACTTTGAATAGCAACACAAACGGGTATTTTTTATTAACACCGGAATCAATAGTTCCATTCACATTTTTTGACATATTTACTTGCTTTGCCGTACTTTCGGTTCGACCGGAAATGACTCCAACTTTCGATTTTTAAATGGGATATCCTATATATTTTCACTTACTTCGATCGAGAATTACATTCCTAATCCAACAATACTTCACTTGTCAATATTTGACAAACAGAATCATTTTTATTCAAATTTTTATTTTTTGATCTGTAATGCCATGGATCGTGTAAATCGCATCATTCTTTATCAAGTAATATGGCAAAACTATGACTTTGAGGTTTATGACTTCTCAGTCGTTTAAGAAATTATTTCAGTCCCAAATATGAATTTTTCAAATATAAAGGGGTGGCTCGTCGGCTTTATTTAAAATATCATTTTCTTACGAATAATTTGATGTCATACACTTCCACTTTAATTTATCTTTTTTTCTGAATAATTGCAAGAAAGTCGCAAATTAGTCTTTTAAGGTTATAAATTTTCAAAATGGCCTCCTCAGTGATGTTCTGGAATGTCACCCTTACTTTATGCTCCAGTTGTTCACGAGTAGCTGATGTTGTATTGTAAACCTGATTTTTATTTGTTCCCCAGAGAAAAAATCTTGCTGAGTAAGATCATCTGGTGATCTAGAATATGAAAAAGAAATAATACATTTATGTAAAAATATGATAACTCAAGAATGTACCTCGCAGGCCACTGAATGGGTCCAAAAGTGCCAATCCACTTTTCCTGAGAAGGTGTCATTCAGATGTTCTACTACGACTTGAGAATTGTGAGGTGGTGCTCCATCTTGTTGAATATAGATATCAACTTCGTTAGCCAGGGGCAGATCTTCAATGAAATCATTAATTTGATTTCTAAGGAACTGTAGATATCTTTCCGCAGTCAGTTGTCCGTCGAAAATTATCGGCCCCAAAAGTTTTCCTCCGATAATACCCATCTAGCATTTGAAACGCTCTTGAAAATTTCCTTCTTGCATCAGATGTAAATTTGTTTAAGACCAGTACCATTTATTATTCCTATTGAACATACCCAAGTTGATGAATCGGGTTTTATCTGAATAAATGATTTCAAATGAAAAACGTACATCTTCTCTGTATTTAGTCAAAAACTTCTACTTCTTTTTCTTCACTGACTATTAAGTTGAAAAAGAAATAATACATTTATGTAAAAATATGATAACTCAAGAATATACCTCGCAGGCCACTGAATGGGTCAAAAAGTGCCAATCCACTTTTCTGAGAAGGGGTTATTCAGATGTTTTCTTACGACTTGAGAATTGTGAGGTGGTGCTCCATCTTGTTGAATATAGATATCAACTTCGTTAGCCAGGGGCAGATCTCCAATGAAATAGTTAATTTGATTTCTAAGGAACTGTACATATCTTTCCGCAGTCAGTTATCCGTCGAAAATTATCGGCCCCAAAAGTTTTCCCCCGATAATACCCATCCAGCACATGAAACCAGCTCGCTCTTGAAAATTTCCTTCTTGCATTATATGTAAATTTGTTTGAGACCAATACCTTCCATTTTTCCTATTGAACATACCCAAGTTGATGAATCGGGTTTCATCTGAATAAATAATTTCAAATGAAAAACGTACATCTTCTCTGTATTTAGTCAAAAACTTCTACTTCTTTTTCTTTACTGACGATGAAGTTATTTGCATTTTCTTCTGGTTCATTTCACATTTTTCTTTCCAGTTCTGGAAAATAATGCTGAGTGGGATGGCGACGATTAAGGAACCTCTGAGCATAAATTCGAGCTGCATTAGTTGCATTCTTTTTTGTTTCTCCGTAAATTAGCAACATGTCAATTTTCTCGTTTCTAGTATAATTTGCCATATCTAATTATAAACTACAAAGGAATATATTTTTAAAAGTGACAGCATACTCATTAACCTATTTGTTTAGGTAGCTTCAATTGTTTGTCACGGAAAACTAGAGTAACAGGACTTACTGCATAAGTACCTATACCGAATATGTATTATTTGTTATTAGGTATGATCGTTTCTTGAAATTATCCAGAAAAATAGATAAAGTGAAAGTGTGTGGCATCAAATTATTCGCAAGAAAATGATCTTTCACAAAAAGCTGACGAGCCAACCTTTTTCATTTGAAAAAATCAAATTGACTGGAAAAAGTCATATTTACGACTGTGAAATAATTATTAAAACGACTGTGAAGTCATAAGCCTCGAAGTCGTAATTTTCCCATGTTACTTTATCAAGAATGAAGCGATTTACACGATCCATGGCATTCTAGATCAAAAAAAAATTGGAATAGAAATGATTTCATTTGTCAAATATTGACAAGTGGAGCATTGTTGGATTTAGAATGTCATTTTCGCTCGAAATAAGTAAAAATTTATACCTAGTAAATATGTCAAAAAATGGGAATTGTACAATAATATACAACCGCCAAATTTTGCTTTTTTCATCTCCAATAATGAAAAAGTTATAGGGGTGAGCCAGCTTTGAGAATCACCCGGTAAACTAGGTACTTCTTTTATTTTGTATTACTTAAGTCGTTTTCCATCCTAATTATCTCGTAGAGCCTATAGACTCAGTAAATTCTTTCTTATTCAGTAATATTATTCAATAAATTGAGAAATTTGTAGAGAATAAATTTTTTTTTCTTCATTTGCAATACCCGTTGAATGAAAATTGATTGAAGTCAAAAATTAGTCACACCACAATTTTTGAATATGGGTCTTAACTAAGAGAATTGTAAAGTGTCGAATTCAAATTTTGTAGTTCGGAGAAATTATAATTATTTCCAGAAATTTGTTTGAAGGTGATTGACAATGTATCATGATGAATTTCATCAGTTCGGACTTCCATTGTCTGATATTATATAAAATGATTTGAAACCCCTGAAAGAACTGAAAAAGAATAATTGAAAATGAATAGCTGAAGATAACAATTATATTAAACAAAAAAACCTGAAATGAAATAATGGTGAAATAAAATACAAGTAAAAATCGAACAGCTGAGCAAAAATAAAAATGAAAAATTAAGAGATTCCAATTACTTGATATAATTGTTATTGAAAGAAAGTTTATGGCTTTCTACTACTCCATCTTGATATGGTAGACAGCCAAAATCTTTCTTTCCCAAAAATTAATCACTCCTAAAAATATAACCGCTTCAATTCATAATTGTTATATTCAGCTATTTATTTTTGATTCTCCTTTTTAAGTCCTTTTAGGGATTTCAAACCATTTTATATAATATCAGACAATGGAAGTCCAAACTAATGAAATTTCCCGAAATTTCTCACTGTTCCAAAATATTGGAAAATTTGCGAAAAATGTTTCGAGAACTTAATGTTATCGATTAATCCTAGAATATGACGCATACTTTCATTGAATGTACTGAAAGAATATAATTATTCTTCATTTACAGAGCAATTACACTGCAAATTTTCAATTCTATAGGTATAAAAATATAAGTACATACCATTACAGTAAGTACCTGAAACTAATTATCTATAAATGAGTATCTATCAATCAATTATTTGGTACCTGTTGAAATCTTCAAAGTAATATAAACAGTCTCATATGTGGCAATCATTCTTTTTTTTAATCTAATAGGGTCCAAGGACTTGAAATGGAAATAGACTGATTAGTAACATTTTGTGAATATTTTCGCTAGATTTAATAAAAATAAGCAAGAAACTACAAATTGTTTTATTTATGATAAAAAACAAATTATTTATATTTTCTATACATCTCCTTATACTTTATAAGGGCCACGACAGTAATTTATATGATTTTCATTATTTGAAATCCACGCAGTGAGTATTAGTTAAAATCCATTACTTCCAAAATATGTGCTTTTTGAAATCAATTAACTGGCTATTGGTATATGGCTTCTATACCATGAAGAGAGCAACCCACCCTCCGATAAATTGGTAAATGATTTCAAATGAAAAACGTACATCTTCTCTGTATTTAGTCATAAACTTTTACTTCTTTTTCTTCACTGACGATGAAGTTATTGGCATTTTCTTCTGGTTCATTTCGCATTTTTCTTTCCAGTTCTGGAAAATAATGCCCAGTGGGATGGCGACGATTAGGGAACCTCTGAGCATAAATTCGAGCTGCATTAGTTGCATTCTTTATGGCTTTCTACTACACCATCTTGATATGGTAAAAAGCCAAAAACTTTCTTCCCCAAAAATTAATCACTCCTAAAAATATAACCGCTTCAATTCATATAATTATTATATTCAGCTATTCATTTTTGATTCTCCTTTTTAAGTTCTTTTAGGGATTTCAAATCATTTTATATAATATCAGAGAATGAAAGTCCAAACTAATGAATTCTCCCGAAATTTCTCACTGTTCCAAAATATTGGAAAATTTGCGAAAAATGTTTTGAGAACATCAATGTTATCGATTAATCAAAAAATAGTGGTATTTCATAGAATACGACGGATACTTTTGAATATACTGAAAGAATTAAATTATTCTTCATGTCCAGAGCAATTACACTGCAAATTTTCCATTCTATAGGTATAAAAATATGAGTACATATCAGTAAAATAATTACCTGAAACTAACTATCTATAAACGAGTACCTATCAATCAATTATTTGCTACCTAAATGAATCTTCAAAGTAATATATAAACAGTCTCATATGTGGCAATCATTCATTCTTTTTGAAATCGAGTGGTAGAAGTGCAAAGTGGTAGAAGAACAAAAATGAAAGTCAAAGTGAATTCATTGATGCTTGAGGAAACGAAAGGTGAGTTATTTCTAATGATACCAATATACAGATGCCTCGAAATAGTTTCGGGTATATTTTCTATATTTCTATTGCCAACTCGTTGTTTATAACGTTATTTTTATTAATTTTCAGAGGAATCCGTTGAGTTTTTTGATGACTTCCTGGATTTTATCAATTCTACAGATTCGGATATTCGGAATGTTAAAGTCATTGAATGGCAGAAACTGTTGGAGGAAGACCAAAACATCGAAGGAGTATCAACCACTCTTTCTCTCGAAGACCTGCCGTGTGAACTACGTCGACCTTTATTAGGTGATAAAGGTTTGAGTGAATCTGAACTGTCAGACGTGACTGAGCCAGTACTCAATAGAAAGTATGGAGTTATAATGCAGTATGACGTCAATTATTTTGGTCCCGATTCAGTTCCGGATGAGAAAATGTTGAAAAAGGAGCAATATGAACGAAATAGGGCCTCAATATTAAAGAAAATTGCCGACATGAATAGGGAGCGGTACGAACGCAATAGGGCCTCCATATTGGAGAAGATTGCCCTCATGAAGTCTGCCGATGCAATTGCAGCTTCTGAGCCAGCAAAGGTCAAAGATGTTGAAAGTTAGCCATCAAAGGGCGAAGTTGAAAATATGTTCGTTCCTAATATCGCAGATCGCATAAAATTTAGGAAAAGAAAACTCAGGATTCATGATGAATCGCCATCAATCAAAAGAAGAAGGAAAAACAGAAGTAATACATGAACCCAGATGACTTGCACGCAAGAAAGACGGCCTTACAAATGGTTTAAGATCATGCAAAAAACGCAGTAGTCCATACTATGATTGTAGAACTGATATACCTATTAGGGTCCAAGGACAATTATGACTGATTAATAACATTTTGTAATTTTCTTGACTATAGTTAATGAAATTAAGTTACTACACAAAAACTTAAATTTGTTTTATTTCTGATGAATAATTATCTATAATTTATATACATCTCCTTATACTTTATAAGGCCCACGGCAGTAATTTATACGATTTTCATTATTTGAAATCCACGCAATGAGTATTAGTTAAAAGCAATTACTTCCAAAAAATGTGCTCCTTGTTTTTATACCGTATTACATTTTTGGCAAATTTCCCTGAATTTAACGCGCTAGTGTTTCCCTGGGATCCATATTTTTTCCAATTCTCTTTTAATTATATACCATCGGCTTATTTGAACAAACCAGGAGTCCAATATATTGCACACTCGTCTCGTCATTACATTTGGATTCGAGGACATCGGCTGCGGATGCAGATATTCACCGGCAGCAGGAGATTGAATATCCTAATGAAGATCTAAAGTCTATCCAAATCCAAGATAGAGTAAAGCAAAACCGAAGCGTGATAGTCACGTGATCGCCCAGTGTCAGATGGAAAAGGCAGCGTTCATTGGTGAATTCGCCTTCTTGGTACGAGTTCGGTACCAACACAGGGTAATCAGTCGTTTGTGTGGCGTGCGTTGTAGTATATTGTTTAAAATTGTATTCCAAGATGTCCACTACAGACACTGCTGATAACACTGTGAGCTATCCTCTGAGTCCAGCCAGGAAACGATCCAAAAAAAGACATTTGAGTGTTGAGATGAAAGAAATGATTTTAAATGTGTTCAAGAAAGAGATGGAAGAAATTGAGACATCGACTGTCGACGAAGTCGTATCGAAAGTATCCGATAAAATTGGAGTGTGTTGCGCTTCGATTTACAATATTTTACGGGGATATAAACAAAATCATACATTTTCCAAGCCGAATACAAATCAGAATCGTCAAACCGTTATAAAAGCAATAGATTGCAAACATGCATGAGTACTTTTTCAGAAATGAAATACCCTCGATAGACAAAGTACTCACAGAAATAAATGAAGATGTTTTATTGGCAAGTTTTAAGCGGTCAACATTCCATAAAGTATTGAAAGATTTGGATTTTGTATGGAAAAAACGAGGGCTCAATAGTCTATTTTTGGATAGAGTACAGCTACTAAAAATTGTCAAGGAACGCTAACTTGAATACCAAAAATATATAGTCGATGAGATGGCAGCAGGCCAAAACAAAATTGTCCTTCGCCTGCCTCCATACCACTGCGAGCTTAATCCCATCGAGTTAATGTGGGCGGATGTGAAGAATTTTGTAGCTCAGCCTAACACCACGTTCAAATTTGCAGATCCCAAAGTACTTTTCGATGAGGCTTTGAAAAGAGTCACAGCGGAGAAATGGGAGAAGTGTGTTCGGCATGTGATATCGGAAGTCGAGACAAAGATGTGGAAGCTTGATAACATAATAAAGGCACAAATCGAGCCACTGATGATTCAGATTGGTGAGGATGACACTACTGATGAAGAGACAAATTCATCCAGTTGAATAATTTTGATTATTATTCCTTCTGATTTTACATGAAATAAAAATTATTAAAGAAACAATTACGTCTATTTTCATATAATGCTTGAGTGCGCTATGAAAAATCCAATGAAAATCTTTTCATATTACACATATTATCTGCATTTTTCCCGTTAAACTGCAAAACTTGTGCATTTCACTCGTTATTAAAAAAAAGTTTTCCTAAGTATGATATAACATTTGCGATCAACAAGATGTTGGTTCTGAATACGACCATGGCCAATTCTTGGGATTTTCAATATCACGTGCATAGGGCATAGTTACATCCACTCTATCTCGGATTTGAATTTGCTTTAGAAATAATTTCGAATTGGGGTGAAAGTAACCAGATTCAATTCAAAGCCACAAAAACCTAGGCATTGGTTATCTCCAAAAAGATTGATAAGTTTGTTGGGGGATTTTACTTCACACACAGATGAGATACTACTTCATAAAAGCCGTATCAGTTATATCCCCAAACCACATTTGGAAATTGAGATGTGACTGATTTTTCATTTCAACGAGTATTGCAAGTAAAAAAACACTTCATTTTTTACAGATTTCTCAATGTATAGTAACACTCGTTACTGAATGAAAGGGGAAATCACGAAGTCTATAGTCTTCAGGAGGTAATTAGGATAGAAAACGACTGAATTATATCAAATTGAGAGAAGCACTCTGTATTATGCGACGCTATAATAAATAATTGCTTCTGAGATCAATAGCTTGATTACAGTGGTAGTAAAAGTACCCCTTTGTGCCGCTATTTAAAGTAGAACCGCAATCATGGTGATGATGATTCGATTCTGATAAGACATAAATGTGGATTTTAGTATGTGAATGTTTATTAATAAAATAATGTTAAAAAAACTTTCAAAACAAACTTTTATTTAAGTGCCCTAAAAATATCAACATAAAATTTTAAATCACATTAACCACATTCATTTATGACTTTACTGAATTTAAATTAAAATAAAAGCTTTTCCCGATCATTTCAATTTGTAATTGAAATTTTGTAATTAGGTAGTCACCTACCTAGCAATTCATAATGTTTGTAATTGAATAAAAGTGCCGTGAATGCTCAAAATGTGGAACTTAAACCTTGAATGTGATTTAAAATTTTATTTTGATCTTTTTAGAGCACTTAAATAAAAGCTTGTTCCAAAAGTTTTTCATCATTATTTTATATTTTTTAGTTTCAATCGATAGTTATCGATCAATGCGAAAATCCATCTATAAAACGGAGAGTCCTTCAATAGAAAAACTTGAGGAACCAATGCTAATGAGGCCCATCTCACCAAATTACACAAGTCATGATATGCCTCTTGTGCCTGTTGCTCACATTGCGTGATGGACCTTCTTACTCTGGGAACTTAGAGGGTGGTAGATGATAATATTTTTTTACAATACAAATAAATATGGGTTCCTACAAGCTACTACACCATTTATTGTCTTCTTTTTAGGGTCGGGAAGTAGGTATTTAAAGTTAAAAGCTTGACTTAATTTTTTTTCTAGAAATATATTTTTTTATTGAAGCCAACCCTGGATGTGGCATCTATTTCATGGCGGGCCTACCAACTGCCTATCATAAACGAATGCTTATACAAAATTTCGTGTCCCTGCTATTTACTGCTGAGGAGATCTCTTTTACGGAGCCGTCAGGTCACGTTAATGATTAACATGCATTGCTATCAGTTCTGGACCAGCATGCAAAATTTCAGGTCAACCGGATACCGGGAATGGGTCAAATTAAACTTGCAAGCTTTGTTAACATACATACAAGTCAATTTAAATAAAAACTTTTAAAAAACATATTAAAAAGCATTTTTGATGTTTTGAAAAGAATAACTTATATTTCAATGATCTGTTCATTTGTTTCAGTTGTACTTCAATTCTCAAATAACTTTACTTTCAATTGGGTTTCAATTTTGATGTCTATCCTAATAATGTTTTTTATTAACCCATCTCATTTCTTATTTAGGACAACAAGAGGATTGTTCCGAATTCTTGGTGTTCTTGCTGAATATTCTTCATGAGCGGGAAAATAGCAGAATCAATACTCCTGACCGCTCTGAATTGAGTGATTCCGTACAGTCCATCTCGTCCTGTGTTTGTAAATTTTTTGCTGGAAAATCCTCACGTGTTTACTTTGTAGTTCAAGAGGTAGCAAAAACGTATGTGACTTTCTAAAACTTCAACCAGCCTTTCCTAATATGACGGATAATAATCAGTCCGTGCAAAGCTTATTGTTGACGTAGATTTCATTATGTAAATGTTCAATTGAAAACATTATGTTGTTACGATATTTTCTGTTTAATTAATTCCTTGCATCGATGATAATTGATGATAATTTATCAAAAATAGGGTTTGCAATGAGGACGGTCGTGCATGAAGTAACAGGGTTCAGTCCTGCCCATCTCAACTTTGGTAGGCATCCATTCATTTCTGGAGATCGAAATCGAGTAGAAAATGCAGATGGTGTACTAGAATTTGCGGATAGAAGGCCTCTTTCGGAATATTTGAGGAATTTTATAAAATATTCGTAAATGTTAGAGAGAAGCTAACTCAATCGTATGAGAATAGTGCCCAAAGGCATAGACCTTTAACATTGGAAGTAGGACAAATTGTATGGAAGAGAAATTATACTCTATCCAATAAATACGAATTTTATGCATCCAAACTAGCTCCTAAGTTTATTAAATATTAAATAATAGTTTTGAAAAAGTTGTCAACTAATGTTTATGAGTTATCAAGTTTTGAAACAGGTAGATCTTTAGGATCAGTACACATAAAAGATATCAAGATGGATTGAAATAGATCACTGAAACTTCTTTTTTTATTTTTTTTTTTGTGAGCGAAGGTGGTGTTACGATATTTTCTGTTCAATTAATTCCTTGCATCGATTCAACTTCAATTGAATATATTTCCTGTATCACGAACACCCTATAAAAGTAGTCACTTCTTCATAATTTTTTTTTCTCTGCGACAAAAACTCTTGGGCTCGGTATTGATTGGAAACGACGTAAATGAGATAGTGATTTCTGGAGAAAATCATGAAGATATCTGCCTAGCAAATGTGTTTTTAACTATCATTGATTGATTTTCGCAAAAGTGCGGATATACATTTCAAAGGCTGTTGTTAAGGGTTGAATGTTTGGTGCATTTTTGGGTTATTTGAAAGTGAATTCAACCCTTGTTTCAAACGAGTTTGGATTAAGATAATACATTGATATCGAAACGTCTCCTGTTGTGCTAGGGATCTCGACACAAGGAGGTAAGCGTTCGACATTTTTTTAAAAATATAAACTTTGAAAATATCTTGAACTGTTTATAATTTCAGACGTTTCATTTCTCACGGACCACGTTCCATATTTATGAGTTTCCTACACTCGTTATGTATCCAGAAGGAAGTTTTAGCCTGTTTTACTTCCCGAAGTATTGCGACTACTTAAAGTTTGGTATTGCTACACCTTTTTACCTGGTGATTATATGCAACGGACTTGGATAATAGAATCGACGAGGATAAGTACCTCGTAGAGGATTTTCTTTTTCTTTAAAAAAAATCGTTACGGAAGCAGTAAACATAAGAATTGAAAGATCACATTTTTGTGAAGTGAATTAATTAAGGACAAACCGATGCCTATATTTTATGTTATAGGAACCGTATTCATAGTTAAGAAGAATTGAATGATTGATGTGTTGCCTGTTCACATTCAATTCTTCCCACCGAAGTTCTTGCAAGAATCGGCTCATTACATCGTTGAGTAGAACAGTGACCTTGGAGTTTTTCTTTATCGTGATTTATCATATCCATATATTAGGTCACACCCTGGGTATATTAGTTTAGGATTGAATCTTGTAGTTATCTCTTGTATAGTTTAGTGATTTTTGTAATAAAAGCCGGCCAAATCACTTGGCGCCCATTTTATTTTATTGGAAATAACATCTTTGATCCACGGCCCTGTTGAATGTTTCGAGTTGGTAACTAAACCCACCGTACTTAAACCAAAACAAAAAGTAACTACGTTATATCTGGAAATTAATAAACCTACGGGTAAACGTAATAATGTATTTTTGACGTTAAGAGACGTTTAAGACGTTTATGCTTTATGCTAACCTATATATGGATTTTGGTTTTTACGTTCAGATGGAAGCGATTCCATAGGGTATTATGCACTACGAGAAAATCCTCAAGGGGTTCTAAGAGCGGTGCCTGTGCGAAAGTAGCGATTCACGTTGGATTTGAATCACTAGAGATTACATTCATTTGGAGAAAAGTTCATTCCACATAAACGCAGTTCTCCAAATAAAATATTTCTCAGAGAGTGAAGTTTCAGGTGTACTGAGTTGAACCTCAAAACGATGAGCAGCCACAGTCCGTCGCGTATTTCTGATGAGTACCGCTCTTGATGGAATCAAATGTACCAAGTAACTTAAACACCTTTCATGAAAGTATCTGTTACAAAGAGACAAATCTCCAACCTTTCTTCAATGTTTCAGACTATCAAGGTTGCAATTGATGTTCGTCTCTCCAATCAGGCGGATGGCCCTTTTATGGATGGAATCCAGCAACTTTCGGGTATGCTTAGGGGCGGAGCTCCATACATGAATTAATATTCTCCAGATAAGGTCTGATCTGCGCTTCATATAGCATGAAAACTTGCTGTGTCATATATGTATGTCAATATGCTGTAGCTAATCGACTATACTTCATACAAATTGGCAATGGAGAAAGTTGTTATAATTCATATAATAATGGTTAATCAATTCATATCCTCTCTCCTCTATTATCAGTATTGTCTAGAGAAAAGGAAGAGGGTGGAAGAAATTTGTAAACTGAATTAAAATAAATCAAATCGCCCAATATGTATATTCCCAGTAGATACTTGGTGATCTATGCTTCAGAAAACAATTTTTTTTTGTCTTTCTTCCAAGGTTTGTTCTCAGAGCTGATTTATATATTATTGAATGGTATTTTGTTCTAAGGAGCATTACATTTCATCAAAGTATTGTTGTAAATCATGCCCGAAAGAAAATAACGCCGGCCGCCACTGCTAACCATAAACACGTGACGTAGCTAAGAGCGCGCGAATGTACGATGATTCCTCGCCACTCTAATATTGGGACCACACTAACGAGAAATGCCATTAATTATCGCGATAATGGACATTAACCGTAGGTGTAGCCACAACTTAACGCGATAATTTGCGTTAGCGCGTTAAAAATTATCGCGATAATAATCGCGATAATGAGCATTGACGTTAGCCGTTAGTGTGGCCCCAGAATAAAAGCAGCAAGAGTAATGCTACCGATTTCGACGGAACTTTAGCAAAATTTCTACAGCATGCGATTACGATATTTAAAGGCTGTCCACGACACAGTCAAGTGGACATTACAGTGCGGTACGCGAAGTGATTTAGTAAGGCGATAGACATTCAAATAATAGTTGCAGGTTTAGTTGAAGTGTTTGTTGTATTTAAAGTGAAATAAAGATAAGTTTGATTAGTCAGTATAGTCAATTATTGGTCAACCCACGGGGAAAAACGTAACATTATTCATAGCATTGCGTGAAAGCGTATGTCAAACTAATAACTGCAGTGGAAAGCGAATGAATGCAGATCACCAATTGTGAAATGAAACTAGCAGTACTATAATAATACAATGTCATTTAGATCGTGAATCTTGAGAAAAAGATATTTTTCCTGATTTATTGGGTTTGTATATTCGGTGCAACCCTAAATTTCAATTCAGGTAGACGTGATCACAGTATACAAATATTCAGATGATAATTTCCCTAAAAATTCAACTTCTGGTTGCAATTTCAATACATGCATCAAAATATTGATTTTATGATTCATTTTTTTGTTCTTTACTGTACATAAGATTGAATAAAATCGTCCACAGAAAAATTTTATCGTTAAGGTTCTTATGCGTATTTGAGTCGCATTACCTGTCATTCACTTAATTTTCTATATCCTGTCCAACATTTAATCTTCTATTTGTATTTATTCTCAAATAACATTCATTTCGGTGTTTTTATTAAGTTTCAATTTTGATACCTACCCTACTCATGTTTTTATTTTAACCTATCTCATCCATCACATCACAAATATATGAAATATTCTTGAATATTTCTTGTGTTCTTTTATTTTTATGATTTTCATTTTCTTTTCCTGTTCACGTAAACGTTTTCATATTTCAATTAAATAATTATGCATAACAATAAAATTGTGTTTCTAATTGTAGCAGTATCGACGGAATTCCTGACGAGTATTCCACCGACTTCGATGGAATCCCGAGAAATGTGCCATCCACTTGCCCATCGAGACAGTCAAGTGGAAGTTACAGTGCGGTACGCGAAGCGATCTAGTAAGGCGATAGACATTTGAATAATAGTTAAAATGTGTGTTGTATTTGAAGTCAAATGAAGTCAAGTTTGATTATTTTTGGTATAGTTAATTATTGGTAAACACACGGGGAAAACGAGACAGTATTTTTGTCAGTTGTAATGTTTAGCAGAGGTACCAATTCATCGGGAGGGTGGGTTGTCATCGTTAATTATAAGGTAATTGCATCTAATAAGGGCGGGGTTTGTGGAAGTCCGCATGTTTCAATATTGGGTAGTGTGTCAATGAACTGTTTTTATTGCCAGAGTAAATATGGTATGAAAGCCATATTTTGGAAGTAATGGCTTTTAACTATGAGACTGTTTATATTACTTTGAAGATTCATACAGGTACCAAATAATTTAATTGATAGGTACTCGTTCATAGATTTCAGGTACTTAATGTACTGTTGTGAACTCATATTTTTATACCTATATAATTGAAAATTTGCAGTGTAATATATTGGACTCTTGGTTTTTCAAATAAGTCGTTGATATACAATGAGAAGAGGGTTGAAAACAACATGGATCCCAGTAGCGTGTTAAATATAGGGAAATTTTCCAAAAATGTTTAGCGGAGGTACCAATTTTAATTGGTGGCGATTCATCATGAATGGAGAGTTTTCTTTTCCTAAATTCAATGCGCTCTGCGATATTTAGAACGAACACACTTCCAACTTCTTCGACCTTTGCTGGCTCAGAAGTTAAATCTGTCCGAGAATATTTTTATTGACTTGTGAGTGAGGTTGGATTTATCCAATCTCTCCGCACACAGTTCAATTGCGTACATTTCCGCTTGAAATACAGTCGCATATGTTCCTAGGCAGGTAGATAACTCTGCCCTAGGTCTGCACCAGAACCGAAAGATGTTTTTGATCCATCTGTGAACCAACAACTATCTGCTCTTAATATTTCCTTGTCCCGGAGAATCCGGTCCTTTCTACTTAGGGATAGTACTTTATAAGGCAGTTCATAGTTGACAGTTGGAGGCATAAAGTCGAAGGTCATTCCCAGAATGCTGTGACTTCCAATGTCAACCAACAATTTGTAGCACTCTGCATTGAATTGATTTGTGCAATTGACAATGTGCACAAGTCTGTATGCAGTCCATCTAGCCTCTCTTACCAGAAAAATATGGAGAGGAGGTAGATCTAGAAGGATCTCCATGGCCGCTGACGGTGTGGTACTGATGGCACCACACAGGCCAGACAAGCATGTCTCTGTAAGCCAGAGAGCTTCGCTTGGGCCGTGTTCTGTAAAGCCTTCGGCCACCAAGCAATTACACCATAAGTAATCATTGGTCTAACAATGATCACATAAATCCAATGGATTTGTATGGGACCTGAACCCGAAGTTTTATCACAAATCCTTCGACATGTCCATAGAGACAGTCTGGCTTTGTGTGAAACTTTTTCCAAGTGAGCGTTCCAGGTGAGTCTTTTATCAAGGACAATGCCAAGATATTTCACCTCCGTTCCAAATGGAATGACCACACCATTGAGGGAAAGTGACGTTAGATCGTCCAATTTTCTTCTTTTGGTGAAGGGGATTAACACAGTTTTGCTGGGGTTGACAAACATCTGCTCCCTCGGGCACCAACTGTGAACAACGTCCAACGGCTTTGGAGTATATTACAAGCAACCCCTCCCGATGTGGACCTTGCCAGGATGATAAGGTCATCTGCATAAGCTTGCAGATAAACTTTTCTTCTGTCGAGGGCATCAAGCAGACTATCCACCAGAAGCGACCACAGAAGAGGATATAGTACCCCACCTTAAGAGCAGCCCCTGGTGACCCTGAATATGATAGCCTCGCCTTGGAGAGTCGTAGTTGCAGTTCTGTTTACTAGCATGGCATAGATCTAGCCAGTTATGGTCGATTCTATACCCTTCCTAGCCAAAGACAATCCAATATCAAGAAATACAGCAACCGCAATCTCCTTGTTGTCAAAGGATTGGGATATTTTCTCAACGAGGTTGTTTAATGCTGAATCTGTCGATTTGCCGGTTTGATGAGCATACTGGTGGTATGTCCGTCCAGTATCCTCTCAAGTCCTTTCAGCAGGAAGAATGTAAGGCTGATTGGTCGTACCGATTTGGGGTGTGGGTCTCTGCGGCCCACTTTAGGTATAAAGTGAGCCGTACATAGATAATTAGTTTCAGGTACTCCTTGTACAGATATGTACTCATATTTTTATACCTACAGAATTGAAAATTTGCAGTGTATTTGCTCTGGAAATGAAGAATAACTACATTATTTCGATATATTCAAAAGTATCCGTCGTATTCTGCAAAATACTAATATTTTTTCATTAATCGATAACATTAAAGTTCTCGAAACATTTTTCGCAAATTTTCTGATATTTTGGAACAGTGAGAAATTTCGGGAAATAATTATGATTTCCCCGAACTGCAAAATTCAAATTTGCCACTTTACAGTTCTCTTAGTAAAGCCCCATATTCAAAAATTGGGGTGTGAGTAATTTTTGACTTCAATCAATTTTCATTCAACGAGTAGGTATTGCAAGTTAAAAAAAAGCATTTCATTCTCTACAGATTTCTCAATTTATTGAACAATATTACTGATTAAGAGAGAAATCACTTAGTATATAGGCTTTAGGAGATAATTAGGATGGAAAACGACTAAAGTATATTAAAATGAGAGAAGTACCTAGTCTATATTATGCAACGATAATGGTGCTTAATGGTGCGATAATGGTGCTTTGCTTCTGAGATCAATCGAATTTTCAGAATTGCTTGATTCCGGTGGTAGTAGAAAATACTCGTTTGTGTCGATATTCGAAGTAGAACGGCAACCATGGTGATGATGATGATTTGATTTTGATAAGACATAAATGTGCTTATTCATTTTTACATTTTTCCCGTTTCTTGTTCAGATTAGTGAAACAAATCACGGAAACAATAAAAAAGATGACATTCGAGTGCATAGAGTTTTGATGTTCAATATTTATATACCAAGCTCAAGTTTTATAAACCCTTAAATGAATATTCTGCGATTCGCTCACACGTTTAATTTCTGGATGCAATTCAATATATGCACCAACATATTGGAGCAATGGCACATTTGTGGGGTTGAGTTAGGTTAGAAAAGAAAAGACCAAAAAGGCCTTAGTTTCATCGAAAATAGTCCTGTTGAGTGGTCTAGTTATTCTTCCAGTTCAAAGTGGTGGCATCCATATACTCCGATTCGGGATATTTGTGCTATGAAACAAATTTGTATCATTTTTCATTCATGTGAGAGGCAAATAGGACAATGTTATTTTTAATTTTTGAAATTTCTTTCTTGCTAATATTATGATATGTCACCAGTTACGTTTTATTGCTTGGCAGATTGAAATAACAGTACCAATCAATTTTGCAAAAAACTAAAGGAAAAAACTGTTTACATACAGTTAGTTCTAGTCTCTCATTTTGTAATAGGAAACTGTCGAAAATAGATTGATAGATCTTCCAAATTTAAAACCAATCTGTTGTTTCTGTTTGGTTTTCTCCGTAAACAATCAGTTTTTTGATTCAACGATAACCTCAATTTCTAGCAGTTCGCTAATGGTCTCAGAGAGTTCTGGGAAACGATAAGAAAAAAATTGTTTGTTTTGGTTTCTGACTAAATAGGAGTTCATACCCTTGCACCCTTCTGAGAACAAATTTGTCAAGTGGTTGAATATTGCCAGTGATCAAAAAACCTGGTAATTCTGCCAGCGCCTATACTTCCAAGGTTTGTTTCTATGGTTCCTGCCCCTCTACAGTTCTCACTCAAGTGCGATCCGAACCGGTGGGATGAGATGGTATTGTAACGAATCTGAAGCTGGTAGTTTCTTGTTTCGTCAATTCGTATTTCGTCACCTAGGGATATTTTACCAGTTATGACCCATTTTATTTTTGTTTCGTCAACTGCAAAATATACCTGCTTAAGGTGTTCTTGTTTCGTCACCTCATTCACCTTCTTCAAACAAAAAATCAAATATTTCCTCTTTATAATATTAGTGTAGATTATTGATTAATATAATATTATTATAAATGAGCATTAAAAAGAATTTAGGTTTACGGACTTTTATGGCCCTAGTAGTCCCAGTTGAGGTAGTTTCTTGTTTCGTCAATTCGTGTTTCGTCACCTAGAGAAATTTTACCTGTTATGACCCATTTTATTCTTGTTTCGTCAACTGCAAAATACACCTGCTTAAGGTGTTCTTGTTTCGTCACCTCATCTTTGCACCTGCGCTAGGCTAGGTAGTTCTAGTTCCAGTAGTTTCGGAGCCTATTCAATTCAAACAAAAAATCAAATCTTTCCTCTTTATAATATTAGTGTAGATTATTGATTAATATAATATTATTGTAAACAAGCATTAAAAAGAATTTAGGTTTAGGGACTTTTATAGCCCTAATAGTCCCAGTCGACGAATGCGGAATAAATTATTACCTACGAAAAGGTCAAAAGGTACAGGTGACGAAACAAGAAATTTTGGGGCAGCTGACGAATCACGAATTGACGAAACAAGAACAAATCCTGAAGCCACCCCTGACCGATATGTCGGTCAGCGAACAAACACATGACATCACCGCAAAAGGAATGAAGTTGGCAACTGCCGATTGAACTCTAGTTGAGTAACGAAACGACTATAGAATTCTAGAACGATCGTTACCGATATATAAGGCCGGCTTCTCGTCCAGAGAGGGCAGTTGAGTTCAGAAAGTGAATCGAGCGGTTAAACAAGGAATTCAAATAGTGGAAATAAATTAAGCGTTAGTTGCTAAGAGTTGTAAATAAATTAAGTTGTGATAGTGAAATATTGTTAGAAATAAATTTGTTTAAGACAGTTAATTCTGTAATTTGTTACAGAACTTCCGTGATCTGTCTGTATATGGTTGTTTGATTCTTATCTTTTTTGTAACCTTTGATTTTGACTATCAATGCGGGAATGTATGACATTGATATTTTATTATATTTTATTTTTTAGCTATTACAAGAAATTGTTTCACCTAAGTAATTGTGATTGTGTTATATGTTACATTATTTAATTATTTGTATTTTTTAATTTAACCACACACAAGGTTAAACCCTCAATGGATTTGCAATTTATTCATCATTACCTTCAAGATGTTAATTCTATTTTGTATGTAACATGGATGAATAAATATTATTATTATCACCATATCGATACAGTAAGTTCCTGAAACTAATTGTATATATGTATACCTATAATATACCTAATAATTTTATCAAATTTTAGATACCTGAAGGAATCTCCAAAGTAATATATAAACAGTCTCATATGTGGCAGTCATTCATTTCAAAGTCGAGCTGATACAAAGTGGTAGAAGAACAAAAATGAAAGTCAAAGTAAATTCATTGAAACTTCCAAAAATGAAAGGTGAGTTATTTTATTTGGTACAAATATACAGATGACTCAAAATATTTTTGAGTAGATTTTGTATGTTATTGTTATTGATTTATCTCTCAGCCAACTCGTGGTTTCTCATGTTATTATCATTGATTTTCAGAGGAATCCGTGACGATGTTTGATGACTTTCTTCAATTCATGAATTCCACAGATATGGATAACAGGAATTCGAAACAACAACATGAATGGCAGGAACTGCTAGACAAAGATCAACCCATTGAAGACGATTCAACCAGTGTTTCTCTTTGGTCCCTGCTGAATGAATTTTTTCAACCTTTACTATCTGATAAGAGTTTGAATGACTCTGGACTCTCAGAAATAGTGAAGTGCACACCAACTGATGTCACTTGTTCTCAACAAATTGAACAACATCGAAATAAGAGTTACTATGATATAATAGAGTGTGACGAAAATTATAGTAGTCCCGATCCAGTTCTGGATGAGAAAATGTTGAAAAGGGAGCAATATGAACGAAATAGGGCCTCCATATTGAAGAAGATTGCCCTAATGAATTCGACCGATGGAATATCAACTTCGGAACCATCAGAGGTCGAAGAGATGGAGAGGGTGTTCATTCCAAATATCGCAGATCGCGTTAAATCCAGGAAAAGAAAAATACAAAAAGAAATTCATGGACCAAAAAAACGTGTACATAAAAAAAGGAAGTCTTATAGCCTTCTGTCACAGGAAACATTTTTCAGATCATACATGGAAGGATTGCTCAATTGAAATGATCATTTCGCAAAATTATACTCATGTACTGACTAACAGAAGAGCAGACAAGTTCATGAGTTTGACATGGATTAGCAGGGCTGGGTTTAATGCTGTTCCAGAACCAAGGTAGGTGCAAAATCAAAAATTTGGAAGTTTTATGGAAGCTCTGCTGGACTTTGAAATTATTTGGTTTGCAGAATATGGAAGTAGCACATCAGTTTACTGAATTTCTTCACTAGGAGGAAGAGGATTTCTAATTTGACATCAGAATATTACAGGTCACTCATGCGAATCAGCGTTACAACTAACAGTTACAGAGTGAAAAAAAAAGTATTGATAGGAAAGAATATATTGTTGCTATATTTCTAGATTTCAAGCGTGCCTTTGAAACAATCAATAGGAAAACTTCAATCAATAAACTGAAGTATTATGGTGTGAATTGAAAACCTTTAAACTGGTTAGATACACAGTAAAAATAAAATTCTCAAAGTGAAGAAAATTATCTCGATTTAAAGAAATCTTGCTCTCCTATATTCACGAAGAAATATTTTTTTTAAGTGAGAAACATATTCTCTCAAGTTAAATTTGAATCATTATTTCAAATGGACTGAATAAATGGTTCTTTTAAGTAAAAAAAAATATTCCACCAAGATTGTGCATACATTTCAATAGAAATCATCACATTAGATCAAGAGAAGTAAATATGCATTCTTTAGTCTGAGCAAAATTTATCTCGAAGCAAAACTGTTTTGGGTTTTTAAAGATTGATGTTTTTACTTGGAACATTATTTAAATGTCTCCGTATGAGATATTAATTGTTTTCCTTTGAAGAAAAGCATTTTTCATTGGAACGCTTCTATTTATATAAATCAAATAAATTCATTTACTTCATCAGAGATGAACTTATGTTTCTGTTTATAAACTGTCCCTCTCGTTTGGATGTATTTAGTTACTTGAATCCAAAGTATCTCATCTATAATATGAACAGCTATAAGTGATAAGGGAAGAAA
The DNA here is from genome assembly GCF_025532065.1 of Leptinotarsa decemlineata. NCBI lineage: Eukaryota > Metazoa > Arthropoda > Insecta > Coleoptera > Chrysomelidae > Leptinotarsa > Leptinotarsa decemlineata. The sequence continues at coordinate 613,385 of NW_027412569.1, forward strand.
CTAAATAATACATTGCATATTATGATTGGTTTATTTGAAGCAATTGCAAATCATAAATATTATCCTGAAAAAGCATGTGATAAAAAACAAAACGTAATAGAGAACTAAATTTTCTCTGCTAATCTCTGCTTGAATATCAAATGCACACTTTTGAGAGATTATACAGTTATACTAATAACATAAATAAATATTCAATAAGAAAACATATATAAAAAAGGGACATATTCTTGACAAATTGCAAATTAACAAATAAAATGAAATCGAAGCCTATAAACAACATTACAACTCACACAAGAAAATGAATTAATTTATTAGTCATTTTACACAAATGAAGTTTTCAAAACTAGATGCCATTCTGGTAAATAACATTAAAAAAATCACTATCGTCCATCAAGTTCTGCAGTCTGCTTTTGTTTATCCATAATTTCCGGAACATCACTTGGATTCTGAAACGAAAAAAAAAATCAGCACATCATCCTTAGCCACCATTTCAAATATACAGAAAGGTAAGAATATGAAAACAGCAGCCACTTAACCAAAAAAAAAATGTTTTTCAATAAAACACTGTTTAAGTGGGTCTATTCCGTTAACCAACCCAATTGTTGTTCGCATGCGAATGATAATCCTCAAAATTTTAAACTAGTCTGAGGTCTTATTATTTATTATACGGTTCCTAGCAAGTTAAAAGGTGCTTAAACATTATTTGATCAGAAATAAATAATCAATTCAAAAGACGTGTTCAGTATTTATATTCATTATTATTTGTTTACTCTCTCATTTACCCTGTATATAATTATATTTAGTTTGATGTTCAGTTGTTGTAACTAAAACAAAGAGAATAAAAAAAACTTTTTTGACTGACATTGAATTTCAATATTTCGTTCTTCGAGACCGGATTTAACTTAGATATTCCAGGTAAAATACAACATTAATTGGTCCTTCGAGCCGGATTTAACTTAGATATTCCAGGTAAAATACAACATTAATTGGTCCTTCTACGCCTTTACCGAATCAACCTATTGAGACATGTCAAAAAATCGAAGAAGCGAGAGATTAGCGGAAAAACGGGAAAAGGAACCGATTTCTATCAGTAGTGAAAGGGAACAAGACAACATTTCTTCCCGTGGCTTACAGTTGGAGCAAGGTAATGACATTGATGACAAAAACTCCACTTGTAAGTACTCACATGCAGACAGCAAGAAGAAAATGTCACGGCAGGGTTCCATTCAAGAAAAGAAATCGATTAAGTCCAAAACTAGTAGCGCCCGTTCAGAAAAAGTCAAAAAAGAATTGATGATTCAGACAGAAATCAAGAAGAAAGAATTGGAGCAGAAATTATTGAAGAAAGAACAAGAGATTCTCGACTTACAATTAGCCTTCAAGTTGTCACAAATAGAATATGAATCTTCGGATGTATCAGTGGAAGATGAGTCTCCATCATGTGGATCAGGGTCAGTGATTAACAATGGTTCGAATGTTCAAAAATGGGTAAACGAGTTCACTTGGAATGGTAATAATGACACAAAAAATTGCACGCCTTGCTGTTCTCAGGTATGTGAACCATTTTCTACATTGTCAAACGCAGAAATATATCCTACTCCTAAAAATGCAAACAACTGTCAAAATGACGTTAGGAAAAATTTCAATTCACGAGAAACTAGTCAATCAATTGACAATAATGACATAAAGAAAATTTTGACTTGACAGAGTGTTCCGAAAGACTTGCCGAATTTTAATGGGGATCCTACAGAGTGGCCCAATTTCATTCACCAGTTTGAAAATTCTACTGCTTTGTGTGGTTATTCAAAAGAGGAGAATCAAAGCAGGTTACAGAAATGTCTTAAAGGTCCTGCCAAAAAAATAACACAAGCATTATTAATACTTCCGCAAAATGTTGATAAAGTAATAGAATTATTAAAAAATAGATTTGGTCGATCTGAACATATTATTACTTTATTACTCGATCGTTTGAGAAAATTTCCAATAATTGAGGAAGACAAATTAGATATTTTGATAGCATTTTCAGACGAAGTTAAAAATTTTGTATATACTGTCCAGTCATTGGAGGAGAATGAACACTTATGTAATCCTTTGCTATTACAAGAACTTCTGAATAAATTACCGACTTCTTACAAATTGAATTGGGTAGAATATATTACTGAGAAGACAGTAAAAAATAAACTCATTAAATTTTGTTCATGGTTAGGATCTAAAGCTAATGCAGCTCGTCAACTTCAAATTCCACAAATTTCAGAATTCAAGGCTAATAAAGAAAATTACAGAAATGAAGATATCACTTTAGCCACAAAATTTGTTAGCAAAAAATGCATTTGCTGTAAAGATCAATTTCATGGTTTATTTTCATGTCATGTTTTCAAGTCGTTTTCCGTTGATGAAAGATGGTCCTTTGCGACAAAGAATAGAATTTGTTTTTCTTGCCTGACACCTTTTCATGGTTTGAAAAATTGTAGAAGAAAAAAGATATGTACAGTAGATGGATGCAAGAGAGTACATCATGAGCTTTTACATAAAAATGAAGAGAATAGAGAAACAAATTCTACTTCGCAAGTCACTGATATTGAAACCAATTGTCATATTTCATCAAATAGACGAGTGTTACTGAAAATTTTACCAGTCTCTATTTCGAATGGCAAAAAAGAAATTGATACATATGCTCTTTTGGACGATGCTAGTACCATAACTTTAATTGATAAAGATCTCGCTGATGATTTGGATCTTGATGGTCCTCAAAAGTCTTTATGTATCCAATGGACAAATAATCAGACAGAAGAGCAGGATGACTCAAGAATTGTTACTTTCAAAATATCGTCAAAAACGTGTAATTCTAATTCGAATTTTTATTTGAGGCATGTTCGAACGATCAAAAATCTTTCATTGCCAAAACGAACTGTCGATATTGATCACATTTCTTTGAAATATCCTTATATTGACAACAAAATACAATCTATGATCGATGTACGTCCTAAAATTTTGATTGGTCAAGACAATTAGCCATTGTTGGTAAGCAAGAAAATAATTTCGGGGCCTTGGCATGGACCCGCACTCACGAAAACATTGTTAGGTTGGGTAGTCCACGGAAATTTACATCATAGTAATGATAATATGAATACATTTGTTTGTTTTGTGGATTTGAAAGAAAAAGATGAATTAGACATTTTCCATGACCTGATTAAAGAATCATTTCCTACTTCAAGACAATCTTTATCCAGAGAAGACATTAGAGCTCAAGAGATCATGGATTCTACAATGCGGAGAATAGGTGACACGTTTGAAACAGGACTGCTTTGGAAAAAGAGTAATCATCATTTACCGGAAAGTAAAAAAAATGCCATGAGAAGACTCGTTTGTACGGAAAGGAGAATGCACAAAGATGAAGAATTTGGTCGAATGTATTGCGAAAAGTTTGAAGATATGATTAAGAAAAATTATATATCGAAAATTTCTAATGCAGAAGATAATCTCGACGACGGAAAAATCTGGTATTTGCCACACTTCGGTGTCATGAATCCAAACAAACCCAATAAATTACAAATCGTATTTGATGCCTCTTCGATAAGTAATGGTAATTCCTTAAACGACTTTCTGCTGACAGGACCGGATTTGTACAATTTACTTCAAACAATTCTTCTGAATTTTAGAATAAAAAGATATGCGTTTTCAGTAGACATCAAAGAAATGTTTTTGAGAGTGAATGTCCGGAAAGAAGACAGATCAGCACAGAGAATTTTATACAGAGGAATGCGAAGAGATGATGATCCAGGTATATATGAAATAAATGTGGTATTTTTTGGTTCATCGTGTGGCCCGTGTTTAGCCCAGGAAGCCAAGAACAGAAATGCCAAAGAATTCCAAGAAGAATATCCTGAAGCGGTCAAAGCCATCATCAATGATCATTATATGGATGATTATCTTGGGGGAGCAGATAATGTCCAGGAGGCAAAACAATTGATAAGGGACGTAATATATGTACATAGTAAAGGTGGATTCATTATATGTAATTGGATTTCCAATAACCCGATTTTATTTCAAGACATAGATGACTCACTATTGGCCAAATTTGACGAAAATTTGAATTCTTCAGAGGAAAGAATTTTGGGTATATGGTGGAACCCCAAAAAAGATATCTTTCAATTCAAAACAAAATTCCATAAAATTGACAAAAATTTATTGGAAGGTAACAGAAGACCGACAAAACGAGAAGTACTCAAGATCGTCATGTCAGTCTTCGATCCCCTCGGATTTCTCGCAAACTTTTTGATACAAGGTAAAATCATATTACAGAAAACATGGAGAAGTCAGATAGGATGGGACGACGAAATACCAGACAGTTTGATTATCAAATGGGAGAAATTCATACAAGATTTGAGGAAAGTTGATGATTTTAAATTGCCAAGACAATATTGTGAAATGAATAGGTCCGATTCTGAAATTCAGCTTCATATCTTCTGTGATCCCTCTGAGAATGCGTATGCAAGTGTCGCATATTTGAGATGGTCTGGAAAAGATGGCATTAAAGTTTGTTTTTTGAACGCACGAACCAGAGTATCACCAATAAAACCACTATCTATACCAAGACTTGAACTACAGGCAGCATTAATTGCATCACGGCTGGGTTCAAGCTTAAAAAGCGTTTTGAACTTAAAAATTGATGATACAATATATTGGACTGACTCGAAAACAGTATTATATTGGATTCGATCGGAAGCTCGACGCTTCAAAATGTTCGTAGCGCAACGTTTGGGAGAAATTCAAGAGCTCACGAATACTTGTGATTGGAGATATGTTGGAACAAAAGAAAACGTGGCAGATGAAGCAACAAAGCAGTACTCGAAGATGGATTTTTCTCCTGACTGTAGGTGGTTAAAGGGACCAGAATTTTTGTACATGACCGCAGAATTTTGGCCTGTTGAAGAAAAATTCAGAACAAATAATAATGGACAAAAAGTAGACTTAGAAGAAAATAATGTACTGGTTCATGTAAATATGAACGATAAAGGAAATGTAGTTACGACTGATCCAAATAAATTCTCTAAGTGGCAAAAATTATTGAGATCAACCGCTTGGATATAAAGATTCATACAAAATTGTAAAACAAGAGCAAAAACTTCAGGTGAATTAGAAGTATCAGAATTAAATCAAGCTGAAAAAAATCTACTTAGCAGATGTCAAGAGGAAACATTTAGTGAAGAAATGAAATCTTTGAGAATTCATGGCATTGTGAAAAATACGAGTCGCCTGTATACATTGGATTGTTTCCTTGATGAAGAAGGCTTGATCAGATTGGGTGGAAGATTAGATAACTCCAAACTTTTAGATTTAGGACAAGACACTGTATTCAATAGCATGAGACAAAAGTTTTGGATACTACGTATGCGAAAAGCTATCCGCAGTTGCTGGACAAACTGCCAAAAGTGTAAGAACAGGAAATCCTTGCCGAAACCTCCGATTATGGGACAGCTTCCAACATGTAGAATAGAACGGACAGTGAGACCTTTTATAAAAACTGGAGTTGATTATTTTGGACCTCTTTTAGTTTCAGTCAAGAGAAGTCGGGAGAAGCGATATGGGGTGATATTCACTTGTATGGTTACACGAGCAATTCACTTAGAGATTGCACACGACCTGAGCACGGATGGTTTCATTCATGTTTTTCGACAATTTGGTAGTAGACGAGGTTTTCCGCAAGAGATGTATAGTGACAATGGAGGGAATTTTAAAGGAAGTGACAGAGAACTTCAAAAAAGTTTGGAATCGTTTGACCAAAATAAAATAAAGGAATTTTGTACGCTGAAAAATGTGAAATGGTTTTTCAACCCGCCATTAGCTCCTTTCATGGGTGGATCATGGGAGAGTTTGATAAAATCTATCAAGAAAAATGTGTCGGAAGTTCTTACAACAAGATACCCCCAGGAATATGTTTTAAGGACAGTATTTGCAGAAGTTGAGAATATTTTGAACTCGAGACCACTTACCCATGTACCCAATGATCCAGATGATATGGAGGCTCTAACTCCAAATCATTTTTTGATTGGAACTTGTTATTCAGCGTTACCTTGTGCTGAAACTGATGAAAGGGATTTGTGTTTATTGAACAAATGGAAGGCAGCACAAAAGCTCACAGATTTATTTTGGCAAAGGTGGGCTAAAGAATATCTACCATCTCTAGCAAAACGAGATAAATGGCACCAGCAGAGAAGAAATGTCAAAATAGGGGATATTGTTCTATTTTATGACTCCAATAGTCCACGGAACATTTGGCTGAAAGGAAGAATTACAAATGTTCACCCTGGGAAGGATGGCAAAATCAGAGTGGTTGATGTTGTTACAGCTTCTGGAACAACATTCAAACGAGCTGTATCTACACTTCGCATACTTGATGTATTCAAAGAGAAGTCTCCCGAGAATAATCAGATTTGAAGTAATTTCTTTCATTCGAATCAATTACTGCGGGAGAGAATGTTCAGTATTTATATTCATTTTTATTTGTTTACTCTCTCATTTACCCTGTATATAATTATATTTAGTTTGATGTTCAGTTGTTGTAACTAAAACAAAGAGAATAAAAAAAACTTTTTTGACTGACATTGAATTTCAATATTTCGTTCTTCGAGACCGGATTTAACTTAGATATTCCAGGTAAAATACAACAAGAAGTACCTCAAATCCCTTTGAAGTGGACAGAAGTCTATACAGAAAAATTGCCTTTAAAAATAATAATTTTGGAATCGTTATAGGTGAGTATTATCAGAGGATCAATGAAAAATATAAAATGTTTCACTAAAAAAATGTGACTTATGATCATACAAACTCACTTGAAGGAATATGATTCGCTATTTGAATAACAGCATTCACTGTTTTCATGTTTTTGGAAATTCATATTTCATCTCTAGTGAGTTTGGTAATATTTCTACCTATTTCTTACATTCCTAAAGGAAATCTATCAAATGATTTTAAGCTGAGTAGGATATATTCAATTTGTTCCCGATTAATAACATAAAAACATTTCTGAAGTGATTACAGAAAGCAAAGACGTTTCGGATTTCAACAAATATTTACATGTTGAAATCAAAAAGTGGCTGTCACATATAGAAGCTTTTTATACCTACTGGTGCCTATTTTGGTATTTTTTGTATCACAATTTATTGTCGAAACTATAAGTACCGCTATGTTTCAATGAAAACTGAATTCGGTCTAAGAGAAAATAAAATTTCATTTAGAGAAAATGCTCTTATTTGAAACAAGATGAAATATATATTCAAAACAAGAGATTGGCAAATTTGAATCAACGTGGAGGATTTTTCAGTTCAAATTAATATACGCTTGCAGAGCTTGGCAAATGTAATAATGCATGTATGAAAAATTATGGAGCATTGGTTAAATTTTCGCAAAATTAAAAGTTGCCGTCAAAGTTTACCACTTTCTCTTCGCTACTACGTATACAACGCGGTACTTACTGTTATAGCGGAGTTTTATCCAATTATAATACTTACCCATGAAAATATCTTTCAACTGTGGAAGACCCCAGTCTTGTAAAATCTGTTCCATTATGGTAGATACAACATAATCGGAAAGAAATTGCACTGCCTACAGACACATAAAACACTTCCTCCTCAAATTCGCAACACACCAACATCACTTTCCAACACATACTGGCGCGTACGCGATGCTTTCAACGGAATTCCCCGCTCCCCTCTCACTTAAGAGGGTCATAGAAAGACCAGAACACCACAGGTTTTTTCAAACTAAAATGAATGAAATACTTCTTTAAAAGAAACCCTGTTCATTCTATACAAGATTCCTGTTATTTTCAGTCGATCATAATATAGTTTTGTATGTAGATTCACAAAAGTCTTGTTATACACGAATTGAGTTATTTGAAGGGATACAGTATTAAATTCAAACAAACTCTATGTGTTCAGATCAAGTTGATATTGCTCTCCATTTGAAACAGTTTATTTTTCCCTTCAAATAGGTGGTGGATTTTGAGATGATATTATATTTTCTTGATTCAAAATAGTTCATCTTCTCAATGATATAATCAAACGAATGATGTCGTTGAAAGGCCAAGAAATTTGATTTCTTTGTTGAAAAAAGTATGATTTTCTGGTGGAACATGGCGACGTTGGCATAAAGTAATAGTTTTTCCAATAGAGATAAAAATTTCAAAGCAACCTATTATCTTCTTTTAAAGAAATACTTTTTACTGTGTTGAGCAAAGAAGTCAAATGACTAAAATTTGTGATGTAATGTCAGATCAAATTATAAATGACAAAGATGTACCACAAGGCAGTGTTTTCGGAGCACTGCTATTCATTCTTTATATAAATGATATCAACTATGTACCTGGTTCACACCACATTAATTTATTTGCTGATATACTTGTATATACGGAAAACTGTGATTTGAAAGAAGGTGTACAAAATATCAATATATCTTTAAAGAACATTGAATTATATCTACAAGTGAATAAACTCAAATTAAATATCAATAAATCTAAGGCAATGAGTAGTGTAACAAAGAGACTTCTGGCGCAAAATCCCATGTATTTTCTTATGGAGCTAAACTTTCTGCAATTTTTGGTTCAAACAGGAGTGGGGGAAACGTGTGACGTCATCGACGCAGGATGGAACGAGTTTCGTAGCGATTCAAGCAAACGTGTGACGTCATCGACGCAGGATGGAACGAGTTTCGTAGCGATTCAAGCATTCACGGCCCCCTTAGTACTCCACATCACCGCTCATGCCCTCTTGCGACTCTTCCTCACCCCTCGGCCCCCTTGGTACTCCACCTAACCTATCAGCTCCCTCGGCCCCTTCAGTCACGTGATTTTAAATAAAAAAAGTTTATAGTTATGAGATTCGAACCTGGGTCGTCCGCGCCGTAGACATTGTCCTTAGCCTCTACACCATCGTAAGATATTGAAGTTAACTGCGAATGTTGGGTATTTATAGCGTTAGTTTTGTCAGGACCGAAATTGACTCATTCATTATACTTGACAGCATTATTTTTGATTTCCGTAGAATGTAATCGTCATTATCATATTGAAGATAGGAAAATATACTTAGATTTGGGAAAATAATTAATATTTCATGTAAAGATGTGTATGTGTGTGTAAGAGCGAGAGGCGCGTGTGACGTAATCGATGCAAAGAGAGATGGAGATTGAGGTTTTACCGGTTGCTAGTGCAAGCAGGTGTTGCCAGTTGTACAATAAATCAATGTTTATGGAGTAATGTAGCGTTGCCGGTTTGAAAATTAAGTTATAGAATACACAGAGTCATCTATGAGTCACTAGCTGAACTATCTATTGGTTGAAGAAGGACACTGTAAACACTAGACTCATAAGACTGCATCTGTCAAATGTCAATACATGCCAGCATGTCAGGTTCGGCGTTGCCAGTTGTACAATAAATCATTGTTTATGGGGCAATGTAGCGTTGCCGGTTTTGGAATTGATCGTGAACTACTCGACGAAAATTGGAAGCGCGAAAGTTATATATTAATAATAATGAATCAGATTCAAGAAAAAACATTACAGATTAATGAGGCTGTATCGTTTCAAAGTGTGATCCCTCAGTGTTACAAGGTATCTCAAAATACATCATTGAAAACAAACATGACGTCGAAGTGTACAGGGTGCGTCAAAATATACCATTTAAGAAAAAACATGTCAGTTCAACAGAAGTCTAGCATTCCAACATGCCAAAAGGGCACTATGTTTCGTATCTTTGTTAACCAAGTTAGCATCATCAGGAGAAAGAGGAGATTCAAAAGTGTCGAGAGGTTAAGCGTTGTGGACTTAACGTGAGGGCAATGGGAGAGCGAAGTATTCGACAATGACATTTCAAAATACGTGGTTTTCCGTGCGTTTTCGATCGTTTTTCGTGCGTTGACGATCGTTTTTCGTGCGTTTTCGACCGTTTTACGTGCGTTTACGGTCGTTTTTCGTGCGCTTTCGATCGTTTTTCGTGCGCTTTCGAACGTTTTGCATACGTTTTCTATTTTTTGTTGAGGGTATCATAAGGCGGTGAGGTTAGATAAATGATTTGGAAATTTATTATACATTTTTATTTTGGTAATATATCACAAAGCCATTTGTATAAAATATCTACGTTTCGGAGACTGCAATTGTAGTTGGTTCGCTTGCGAATGTGATGCATACAGGGTGAGGTACCTTCGTTGTTGTCGAATGTGGGAACCAACCATGTTGTATTGTCATAGCCCTCCAAATTCACAACGCGTGTCGGTATATTCAACTCGTGAAATTTTTCAGTTAGAAAGTCATATTTTTGATGTCCTCGCACATAAATGACATCGACACCTTGTAGATTCTCCATGAGGATGGCATCCAATTGATTATATTCCACAAAGCCAGAGGAATACCTCAATCCGTGAATGTTTCGCTCCAAGTAACAGGCGGTACGACGATCTTCTTTACTCAAACTGGAAAATGGTGTGTTTGGCAGCAGTAAAAAGTTACTACACTGAATTCCAATCCTAATGGCTATTTCTTTAGGATGGAATTTTTGCTCGACGGTGAAGCCTTGAATATCTACAACAGCTATTCTCATGTTGACTCTTCGATTGATACTGAAGCAAAATAACATGTTCAGTTCCATTTTTTAATAATTTCGCTGAGTGGGAGGTGTTCTATGACAGTGTCGTGCACAATTATGCAATAGGCTCTAGTATTTTGAGGAAATCCCTCGGATGCTTCGATTTCAAGTTTTACATCAACACTGGAACTTTTGATGCTCTCATCCCTTCTGGAACAATCGATGACAAAGAGAGCTTTGTCCGTGAAGACGGTGGAAGTAAGAAGAGGATTATGTTGATTGGTTATTTTGTAGCTGAGACCAAATTGTGAGTAGTTGAAATAAGCTTGCGAAAAATTCCCCTTTGCAAAATTCAAATGCATATTTTCCTTGGGGTAATTCTCACCGTTAAGAGTGAGCGTTATATTGGTAATATTCAAATGATTGAATATTGTTGGATCATTGTTGACTTTAGTGTAGTCACGATTTTTTTGGAAACATACAATTACATAGCGAGGGCTTTCGAGGAACGAAGAAGTCTTGACGGCCCATATTTCATTTTTTGCACCTTGTGTGAGAGCTGGCAGCATATGAAGTTCCCATTTTCTGAACGGTATGAGAATAGGAGTGTCTGCTTGGATAGCTTTCAAAAGTTGCAATTTAATTTGATCATGCGGAAAGAGTCGTTTAACTTTCAGTTCGATATTTTCAATTTCCAATTTAACTTCCGTTTTCGGTGTTAGTGCAGCAGGAGTCTCTTCTATTTTGAAACAGTTGCTATCATCTCCAGCTCGTACTAATCGAATGGTATGTTTACCGTAGGAAACACACTGATAATCGTTGAAGATATTCAAAAAATGCTTGATGGGTATGAGCATGTTGAATGTTAGATGAGTTGTGTTGATGGCGCCTGTATTGTTGGGAAAAGTCCAACCGGAGGTGGCCAAGTGTTTGATATCTTCGTCGGTGTAGATGAGAAAGCCTCTAACAGTACTAACAATTCCAAGTTCACGAACTGCTTCCAATTCCTTACCACTCTGCTCATAACTAGCAGATTGAAACATGAAAGCACCAGCATTGTTTACGAATGACACCTTACCGTCCCCTTTAGTTTTCTCAACTTTTCCACTAATGAACAGCAGACTATCGTACAAAGCATCGTAGGCATCAGATTGATTGATGTTAATTTCAATAACATCGTTGTTGCGAAAAGATTTGACATATGGATAGTAGGTCCGCCATTCTATCTTTTGTATGGACTCATCGATTTGCGGTTTTCGGAAAATGTTGAACACTTGATTGGACAACATGATAACCAAGAGATTCCAGAAACAATTTATTTTCCGTTGTCAATAGTTGTCGACTAGTGAAGGTCTTGGTGAAGACTGATTTGGGGTATGGAGGTGTATTATTTTTATAGATAGTCAGCACCATACTTCCGCTTCAATTCCAAACGAATTATTATTTCTTCGTTTCGGAAATCAATGAGCCTAGAATGTTGGTCGAGCACTCGCAGCGTGATATTGTTTATTTCGTCTCTATGTGCAATAGGTAGGTAAATGGGGTGATTAGGTATTTCGTCAATTGCATACCCCGGATCAACACCAACAGCAAATTCGTATATCGTATGAGTCGGTGTGTCGTTGTAGAAGGCTCCAAACGTAATGTTGCTATCTATGTGTATGGTGCGTACTTTAATGATATCCACAGGTAGATCGGATTCGTGATGTAAGTTTGGTTTGAGAACAGTAGATGAAAACCCCAGTATGTGAGCCAAGCTATTTGCAGGTCGGAAATCAATCGAGTGCTTCAGACAGAATATTTCACTTTTCAGGGTATTATTATTCGGTTTCAGATAGAAAAAATCCTCAGGGTTTTCCTTGAACGTTTTAGGCGTGATGTATTTGTTTATTAATTCTTCAATGTCACCAATTTCGTAAGATCCAAGAGGTATATCGATGCTTTTCTGTTTAGTTTTGTCAGCGTTTTCATAGTAGTAGAATTTCGTACCTTCTTCAATGTTGGGTATACTGTTGTACGAATGGAAACTGAGCAAAGCCAAAGTATATTCAGAATCAGAATCTAATCGAATGGGTGGATTGAAATCGATGGAGAGCGTCGAAGAACGACTCGTTAGCGTTAATATCATAGACATGACTGATATAATGTCAGTATGACATCTCCTTAAATAATGATTGAAACAATAACAACAACATTTTGCATAAAAATCATTTATTTCTACAATAATAACATTCTATTTGCGAACTCACAGGACCATAATACATTGCTTTTTGTAGCGATGACGCAGCTGATGTAGGTGGTGGTACCTCATGTCGGTAATGGATGAAACATGATAAACGAATCTGCAAAGCGAATCGATGTTGGTAGTCCTTTGGTAATCTATGCCAAACATCCAATAATTCCCAAGGTTGAGCATTCTCAATCAAATAGTCGATCGATAAAGTTTTCAATTCAGCATCGGTTAAATCTCGCAAAGATTTATCTCCAACCATTTTTGCAGACATTATGGAGCAGAAACTGTAGGCACAGATGTCCGCAATTACTCTGGTCAAAATTTTGATACTGATCATTGTTATATGTAATCGTTATACCCCCTCCAAAATATCTGACCAATTCCATTGGAGGTTTGAGATTACCGAAACTATCAAAGTATTGTACAGCATTGCCGTTTTTAATGTAAGCTACCCAATGAGTGCCTTTATTCAATCGAGAATCCAAGTTCAATACAGCACATTCTCGCAGTCGAGGACCACGAGTTGGCAACGTGTCGCGCATAAAGACTCCACGAAAATGTGGAATTCTCATTTGACGGGCACATTTTTGAATTTCCGAATCGTATAATGCTCTATGGGGTAGCTTCAGTAGGAGTTTTTTTGCTTTTTCAAGTAAAGACCTCGCCCTTTGCGTTGCTGTTGTTTCTTTAGGAACAGACCAAATCCTCGAGGTGTTTTGCGTAGGTACAAACCGGAACCTAAATGTTCCATAGCTTTATTGTGACGTTGATCTTCTTCAAGTTTCTTTTTGGCATTTTTAGCATCTATTACGGTTTTTGCGATAGCGCCTGCTCCACCTGCCAACGAACCCAAAGCTGAAAGGGCAGCGAATATAGGGATGAGGGGAAGAATTCCTCCAGATTTTGCTTCAAATGGTATTATCCTAGGTATCCGTATGTTTTTACGTCCTCCAGCTTGACTCAATGCCATTTTAGCAGCTCGCAAAGCCGAAGCACTAGATTTCTTAATATTGGTAGGATGTGGCTTCCAATTTTTAGTAATTTTTTGAAGCATATTACGTCGAAAGGACAACCCCATGCCGAACTTACGTTTCGCTTTCATTGTTGTAGTAACGAGCCAAGCTGCAGCTTTTTCACCAAATCTAGCGTCTTTCGATTTAACGCGTTCCCAAGCTCTATTTTCCAACACTTGATCTGCTTTATGACGGTCTTCTAATGAGTCGCTTTGAGAGTACGCGATATCGTGATCTTTACAATATTCGTCCAAAGGATTTACACCGGTGTCACCGCGTTCCAATCTCTTTTTCAATTTGGTGCCTGGTCCGCAAAACTGATAACCAGGTAGATGTAATTCGAACGGGAGCTTATTGATAATCGAATTGACGACACCTGCACCGGAGTAAGTCAACATTGAGAATGATTGGGTGATGACTGTGATGTTTTTATTTATAAGCGTAGCGCACTCATTATCCAGCATCACATCATGAAAGTCGTTCAACAAGACAAGACATTACCTATTGAAAATTTAGACTTTTTGAATGAAGCCAACAATAGTAGTGTAGTTGGGAAGCATGGTATATTATTACCCAATTCGTTTCGTGCAATAATTTGTGGGCCGAGTGGTTGTGGAAAGACAAACGCTATCTTAACATTGCTATTCCACCAGAATGGCGCCAAATTTGAAAATATCTACGTATATTCAAAATCATTGTATCAACCTAAATATCAAGTGATTCAAGAAATTTTCAGTAAAGTCAAGGGGTTGGGATATTATCCGTTCAGGGAAAATGAGGATATCATAAGCCCTCACGAAGCCAAATCAAATTCCATATTCATTTTCGACGATGTCGCATGTGATGGCCAACAGAAAATTCGCGAATATTATTCTGTATGTAGGCATAAGAACATTGACGCCGCCTATCTTTGTCAGACATATTCAAAAATCCCCAAACAATTGATACGAGACAATAGCAATATGATTGTACTTTTCAAACAGGATGAAATGAATTTGAAACATGTATTCGATGAACACGTCTCTCCCGACATGTCTTTCGATGAATTCAAGAGAATGTGTGCCGAATGTTGGCAACATCGATATGGAACCGTTGTAATAATGAAAGATTTCGATAAGAATGGTGGACGTTATCGTCAAGGATTCGACAAATATATAAGTATACACAGTGCGTGATGTAGTATCATTCACCATCATGAAACCGTTGAGCAAAGAAGTTGATGTTATTCGAAAGAATAAGATCAACGAAATTGCACGCATCATTCGAAAAAAATATTTGGCTCTGAAATTGGGCAAATCCGAAGAAGATGAGTCATTGCAAAGATTTTTCAAACCTCTGTCTATTCCATTGAGGAAAATAGCTAATAAAACAGCAACACAGTCAGCTAGTACCCCATTGAAAACTGAGGCAAAAACCGAAGTCAAACAAGAGACAGTGGAAGAGCCTGAAACGACTCCATTCCAATCCCTCGTACATGTTGCAGGTACAGATGAGGATGACGATGATGATGATGAAAACGTCTTTAGTGGGTATGCAGAAGACGAACAAGACGACAACGTTGCGTCAGGCATAAATGAACAAGTTTTAGAAGAATATATCGATCAATATCCGATAATGTCTCAACCGTACATTAAAAAACATTGGGGAAATGACAAGGAAATCGACAAAGTATACGGTCCCATATATGATGGGGTATCTTCAAAATGGTTCCTAGGCCAAAAGGAAATCGATTTTGACAAGCGTAGCGGAAACATAAAATTGGCTGGGTATCACTGGAAAGGAACACCCGGTATATATGAACTGTTATTTCTCGACATGCCTGAAAATTATAACACTGAGGATTTGAATGTATACAAAAAGATTTTGAATTTATCGAGCGCTCACAAGAATTCGGCTGGGCATCTAAAAGGCACACAGAGATACAAGTACACCAACATAATCAAACCGTTGTTTCCTACAGCAGGAAATCGTCGTAAAACTGGTACTGGGTTTTTTCAACCTAAAACACCTCTCACTACTACTACTGCGATGACATCATGTCTACCCAAAACGTCACCTCTTGCAATGACATTCAATACGAAACCCATTGAATACATTTATTGGGACGATCCCAACGAGCTATGCGAACGTCTCAAATTATTGCTAGCCTCTCGAGATGCAGGAAATACTTCGCACAACAATGAAATCATTGCCATTTTGAATGAACTCAAAGAGGCAAAAATAATTCTATAAGATACACTACGTTCCCCAATACATTATCATTTTCAAAATGGTTATCGATAAGTTTGGACGTAGCGACAGCAACAGAAAGCGAAAATTGCCAACGCCCTCTGGAGGATGTTTGTTGCATTATACCTCAGATGGTAATATTCATTGTGGTGATGTGAAATTGTGTCATGTGAAGAGCCCCACCACTGATTACGATGTTGCTAATAAAAAGTATGTGGATGGAACCGATAATGAACTTGCTTCATTTATATATCAACTAGCTAAGAAACACGAAAAACAAATGATCCAAGTAAATGAAAAACTAACCAAATTTCAAGGTGACATCTCCAAACAAATTACCGAAATAAATTCTACTATCAAGGAAATCAAAAAGATACAAAATAAAGTTCAAGCAAAACCATAATAAAAGAGCGGGGTTCACACATCTTCTCCATCAGTCGTCATGACTTCCAAAGACAAGATTCAACTTGTCAACGAACTACATAAACCAATTAGAAAAAATTATCCTCGACGCCGTACAGTTATCAAAGGAATAGATGACTTATGGCAGATGGACTTGGCTGAGATGAGATCGTTCGCTCACCAAAATCGAAATTTCAAACTGATTCTAGTCGTCATAGATTGTTTTTCGAAATTTGTGTGGACTCGACCACTGAAATCAAAAACGGGAGAGGAAATTACGAAAACGTTTGCAGATATCTTGACACATACGAAACGTTGTCCAAAAAATTTACAAACCGATCAAGGTAAAGAATTTTACAACAATAAGTTTCAAACTTTGATGAAAAAACATGGAATAAATCACTACAATACGTACAGTATCACGAAGGCTTCTATGGCTGAACGTATCATTGAGTGTCGCGTATCATTGTAGGATTTTGTGATTTCAGGCAAGACATTCAACCATTTGTAGGTGCCATTCAGACTAAAATATTTGAAAAGTCTTTCTTTTAACGTTCTAATGATACGTTCAGCCATAGAAGCCTTCGTGATACTGTACGTATTGTAGTGATTTATTCCATGTTTTTTCATCAAAGTTTGAAACTTATTGTTGTAAAATTCTTTACCTTGATCGGTTTGTAAATTTTTTGGACAACGTTTCGTATGTGTCAAGATATCTGCAAACGTTTTCGTAATTTCCTCTCCCGTTTTTGATTTCAGTGGTCGAGTCCACACAAATTTCGAAAAACAATCTATGACGACTAGAATCAGTTTGAAATTTCGATTTTGGTGAGCGAACGATCTCATCTCAGCCAAGTCCATCTGCCATAAGTCATCTATTCCTTTGATAACTGTACGGCGTCGAGGATAATTTTTTCTAATTGGTTTATGTAGTTCGTTGACAAGTTGAATCTTGTCTTTGGAAGTCATGACGACTGATGGAGAAGATGTGTGAACCCCGCTCTTTTATTATGGTTTTGCTTGAACTTTATTTTGTATCTTTTTGATTTCCTTGATAGTAGAATTTATTTCGATAATTTGTTTGGAGATGTCACCTTGAAATTTGGTTAGTTTTTCATTTACTTGGATCATTTGTTTTTCGTGTTTCTTAGCTAGTTGATATATAAATGAAGCAAGTTCATTATCGGTTCCATCCACATACTTTTTATTAGCAACATCGTAATCAGTGGTGGGGCTCTTCACATGACACAATTTCACATCACCACAATGAATATTACCATCTGAGGTATAATGCAACAAACATCCTCCAGAGGGCGTTGGCAATTTTCGCTTTCTGTTGCTGTCGCTACGTCCAAACTTATCGATAACCATTTTGAAAATGATAATGTATTGGGGAACGTAGTGTATCTTATAGAATTATTTTTGCCTCTTTGAGTTCATTCAAAATGGCAATGATTTCATTGTTGTGCGAAGTATTTCCTGCATCTCGAGAGGCTAGCAATAATTTGAGACGTTCGCATAGCTCGTTGGGATCGTCCCAATAAATGTATTCAATGGGTTTCGTATTGAATGTCATTGCAAGAGGTGACGTTTTGGGTAGACATGATGTCATCGCAGTAGTAGTAGTGAGAGGTGTTTTAGGTTGAAAAAACCCAGTACCAGTTTTACGACGATTTCCTGCTGTAGGAAACAACGGTTTGATTATGTTGGTGTACTTGTATCTCTGTGTGCCTTTTAGATGCCCAGCCGAATTCTTGTGAGCGCTCGATAAATTCAAAATCTTTTTGTATACATTCAAATCCTCAGTGTTATAATTTTCAGGCATGTCGAGAAATAACAGTTCATATATACCGGGTGTTCCTTTCCAGTGATACCCAGCCAATTTTATGTTTCCGCTACGCTTGTCAAAATCGATTTCCTTTTGGCCTAGGAACCATTTTGAAGATACCCCATCATATATGGGACCGTATACTTTGTCGATTTCCTTGTCATTTCCCCAATGTTTTTTAATGTACGGTTGAGACATTATCGGATATTGATCGATATATTCTTCTAAAACTTGTTCATTTATGCCTGACGCAACGTTGTCGTCTTGTTCGTCTTCTGCATACCCACTAAAGACGTTTTCATCATCATCATCGTCATCCTCATCTGTACCTGCAACATGTACGAGGGATTGGAATGGAGTCGTTTCAGGCTCTTCCACTGTCTCTTGTTTGACTTCGGTTTTTGCCTCAGTTTTCAATGGGGTACTAGCTGACTGTGTTGCTGTTTTATTAGCTATTTTCCTCAATGGAATAGACAGAGGTTTGAAAAATCTTTGCAATGACTCATCTTCTTCGGATTTGCCCAATTTCAGAGCCAAATATTTTTTTCGAATGATGCGTGCAATTTCGTTGATCTTATTCTTTCGAATAACATCAACTTCTTTGCTCAACGGTTTCATGATGGTGAATGATACTACATCACGCACTGTGTATACTTATATATTTGTCGAATCCTTGACGATAACGTCCACCATTCTTATCGAAATCTTTCATTATTACAACGGTTCCATATCGATGTTGCCAACATTCGGCACACATTCTCTTGAATTCATCGAAAGACATGTCGGGAGAGACGTGTTCATCGAATACATGTTTCAAATTCATTTCATCCTGTTTGAAAAGTACAATCATATTGCTATTGTCTCGTATCAATTGTTTGGGGATTTTTGAATATGTCTGACAAAGATAGGCGGCGTCAATGTTCTTATGCCTACATACAGAATAATATTCGCGAATTTTCTGTTGGCCATCACATGCGACATCGTCGAAAATGAATATGGAATTTGATTTGGCTTCGTGAGGGCTTATGATATCCTCATTTTCCCTGAACGGATAATATCCCAACCCCTTGACTTTACTGAAAATTTCTTGAATCACTTGATATTTAGGTTGATACAATGATTTTGAATATACGTAGATATTTTCAAATTTGGCGCCATTCTGGTGGAATAGCAATGTTAAGATAGCGTTTGTCTTTCCACAACCACTCGGCCCACAAATTATTGCACGAAACGAATTGGGTAATAATATACCATGCTTCCCAACTACACTACTATTGTTGGCTTCATTCAAAAAGTCTAAATTTTCAATAGGTAATGTCTTGTCTTGTTGAACGACTTTCATGATGTGATGCTGGATAATGAGTGCGCTACGCTTATAAATAAAAACATCACAGTCATCACCCAATCATTCTCAATGTTGACTTACTCCGGTGCAGGTGTCGTCAATTCGATTATCAATAAGCTCCCGTTCGAATTACATCTACCTGGTTATCAGTTTTGCGGACCAGGCACCAAATTGAAAAAGAGATTGGAACGCGGTGACACCGGTGTAAATCCTTTGGACGAATATTGTAAAGATCACGATATCGCGTACTCTCAAAGCGACTCATTAGAAGACCGTCATAAAGCAGATCAAGTGTTGGAAAATAGAGCTTGGGAACGCGTTAAATCGAAAGACGCTAGATTTGGTGAAAAAGCTGCAGCTTGGCTCGTTACTACAACAATGAAAGCGAAACGTAAGTTCGGCATGGGGTTGTCCTTTCGACGTAATATGCTTCAAAAAATTACTAAAAATTGGAAGCCACATCCTACCAATATTAAGAAATCTAGTGCTTCGGCTTTGCGAGCTGCTAAAATGGCATTGAGTCAAGCTGGAGGACGTAAAAACATACGGATACCTAGGATAATACCATTTGAAGCAAAATCTGGAGGAATTCTTCCCCTCATCCCTATATTCGCTGCCCTTTCAGCTTTGGGTTCGTTGGCAGGTGGAGCAGGCGCTATCGCAAAAACCGTAATAGATGCTAAAAATGCCAAAAAGAAACTTGAAGAAGATCAACGTCACAATAAAGCTATGGAACATTTAGGTTCCGGTTTGTACCTACGCAAAACACCTCGAGGATTTGGTCTGTTCCTAAAGAAACAACAGCAACGCAAAGGGCGAGGTCTTTACTTGAAAAAGCAAAAAAACTCCTACTGAAGCTACCCCATAGAGCATTATACGATTCGGAAATTCAAAAATGTGCCCGTCAAATGAGAATTCCACATTTTCGTGGAGTCTTTATGCGCGACACGTTGCCAACTCGTGGTCCTCGACTGCGAGAATGTGCTGTATTGAACTTGGATTCTCGATTGAATAAAGGCACTCATTGGGTAGCTTACATTAAAAACGGCAATGCTGTACAATACTTTGATAGTTTCGGTAATCTCAAACCTCCAATGGAATTGGTCAGATATTTTGGAGGGGGTATAACGATTACATATAACAATGATCAGTATCAAAATTTTGACCAGAGTAATTGCGGACATCTGTGCCTACAGTTTCTGCTCCATAATGTCTGCAAAAATGGTTGGAGATAAATCTTTGCGAGATTTAACCGATGCTGAATTGAAAACTTTATCGATCGACTATTTGATTGAGAATGCTCAACCTTGGGAATTATTGGATGTTTGGCATAGATTACCAAAGGACTACCAACATCGATTCGCTTTGCAGATTCGTTTACCATGTTTCATCCATTACCGACATGAGGTACCACCACCTACATCAGCTGCGTCATCGCTACAAAAAGCAATGTATTATGGTCCTGTGAGTTCGCAAATAGAATGTTATTATTGTAGAAATAAATGATTTTTATGCAAAATGTTGTTGTTATTGTTTCAATCATTATTTAAGGAGATGTCATACTGACATTATATCAGTCATGTCTATGATATTAACGCTAACGAGTCGTTCTTCGACGCTCTCCATCGATTTCAATCCACCCATTCGATTAGATTCTGATTCTGAATATACTTTGGCTTTGCTCAGTTTCCATTCGTACAACAGTATACCCAACATTGAAGAAGGTACGAAATTCTACTACTATGAAAACGCTGACAAAACTAAACAGAAAAGCATCGATATACCTCTTGGATCTTACGAAATTGGTGACATTGAAGAATTAATAAACAAATACATCACGCCTAAAACGTTCAAGGAAAACCCTGAGGATTTTTTCTATCTGAAACCGAATAATAATACCCTGAAAAGTGAAATATTCTGTCTGAAGCACTCGATTGATTTCCGACCTGCAAATAGCTTGGCTCACATACTGGGGTTTTCATCTACTGTTCTCAAACCAAACTTACATCACGAATCCGATCTACCTGTGGATATCATTAAAGTACGCACCATACACATAGATAGCAACATTACGTTTGGAGCCTTCTACAACGACACACCGACTCATACGATATACGAATTTGCTGTTGGTGTTGATCCGGGGTATGCAATTGACGAAATACCTAATCACCCCATTTACCTACCTATTGCACATAGAGACGAAATAAACAATATCACGCTGCGAGTGCTCGACCAACATTCTAGGCTCATTGATTTCCGAAACGAAGAAATAATAATTCGTTTGGAATTGAAGCGGAAGTATGGTGCTGACTATCTATAAAAATAATACACCTCCATACCCCAAATCAGTCTTCACCAAGACCTTCACTAGTCGACAACTATTGACAACGGAAAATAAATTGTTTCTGGAATCTCTTGGTTATCATGTTGTCCAATCAAGTGTTCAACATTTTCCGAAAACCGCAAATCGATGAGTCCATACAAAAGATAGAATGGCGGACCTACTATCCATATGTCAAATCTTTTCGCAACAACGATGTTATTGAAATTAACATCAATCAATCTGATGCCTACGATGCTTTGTACGATAGTCTGCTGTTCATTAGTGGAAAAGTTGAGAAAACTAAAGGGGACGGTAAGGTGTCATTCGTAAACAATGCTGGTGCTTTCATGTTTCAATCTGCTAGTTATGAGCAGAGTGGTAAGGAATTGGAAGCAGTTCGTGAACTTGGAATTGTTAGTACTGTTAGAGGCTTTCTCATCTACACCGACGAAGATATCAAACACTTGGCCACCTCCGGTTGGACTTTTCCCAACAATACAGGCGCCATCAACACAACTCATCTAACATTCAACATGCTCATACCCATCAAGCATTTTTTGAATATCTTCAACGATTATCAGTGTGTTTCCTACGGTAAACATACCATTCGATTAGTACGAGCTGGAGATGATAGCAACTGTTTCAAAATAGAAGAGACTCCTGCTGCACTAACACCGAAAACGGAAGTTAAATTGGAAATTGAAAATATCGAACTGAAAGTTAAACGACTCTTTCCGCATGATCAAATTAAATTGCAACTTTTGAAAGCTATCCAAGCAGACACTCCTATTCTCATACCGTTCAGAAAATGGGAACTTCATATGCTGCCAGCTCTCACACAAGGTGCAAAAAATGAAATATGGGCCGTCAAGACTTCTTCGTTCCTCGAAAGCCCTCGCTATGTAATTGTATGTTTCCAAAAAAATCGTGACTACACTAAAGTCAACAATGATCCAACAATATTCAATCATTTGAATATTACCAATATAACGCTCACTCTTAACGGTGAGAATTACCCCAAGGAAAATATGCATTTGAATTTTGCAAAGGGGAATTTTTCGCAAGCTTATTTCAACTACTCACAATTTGGTCTCAGCTACAAAATAACCAATCAACATAATCCTCTTCTTACTTCCACCGTCTTCACGGACAAAGCTCTCTTTGTCATCGATTGTTCCAGAAGGGATGAGAGCATCAAAAGTTCCAGTGTTGATGTAAAACTTGAAATCGAAGCATCCGAGGGATTTCCTCAAAATACTAGAGCCTATTGCATAATTGTGCACGACACTGTCATAGAACACCTCCCACTCAGCGAAATTATTAAAAAATGGAACTGAACATGTTATTTTGCTTCAGTATCAATCGAAGAGTCAACATGAGAATAGCTGTTGTAGATATTCAAGGCTTCACCGTCGAGCAAAAATTCCATCCTAAAGAAATAGCCATTAGGATTGGAATTCAGTGTAGTAACTTTTTACTGCTGCCAAACACACCATTTTCCAGTTTGAGTAAAGAAGATCGTCGTACCGCCTGTTACTTGGAGCGAAACATTCACGGATTGAGGTATTCCTCTGGCTTTGTGGAATATAATCAATTGGATGCCATCCTCATGGAGAATCTACAAGGTGTCGATGTCATTTATGTGCGAGGACATCAAAAATATGACTTTCTAACTGAAAAATTTCACGAGTTGAATATACCGACACGCGTTGTGAATTTGGAGGGCTATGACAATACAACATGGTTGGTTCCCACATTCGACAACAACGAAGGTACCTCACCCTGTATGCATCACATTCGCAAGCGAACCAACTACAATTGCAGTCTCCGAAACGTAGATATTTTATACAAATGGCTTTGTGATATATTACCAAAATAAAAATGTATAATAAATTTCCAAATCATTTATCTAACCTCACCGCCTTATGATACCCTCAACAAAAAATAGAAAACGTATGCAAAACGTTCGAAAGCGCACGAAAAACGATCGAAAGCGCACGAAAAACGACCGTAAACGCACGTAAAACGGTCGAAAACGCACGAAAAACGATCGTCAACGCACGAAAAACGATCGAAAACGCACGGAAAACCACGTATTTTGAAATGTCATTGTCGAATACTTCGCTCTCCCATTGCCCTCACGTTAAGTCCACAACGCTTAACCTCTCGACACTTTTGAATCTCCTCTTTCTCCTGATGATGCTAACTTGGTTAACAAAGATACGAAACATAGTGCCCTTTTGGCATGTTGGAATGCTAGACTTCTGTTGAACTGACATGTTTTTTCTTAAATGGTATATTTTGACGCACCCTGTACACTTCGACGTCATGTTTGTTTTCAATGATGTATTTTGAGATACCTTGTAACACTGAGGGATCACACTTTGAAACGATACAGCCTCATTAATCTGTAATGTTTTTTCTTGAATCTGATTCATTATTATTAATATATAACTTTCGCGCTTCCAATTTTCGTCGAGTAGTTCACGATCAATTCCAAAACCGGCAACGCTACATTGCCCCATAAACAATGATTTATTGTACAACTGGCAACGCCGAACCTGACATGCTGGCATGTATTGACATTTGACAGATGCAGTCTTATGAGTCTAGTGTTTACAGTGTCCTTCTTCAACCAATAGATAGTTCAGCTAGTGACTCATAGATGACTCTGTGTATTCTATAACTTAATTTTCAAACCGGCAACGCTACATTACTCCATAAACATTGATTTATTGTACAACTGGCAACACCTGCTTGCACTAGCAACCGGTAAAACCTCAATCTCCATCTCTCTTTGCATCGATTACGTCACACGCGCCTCTCGCTCTTACACACACATACACATCTTTACATGAAATATTAATTATTTTCCCAAATCTAAGTATATTTTCCTATCTTCAATATGATAATGACGATTACATTCTACGGAAATCAAAAATAATGCTGTCAAGTATAATGAATGAGTCAATTTCGGTCCTGACAAAACTAACGCTATAAATACCCAACATTCGCAGTTAACTTCAATATCTTACGATGGTGTAGAGGCTAAGGACAATGTCTACGGCGCGGACGACCCAGGTTCGAATCTCATAACTATAAACTTTTTTTATTTAAAATCACGTGACTGAAGGGGCCGAGGGAGCTGATAGGTTAGGTGGAGTACCAAGGGGGCCGAGGGGTGAGGAAGAGTCGCAAGAGGGCATGAGCGGTGATGTGGAGTACTAAGGGGGCCGTGAATGCTTGAATCGCTACGAAACTCGTTCCATCCTGCGTCGATGACGTCACACGTTTGCTTGAATCGCTACGAAACTCGTTCCATCCTGCGTCGATGACGTCACACGTTTCCCCCACTCCTGTTTGAACCAAAAATTGCAGAAAGTTTAGCTCCATAAGAAAATACATGGGATTTTGCGCCAGAAGTCTCTTTGTTACACTACTGCAATGATTGTTACAACAAATTCGAATCAAAGAAAGATTGATACAAACGACGTTGATATCATCATATTCAATAATCAACTCACAATTATAAATGCAGCTCCGTGTCACGAACCCCGTCGATAAAAGTATGGACGCTAATCCAGTGGGTAAAGTTATCTGGTGCTTCTAGGTAGGAGTCTTACCGATCTTTCGACTTAAGCCCCAAACTCCTGCATGGATGGACCTTGAGTTCTAATCTTCAGTTGAGCTCGGTATACTTGTTGAAGGTGATCACTACCATACCTGCCTTCCAAAGCTGATACAACTGCTTCATAATCCTTCTGCCTATTGACCGGAATATTTTGCAGAATTTTGAAGGACATTCCTCGTACTGCCAGTATGAGAGCTGCTACTTTCTCCCCATTTTTCCATCTATTATTTTCCTCAGCAGCCTCAAATTATCTTCACTATGATTTCCTACTACATACTAAAGGCTACGTCCATCAAATCTTGTAATATTACTCCAACTGAAACTAAGTCATAATGAAGAAAAGAGAATTAAAACTTTCTATGTTTTTCACCACTTTTATTTGTAACTAACGTTACTACTGTTTCATAATATACGATTGTTACGAAAGCAATGAGATTTCTACAACTGAAATCATAAGGAAGAAATTGAATAGTACAGGCCATAACGTGAGCTGCTGTGACAAAACTCTTCAGAATTGGATAAAGAATCTAGGATTTACATTTAGAATAATGAACAAACTTCAAGCAGTTATGAAAAGCAGAAAAATAGTGGAATTGCTTAGAACAAATAACTAAATATAGACAAGAACCACGGCAAATTTTTCTATTTGGACGAAACTTGGTATGACATTCACGACACAGTTACGAAAGGGTGGACTGATGGTTCGAGAATGTGTCCGCCTAATATGCCTGCAAACAAAGGATCGCGACTAATCATTGTGCATTGCGGAGGAAGTAAAGGATGGGTTCCGAATTCTTTGAAATTATGTGGAAAAAACTGGAAGATCTCAATTTTGACTATCATAAGAACATGGCAGCTAATATTTTTGATGAATGGTTTGAAAACACATCGATCCCAAATTTGGATGCGAATAGTATGATGTTTCTTGACAACACTTCCTATCATTCGCGACAGCTCATCAAAGTACCGAATAAAAATTCGACGAAAGATGGAATACAAAATTGTTTAATGGATAACAATTTGTATTTTGGATATTACTACATCAAAAACCAACTACTTGGAGTTTTACAGACAAAAACATTTGAAAAAGTGTATGCCCTTGAGAGTATGTCTGAAAAGTATGGACACACCATACTGAAACTTCCTTCCTATTTTTGTGTTTTCAATTCCATCGAGTTGATTTGGGAAAAATTGAAACAAAGCATCAGGCGTAAAAATAATTCTCCAAGATTTGAAGAAGGTAATAGTTAATTAAAGAAGAAGTATCTTATATTACCGAAGAAGACTGGCAGATAAGGGTTGAAAAAGTAATATAGTTGACAAAGACTATATAGAGATGGAACACTTATCTTTGTCTAAGGATTTAAAATCGGTTAACCACAATGTAAAAAGCATTGGATGGAGGTTGCCAGAGCCATCTATACTTTTTTTACTAGAAATTCTGAAATTGTATCCTGTAATGTGGTGCCTTCATCGGAAGAAAAGCAAAACTTTCATTGAAGAAAGTGCAAAAAAAAATTATGAATGAAATAATGTTGACCTGAATTAAAGTCGAGATACCTATAGTTTGCATTCAGATGTTTGAAATATCAGATTTACTGAAAAATAATAACCAAGTATAGATATTGAGGTATATCGTTTCAAGGCAATTCCACTTATCCAATTATCTTGAAATTTGGCAGGGATTCATATCACTCGATTGACAATGCATTAACGACATTTACAATAGAAGAAACATAGAGGTTGACTTTGGTGAATTGAAAGATTTTTATCAATATTCATGATAGATGAAGAGTTTTGTAATTTAATTTCAATTCTATTAAAATTGGTATTTTGAAGTCGAAGATTAGATTCAAGATGGCGGATAAGCTAGATGATTCATGATCTGATTCCATTTAAAATTGGTATGCAGGTGCTTTTTGGGCCATGATTTTCCATTACCTTTTTATTGACTCGCTTTCTTGTCTGTTTGTTTTGGACAAATCTTGTGAAGTGAAATTTGTTCAACTTCTTGTTGCAATTTGGCAGATGTTCATAATTTCCGTGACAATGCATTATGAAATTTTTGTTACAGAAAAAGAAAACAAAATGTACCTGAAATATGATTATGTTCTGATTCTATTGAAAATTGGTTTGTGGGGGTTTTTGGAGCCAGATATTATGAATTAATAGTCAAGATGGCGACTCCAAGATGACTACCAGTTTAGTGATTTTGATCCGATTCGTTTGAAAACTGATATGTGGGGGTTTTAGGGATCCGGGATTGTGAATTTTTAAAGACAATTCTCAAGTTCAAGATAGCGGACGAGTTTTGTGATTATGGTTAGATTCGATTCAAAATTGGTATGTGGGGAATAAAGACGTCGGAGATTAGGAATCTTTTGTAAAAATAGAATTAAATAGGAATTCAATGACATTTTTGGTTTTTGCCAACCCCAAAATCTCGGGCTGCGACCGCGCCTGTTCAAAAGATATACTCACCAGACAGCATTCGTAACATATTTATGATGCAGAATGGCATTTCACTATACACAGACTTCCATTATATTTTTGTTTATGAAAATATATTTCTCCATTCAATCAGTCATCTCAATGAAAATAAATCTTTACTTTCAGACTTTTCCAAATTTTGTATGATTTCTATTCCTGAATTTTCAATAGGTATTCAATATGCATGCCCTCCAAAAAAATATTCCCAATTGAAATTAAAAGATTATTGTGGAATTAGAAATTTTCCATCATAGAGTTTTTCTAATTAAAAAAAAATATTATATGGTCTGTGTGTGTGTCTGTGTCAAAACAAAAAAAATGACAGAATCAATGAAACCATATGAAAATATTTTTCTGTTTGTTTGTATGAAAACGAAATAATAATGATATAATTCTTATAAGATATTTTATTCACCTTCAAAAAATTTTTATAGAAAACATATGTTACAATAGTCACACAACAGTTTTTTGTTTAGGTACGTCACAATATCGTAGAGAGTATTCTAAAACTGAAAATATATAAGAATAAAGAAAAAAATTGTAAGTGTATCAAAAATTAGATATTTACATATATAAACTAGTCACACTTATACATATATAAACAGTTTCAACTTTAGAGGCACACAGATGGAAAACACAGAAACATTAATCACAAGATCTGTAGTCCACACTCTTAACAAACAAAAAATAAGTATTAAGACCCATGATTGAAGAAACATTTCATTTATATCATATAGTGGATTCAGTAGCAATGATTGTTTTAGTTGGTATTTGATTACTATAACTAATTTATGTTAAAATACTAAGTTTTTCATTTTTTGTCCCTGCCCTTGTTTTTATTCTACTTAAAATATCTTTACAGTATTTGAAAACTTGTGTACGTAACAACAGATCAACAATATATTTTCAGTGTTCTTTATATTTTTCTTGTGCCTCAAATCAATCAGGAAGATACTTAAAAAGTTGTTTATTTGCTTTGTCTCTAATATTGCTGATTATGTTTTTGGCACAGTATTTTTTGATATACTGGTTATAACATAGCATTGTCTTAGGTGAATTGCCTCATAAAATTTGAGGGCGTTTTCAAACCATTTGAGTTTTGAATATTATAATTTCTGTAAAAAGTCAATAACTCATCATCATCTGCAAATCTTCCTCGCTTTGTAAAATAACTCTTCATTCACGACATTTAAATCGGTCTAAACATTTTTTTACTAAGTAACCAGCAAGGTATACTACTGCGCAGGATTCCACTGTTGCAGAAAAATAATCTATTGTATCTGCAGGTGCATTTGATGTTTCTGATGCTTTACTTGAATTTGAAGACTCCTCCTCCCCCTCGGTGGTCTCTAGAGCAATGTCCTCTACTGTATTAAAAATGTTTTCATCCTCATCCAATGATCCTGGCAACCGTTTGCGTTGAAGAAATCGTGGGTCGAAATGTCTGCTGCATAAAAAATTTGTTACTTAGTGATGTTGGGCTTAGACCAGGCAATGTGATGTTGCCTGAAAAAGAAAAAATACTAATTGGTAACTCGATAAAACAAATTGTCAAAGTTTTCATTTTCACAAAATTTTATTTAGTTTCACCTATATCGGTAGCTGACTGTGTGTCTGTAATCAAATCTTGCAAGTTAAATTTGACATACTTTTAATCATCGGATTGATTTGAAATTTGGTAAGTGTAGATGATTCCGATTAAAATGCATTATGCAATTTTTGTTAGAAAAAAACAAAAAAAATGGCGGCTCCATTATGGCGGACAACTTTTGTGAATATAGTCCAATTCTATTCAAAATTGGTATCTGGGGGGTTTTTAGGGTCGGAGATGTTTTGTTTAGTTTTACTTGTTTCGGTGTCTGACTGAGTCCACACACTCCACCTTGTGTGACTTTTATTATAAATATCCGTCATTTCGTGTTTTTTCTTTAATACATTTTAGAGTAGTAAAAAGTTATTTTCAAAATTCGATATTTCGAAAACGGTTGAATTTAGGAAATTATGTGCTATATCAATTTTGTTCAGAATTTTAATCAGAATGAAACTTCATTTCTTCAATATTTTTTGACTTATCCTGTTAACCTAATTTTTATTCAGTGTGGTAGATTTGGAAAAACCCTAAAACTTCTGTATTCTAATATTTTCGGCTACCTATCTTACTTTAAGAGATAATCGACTGTTTCCATACATATCAGCGACTCTTCATAAAAAAATTGATGCAACAGTCATTGATAATCATTAACTGATAATTATTATTTTTCAATATTCAGCAAAGTGGTGGTGGTGGTGACAGGCGTGGTTAAAGAACTTGAGCAAGGCAATCAAATTACCCCAAAGCTTTGCGATCTAACCATAACTGTGCCTTACATGAAATACTGTTGAAAAAATTAGAGATCACAGGTATTTCAATTCATTAGATAAGAATTTATCTGACAAACTGCCAACAACTAGTAGGTAATGTTCATGGTACTCTGTCAAACTCCCAAACTGCCAAAAACAGCTTTCCAAAAGGGTCTGTTTTGGTGGTCCAATTAGATAAGGGTGACAAGAAGAACCATATTATTATATCATTATTCGTTTGCAAAACTTTTACATGAAGATAGTTGTTGATTTTTTTGTAATATCAATATAAGAGTAGGACTCTTGCAAAATAATAGATCCATTGGAAGTTACTTTACATCAACATATTTTGAAATTGATATAATTTGGGAACTGTTGAGGTTTCTTACCTGAATGGATTATTCATTGTTTACATCTTGTGGGATCTTTGACTGGAAAACGGAAAAAACTCAAACTATGGTCATTTCTAGTTGAAAGTCCACATTTGTTGTAGGCACATTTATTGCCAGATATCTGGATATGAAGATAAAATTGTAAAAGAAACAAAAGGCTAACAACTCAATTAGGTAAATTTGCTGGTAAAAATAATCTCATTAATCATACAATCTTCCGCAGTTAGCACACATTCATGACATATTTTGGAATATAAAAGTATTTTTCGCAAAATGAACAACACCAACTTGAAAATTAGGTCACTTAGTTTACAAGGGTACTAGCCAAAGGTCAAATACCTATTCTCCAAAGTTGCTGCGACATAACCTAATGCACCCAATTTCATTTGATGAATAATTCATTTTGGAAATACATTTGAAGGGATCTAATAACATGAAATTTTAAATATAATTATTGAATATATTTTTACGTTTTTTTGATGTTCCGCCACAATTCACTCACAATTATTATCTTATAAAAGTACAAATAACACAAACTAATAACTACTAAAAGCACTAATAACTCAAACTGATTACGAAGAAAACAATAAAACCAGATCAGAATCACAAAAATTCACTACTAATAACTTCTTATATGCCTATAAATGGATGGCTGAGCACGAAACGAAGACAAAGCCTGTGAGAAACATAAAAATAATCATTTACAACTTTTTACTACGACACTTTCCATCCCAATCTTTTATCTCTTTTATGGAGACCACGGTATTCGCGCTATCTACTTTTCATTTCCATCGTCCTCCAATGATAACTCCATGAGGTCGACTGACTATAAATCTTTAGACAATGCTATGCTGTTCAGTTTTCACTTCGACAGGCTTTTAATAAACTGGCGAATGCCTATGTAGTTGAGATTTTGGCGAATACGCCACGAAAATTGGCGGCTTTGCTGAAGTACTGTTTTGTGTGAAAACATTTTTTTGGCTCTTCACTTCCTCAACTTTATAGTGAAAAATATGGGAAACTTTAGAAGAAATGTAAAAAAACAACTGAGTTCAAAATAAACTCTTTGCAAAGATATGCAGATTGTTTTGTTGTATGAAATGTCTGCTATAATTGTCTTCCAAAATAGTAGAACTGAATGAAAAGTAAACTGATAGATGCAAAACTCAAACGAGGCTCCGTGAACACGTCTATTTGGTTAAAAAATCTACAATGTATGAACATCTTCAAGAATCAAAACACAAGATAAGTCAAAATCACGCACATATGTAATAAAAGGAAAAAATGAATTTGTTGGGAGTCATGGAAATTAATAAATCAATTATAAACCAGAAATATATATTCCTAAACGAGCAACACGATGTATGTAAGTCTCCACTCTTGAATTTATAAGTTTAACAACCCTTATAATCTTCAGTGTTGAATTTTAATGTTGGCACTCTGGTTCGTTCAACTACCTGTCCTTCCATCTCACCTAAAAACTCCCGTACAGGCATTGCAACTCTATGTCTTATTATTACTCTGAGGAACTACGGTATTCCTGATTCTTCTTCTTCCTCTTCCTTCTTCTTCTTCTTCTTCTTCCTAATTTTGGTCCCAGCTTGAAGATTTGACGCTATTATGACCAGTACTCTTTTTATTCTAGAGATAACTACAATAAAAACTTTGTCCTGGGGATTACAGGAGTCTTGTTTTACATAATATTTTACTCATTTTTTTTTCTCTTCTTAATTTATTTTTATTCCGTATTTTTCCATCTATCGTCTTCTTCATAAAAGATCAATTGGTTCGATCCTACTCCCACATGGACATCCGATCCACCACGGCCTCCAACCGGCGTGAATGGGAGTCGGTATTATTTATTTATTTCACTTTAGCAATTTCTTGTGATAATCGGTACTATTTGTTTAAAAACACTCAAACTTAACACTATTTTCGATTTAATATTGATGCTGGCACGTTATATAACGGTGGACATTCACAACAAGAAATGAGTTCCAGCTCCAACAATAGCGTCCGCATACCTTCTTTGTGGACGGTCGCTATCGACACGTCCATCCACCACCATATCAGAAACGGAACTGTTCTTAATTCTTCATAAGAGGTTTGTTCTGGTTCTGTTTAAAATCTGTTTTTCCGTTAACCAGCTGTCGCACCCCTACGAACGACAAGCGTCAGAAGTCGATTCTTATGACGAGAAAATACTATTGATCATGACTATTTTGTTATGTAGCGTATCCTTGTAGTCAGTTCAAATGTTATCTAACCTCAATCATCAATTATTCGAATCAAATAAATTAAAATAAACATTCTAGAAAATTGCCCAAATTTCCGTATGAATGCGCATGAGCAACGGGAACAGTTCTCCAACAGTTCAGCCTCGAGAGCAAGAACGATTCTGGACGGTTCAAGATTGTTAGGATCTTTTTTGGGAAAGAAAGTTTTTGGCTTTCTACTACTCCATCTTGATACAAAAAAAAAGGATGAGGGAATCTTCCAAAGAAAGGAAGGAAGTAATCAATTTGAAAATAAGTAACTCTATACATGGATGTGTAGATCATGCAAAGAAGTAACTTTCAGACACAAACTGAAAGAAAGTCCTCCAGAAACAGCTACTTTCATATAAATATTGAATTACACGAAAGAAAAAAATTCTTTCGAAACAAATACTTCTATATGAACACTGAATTATACAGAAGATACTTCTCTCTACTCAGTTTGTATTTCAAACATTCGTTGTGGAATAAAAATCAGATATCATTCACATGAGTTCTACTTTGAATGAATGGTAACAAATTGCACTTACATGGTGCATCCTTTTTTTTATCGAAATGGAGTAGTAGAATGCCAAAAACTTTCTTTCCCAAAAATTAATCACTCTTAAATATATAACCCCTTCAATTCAAATAAGATTCCTCTTGGCTGGGATTAAATTAAATAGGTGAATGGATGTCATTACGATGTCATCGATGACATAAGCAGATAAGCAGATTCCGTGACATTCAAAATCGTAATTCATGATTGAATTGTGTGTATTTTCTATAATGTTATCCAATTTGGTACTGAAGAGCCTTAGGGCAAGTGTCTTAAGGCGAAACATCGATGTATGCCAGTGAGGATGGCAGTGTTCCATGTAAGTGCAATTTGTTACCATTCATTTAAAGTAGAACTCATGTGAATGATATCTGATTTTTATTCCACAACGAATGTTTGAAATACAAACTGAGTAGAGAAAAGTATCTTCTGTATAATTCAGTATTCATATAGAAGTATTTGTTTCGAAAGAATTTTTTTCTTTCGTGTAATTCAATGTTCATATGAAAGTAGCTGTTTCAGGAGGACTTTCTTTCAGTTTGTGTCTGAAAGTTACTTCTTTGCATGATCTACACATCCATGTATAGAGTTACTTATTTTCAAATTGATTACTTCCTTCCTTTCTTTGGAAGATTCCCTCATCCTTTTTTTTGTATCAAGATGGAGTAGTAGAAAGCCAAAAACTCTCTTTCCCAAAAATTAATCACTCCTAAAAATATAACCCCTTCCATTCAGTTTAGGATCATTTCGCAGTCGAAACCAGAACAGAGGATTCATCAATCCGAACTCATCCTCAATAAACCAGAATGCTCTATATCAATTGCGCAAGATCCTGACGTCCGAGAACCTGAATTTCGTAGATCCAGAACAAACCTAAGGTTTGTTCTAGGTTCGCTGAAATGACGTTGGTCTAAAGATTCTGCGATCTAGTATTCGAAGTTAATTTTCAGTATCCATTATTCATTTAAAAACACCCTCAATTCATCTATGAAATGGTTACCATACCGACAGGTATTGATTAAACAAAGTTTGTTAGAAACTCAAGTCTGTCGTGTTATTCCAATCTCTTGGGTTTATGTACAAAGATGTCAAGTAATAACTTGAATTTATATAAAGAACTACATAATTCTATAGATAATGATAAAATGTACTGGATACGAAATGATGCAAAGTTGAGGGCGGTAGTAACATCTAAAAGTTATGACGAATTCAGGTTAGTATCTATTAAAGTAGTCGATAATTCTAAAGAAACAATACTTCACTGAACAGGAATCAACTCTGTTTCCATCTACAGCTTCAATCTAATTTGAAAAATGGATTGTTACCGAGCAGTCAGAGCTGTTGAGATAAATGTAGCCATTGCTTATTTACACACTTTATTTTATTTATATGAACTTTATCTAAACAGTGAGAACATTGAATAACTTTTTTCGAGATCAATTGCCCTAACACCAAACTGATATTTTTGCACTCGACGCGCGTTTCGCCAACAAAGTTAGCATCCTCAGGAGAAGAAAATTGATACCTAGTCTAGTCTGGTTAATCCTTATATACTAAAATTTGTTACCTGAGATTGTATACCTGAAGTCAAATATGGAATTTCTCGGTAATTAACTACCTGCAAGTTCTTAGTAATTATTCTCTTCCTAACAGAATATTAAAAAGCGGGCTAAACGGGATGGGTCCCTTATCGCCATTCATGCTGATCTTACATTTTGCTATTTCTAGACTCTCACATGCATCGAGTAGCCTGGTGTCATGCACATGCTTAATCAGTTTCAGATTGTTTTCACCAATTCTGTGGTCCTTGTCTAGAGCATGTTGAGCGACACTGGATTTTTCTATCCTTTCGTATTTCATGTGTGCCCAATGTTCCTTGAAGCGGGTTTTAATTGCTCGTCGGCTCTGGCCGATGTATTTGCTGTTGCAATCTTGACAACTGATTTCGTAAATCCCCGACCTTTCTGTGTTTTCTAGTCTATCTTTTGGATTACCAACCAGACTAGACTAGGTATCAATTTTCTTCTCCTGAGGATGCTAACTTTGTTGGCGAAACGCGCATCGAGTGCAAAAATATCAGTTTGGTGTTAGGGCAATTGATCTCGAAAAAAGTTATTCAACTTTCACACCAAAGGTTCCAATGTCATCGTTACTCATCGTCATTAGTGAGAACATTCTTCATTGAACTAAAAAAATACAATAGTATTCAACTAGGTTCTAAAGTTAGTCTAGGACGAATACATGTTTGTAAAAACTAAACAAATTAACACTCTACGTGATTTATACAGGAACATTGTAGCAGCAGCACATCTTTACCCATTGTCAAAGAGAGAGCTGATGGAAAAGAAAAACATTGGTTGGAACAAATTAAGCAACAATTGAAATAATATTGTTTATTAAAAACATTTTATTGGAAAGTCAAAATAAATATTTTATAAAAATATATATTTGTAATATATCACCAGGTATTATTTGTATCATGAGACTGAATAAAAAAAATATTTCTTGAATCTAGAAATATTTAAACGAAACTATAACAGTACAGAATATCAAATGAAATAGAAAAAATAAAATATTCAAAGAAATCAATTTCTGTTTTCAATATCGAATGAAAATGCCACTTCTCAAATCGTGAATCAGATTTTTCAGGTAGTTATTGTTTTTTTATGTGACGGGAAAAAGTTTGACATTTTATCTCTGATGACATGTAGCAAAATGTCACTTTTCATGAAATTACTTTTTTACCCGGGAAATCGTCGTTTTTCCCGTCACAGAAAAAAATTGTGAATTATACACGGGAAAAATATTAGATTTTAGCTCTTGGATTTTTATCTCTCTCCGCTTCGCGTAGGGAGACAACACAACCTCGAGCTAAAATCTAATACTTTTTTCCCTTGTATAATAAACAACTATTATTTAACGGAATTATTTTACCAACACCCCAGAAACAAAAGAAAAAAGTAAATAAAACAATTAACAATGCAAACATTAGTGGAATAAAAGGCTAGTTCCTAAATTCATCAATAAGTCTACCGATGACTTCGACGGATTCACCTATTGGTTCTTTTGAAACGTTAGCGCGTTTTTATTGGTTGAAGCAATACATCAGAAATATTCCGTCGAACTTAATAACTCCCTTCAACAAATACATGACGTCATTGGAGGAATACAGATTTGTATGTTCCGTGAACAATTCATCACAGGTGTTTTCTGACGTTTAATCGTATTCAAATATGTATTCAAAAACGATTCGTAGTGATGTCTGAATGGAATGATTCAATTCGTGTCAGATGTTAAATTCGAAAATAAAAACAAACTATTCAGTTTTCTCTAACTGCAATTAGAATCGGATATGTGCATACAACAAATTCCCAGCTTTATTTTGTACATCCTCACAATGTATTTCATGAAAAGTGTTCAGCACTTTATATAAGCTATAACGATCAAAATGAAACAGAAACTGACAACTGACGTAACGTAACGTCAAATTTCGTCATGAATTTATTTCAAATCATACCTGTGTGACGTTATCGTTTCAACGCTAGAATGAATGTATTTGAATCACAGACGAATACGTATTGAATACATGAATGCCAGAAAACGCCTTAAATTTTACATGTTCAACATGACAAAACTGTACTCCAGGGCAGTTAACAAACATTACACATGATAATACGGATTGGTCGTGACGTCACTTTCACATATATTACACCTGCGGAACACAACGTCTTGGCCTTTGCCTCTCAGCACCATGTGACAAATCAAATCTTACAATTTTCACAATGGAAATATGCAACATGTAAAACATCGTGACGTTGTACCTGACGTGAAGTGTATGTGTGACGTAAATGCCAAGCCGTCAATCTCTTCATCTTTTTTTAGTTGTTAGAGTTAATTTTCTCTCTTCAATAGTCATTTCATATTATAACGTCTCTGTTAACGAATCGTTTTTGGACATTTTATGACAATTTTCCCTATTT
Source organism: Leptinotarsa decemlineata (assembly GCF_025532065.1). Taxonomy (NCBI): domain Eukaryota; kingdom Metazoa; phylum Arthropoda; class Insecta; order Coleoptera; family Chrysomelidae; genus Leptinotarsa; species Leptinotarsa decemlineata. The sequence continues at coordinate 650,981 of NW_027412569.1, forward strand.
ACATATGACTTATTCAATGTTGATAATGTTTAAAATCTTTTCATAGGTTTGAATTTCGAAGAGTATTCATATCTATTTGTGGGCTTCCCATTTATAATCTCAACATTCGCGAGTACCAATCATTATTGTTATTATTTGTATATTTCATTATACCATTGAATTCTTGAAGCCAATGAATTGCTGTCATACCCTAGTTTTTCCTCACATTTTTCTACTTGAAAAACTGTTTTATTTTAAACTATGTCTCTCGTTCGGGAGATCTTTTGGTTTTTTTAATACCCTTTACCTTTACGTGGTTATCCAAACCAGTCCGGCCTGGATACCGGCGTGAATAGAGAAGGCCCTCACTTCACATTTGTTGAAATTTCCACGTAGAGATTACTTTCACTCGATGGACGATCACAACACAAAAAGAAATCCTGTCATTTCACATGGCATACAGGTGCCTCCTTTGCGGGTGGACGTTATAGGCACGTTCCGTCCAATACGGTAGTGGAAGGACGTGCCGTAGTAGTGGCACTACTATACGGCCACCACGAAACTCCGGTACATGTATGTTTGAGAGTTCATAATAAATTTGGTATCAAGTGCATATTATATTATAACATTATAATATAAAATGCCTTTTTCAAGTGAAACATAGTCCATTATTTGAAAAATAAAATTTTGTTCAGCGCAAGGCCAAGCGTACTTTTATTATTGCTAAAATTCCATTCACAGAATATATTATTCTGTGTCCCATTCAGCATCCCCATCAGCATTCCCATTCAGCAGAAATCTATCAAATGATATCTAGACGATAGATTGCTATTGAATATTAGAACTCGCTTAGAGTTATGTTGCTATATGAAAGAAAGTTCTTTACATTTTTGTTTTGACAGTTCTTCCTTCTTTTCATACTGAAAGTGTTTTAAAAAATCTCTTGTAATATTTGAAACCTGGCATACATTTTTCAAGCAAATTTATGTTAAAATGGGGAACATATGTTGAGCGTTGATGTTTTCCGCTAACCACAACACATACCACGAAACCACCCTCAAAGGTTAAATTTGGATTTTGTGCTCTTGGCTATGAACACAGAACAGTACAAGAATTGTACGCCATATTTGATCCTCGTGTGGTGAAAGTTGTCAGAAAATGTGTATTTTACAATATTATATTTGTATTTTCCTATAATTTTTCAATCCTTAGTGCAATTATGGAGAAGGACCGAAACAACAGTGTTAGTTATAATTCGTCACCTACTAACGATGAAGATGAAGAAAAGGTATGACAAAATGCGTTCTTTAGTACAAGTTCGCGCCTTCTCATTACTATTAATAGATTGTTTGGGACAATTTTTCCAATTCTAAGTTTTGATATTTAAATCAACCTTTTTCTCCAGATATTTAAGAATGTTTTGCAAGTATTTTCCTCAAAAAAGGTATAGCTAGTAATTGTAACCTAAATTCTGAACCACAAAATACTTATGTTGGTTATAAATACCCAGCAGTCCTTGAATCTCTTGTTGATTTATTATTTTGTTTCAGTCAATTGTTGGTAAATTTAAATCGATTATCAGCAGTACACCTTTGTCCAAATGGTTTCGTAAACGAGAAGATAATAATCAATCCACAATCAGGAGACGTGATGAAGATGAAGATGAGGAAATTCGTCAAATGCAACCACCCTCCAAGAGGGTCAAACTACCTGTTGATGCAGAGCAAACAAACAGTGTGATATTCAATACCTTAGACACAAGCACATCAATTGATGTCAGTGCATCAAATAAAACGATTAATCATTTTCCAGAGCCAGTGGCCGGCCCATCTGGTGTAAAGTTTCAAAAATTACTCAGTAGTGCAACCTCAGTTTCTACAAATAGTGTGAAAAATACTTTTAGTAATCGCGAGTTTTTGAACGGACATAATTCGGACAGTGAAGAATCTACTAGTGGATATTCCTCAGTAGTTAGAATCGGTAGCAAAGAACAGGTCTGCCAAAGTCAAGACAGTTCCAAACAAACTTCACCATTGCAGAACAAACCTAACAATACCAGGTCTCTATTCCAAAGCCCAAGTGAGTCTAAATTCACTTTAAGTTAGCATCCTACTCAACTGATTACAATGAGTACTAATGCAGTTTTAAAACAAACAAAAATACATTACAACCCTAAGATGGGAGGAGAAGCTGGCCATTTTTTTTTTCATAGATAAGTCATTCCAAAAACAAGCTCTTTTCCCAATCTCTTGAATACGCCAAGTTGGTTGGTGAAACACCCAGCAAAACGCATATTGTATTTCTGGTAATCAGAGAAAATGCCTGTTTTTGGATTTATTCTATGCCAGAAGTTCCAGTTTCACTTTTATTAGAAAAGTCATTATTAACGTTTTTCTTGCTAAAAACACCATTATCCATGCAAAAATTGTGTACAGAGTGTACGAAAGTTGAAAATTCAAATTTAATGTAAGAGTATAGTACCTTCTTCTTTTTAATTTTTTTCATTAAATTGAATTAAACTGAATATTTTAAGTATCAGTAAGATTATGGACAAAAATAAGATAGTTGCACAAGAATCACTATCAACTGTTTTAAATACTACTGAAATAATACCTTTTTGGAAAAATTAATTCAATAAATGAGTCTGTGCTCCAGGTGGAGGTTTTTTTATTGTTTATATAACTGATCTAAATGAGCTCATTGATGTCTGTATCATGAAATAGTTCTTCGGTACTTTATAATGTTCTTCATCAATTTCGTTGTATTAGAACAAGGGTCTCCAAACTTTGAAGCCTTCGGGCCATAATGATTTTTTCAGTTTGTTCCAAGGGCCAATTTCTGCCCTTAACTATGTTTCTAGACTACGATAGTCGCAAAGTGCGTGACCTAAGCAAACTTACGCTTTTTTGCATTTCAATTATTATTGTGTATTGTGACACTTAACGACATCTAGTGGCGAGTAGTGGTACTATGTACTATCTTTTTCAGCTACCCGCTAGGTGGCATTAGGCGTAATTAAATATTTGGAATTAGCTAGTGTATTCCGATCACCTCGAGATGGCAGTAATAATTGCATATAAAAAGGCTAGCGGCGCAACTACGAGTTAGTCTACGTAAGAAAGGCAAAGGAAGCGAAACTGTCTATTGTGAAATAAAGTGACACGCGTCAATAAAAGTATTTTGATTTGACTTATTGTTTTTATGTGTGATTTGTTAGTATGGAAAAGGAGCGAAAAATCGGCAGTGAATGCAGAACGTTCTAAGAAAAATGGAACTTTCATTATTTTGTGATTGAGTCCAGTAATAAGGCGCTATGTTTAATTTGTAATGAACCATAGCTGTTCTCAAAGACTATAACATTAAACGACACTATGAATCGAAACATCGTCAAAGTTACTCCAAGTATACAGGAAGTTTGCGGAAGGAAAATTTGAAGCTTTGAAACGCGGACTCAAATCGCAGCAATCTTTGTTTACCAAAGCGAATACTGAACAAGAGTCTGCAACTTGCGCCAGCTTTCGTGTGGCTCTTGAAATCGGAAAACGTGGCAAACCATTCACCGATGGAGAAATGATAAAAGAATGCTTGATTGCAGTAGTCAAAGAAATATGCCCCAAAAAGGTAAATTTATTTAAAAGTGTCAGTTTGTCAGCAAACACCGTTGCTCGGAGGGTGCAAGACATCGCAGAAAATATATCATCTCAACTGGCTGACAAAAATGGACATCATGAGTGGTTTTCCTCAGCATTGGATGAGTCAACGGATGTGTCAGATACTGCTCAGGTGTTGATTTTTATTCGCGGAGTAGATGAAAGCTATGAAGTGTATGAAGAACTTCTTGATATTGATAGTATTCACGGAACGACAACTTGGGCAGATATTTTTAAGGGAGTTGAATATGTCATTAATAAAAAGAACCTTCGATGGAGAAATTTGAAATCTATAATAACTGATGGAGGCAAAAATATGTATGGTAAAAATAAAAGGAGTGGTTGCACTTGTGTCAAAGGCTGTAGAAAATGATGGTGGTCAAAACCATTAGTCTTACATTGTATCGTTCATCAACAGTCCTTGTGTGGAAAATGTTTGGATATGTCTGAAGTTCTAAAACCAGTCATATCAGTTGTTAACTTCATCAGATCCACTGGCCTGAATCACCGACAATTCCGCGAGTTCATTCAACAGATTGGAGAAAATGATTTACCATACCATACTGCCTTACTCTGGCTTGGCTTAGTTGCGGAAAAGTCCTTAGGCGCTTTTTTGAACTTCGAGCAGAGATCGATTTTTTTTTAAATGAGAAGCAGCGCCCTTTTGCCGATTTAGAAAAAATTGAATGGATGTGGAAGTTCGCCTTCTATGTCGATTTGACAAATCATATGAACGAACTGAATTTGAGATTGCAAGGAGAAAATCATCTTCTCCCTGATTTATACACCAATATCAAATCCTTCAGGCAGAAAATAATACTATTTCAATCGCAAATACGTAAAAAATGTTTCACACATTTTGAAACATGTGAAATATTCAGCCACACTACAGAGACTGAATTTCCCGTCAATTTTGCAATCAAAACCTTGAGTGCTTTGAAGATAAATTTTGATACTCGTTTTTCAGATTTTGATGTCATTGCGAATGAAATTAAGCTTTTTCAAAATCCTTTTGATTCTGACATTGAAACCCTGGCTCCGGAAGTCCAAATGGAAATTATTGATTTACGGTGCAGTCGTTAAGAACAAATATCAAAATTCATCTTTGTTGGAATTTTATAAGAGTCTTCCACTGGAACGATTTGATAATTCACATAAATTTGCTTGTGGGTTGTTTTCTGTTTTTGGTACTACTTACTTGTGTGAGAAAACGTTTTCCAAGATGAAGTACACAAAGAATGTTTACAGATGTCAATTAACCGATGAGCATCTTAAATCTCTTTTGATAATTGGTACAAGTAAAATTGATCCACAACTACAAAGTATTGTCGGTGGAAAATCACAATTACATAAATCTCATTAGTTGTTTTGTTTTACTGTGATTCATTTCAATTATTTGTTAGTTAATAATATGCTTAAACTTAGATACTTAAGTTAAGTTTTCTTTGTCATCATTTCTGTCTTTAAGTTTTACCTTGCAAGTAAATAAAACCGAGTAATTATCATTCTGTGTTTTCTTCTTCAACTTATCACAGCAATAGTAACAACAATTAGTTAATCATTGGCTGTCACGGGCCAGATTGATGACAGTAAAACATTGGCTGTCGCGGGCCGGATTTGGCCCGCGGGCCGTAGTTTGGAGACCCCTGTATTAGAACAATGATGACTAATGAACAAAGGTCACTATTAACACACCAACTTTCCTTTGACTGATTTTATTGTTCACTACGGTTCTTGTGAAAAATCTCTCCAGATGTTCTGATAGTTTTTCTTAAGTGATATTTAGATAAATCATTATTCATATAAGTACCAAACTACCATAATATACCTCTGTTATAATTTACAGCAATGAACTAAAATAGAACACTGATGAAAATTGTACAATTGCTTTTATTCAGTAACAATTTTGAAATTAATTTTACCATTGCCATTTGATAACAATTTCAAAATGAACTTAAATTCAGAAAAACATCACATCACTCATTATTGTGACTTGAAATTTAAAAGTTTGGATATAACATTGTTAAAAGTGAAGTGCTCTTAAGTAATTTGTGGTATTTACGCAAACTTTTAAAGCATAGTGAATTAATTGTAATGATACTGGTTCTTGCGACATATAAGTAATGAATTCTTGTCAATGTATTGAGCTAGTTGGTTCAGTAATTTGTTGATATAAATTGTATCACTTGAAATAGTTGGGGAAAAACATTCATTGGTGTACTTTCTAATCGTGGACAAAGAACCAAGATTTCATGAAGAATTTTTGATGCCTGTAGTTAACCCCACGGCTATCCATGGTTTAATTTTTATGTTTATAAACAATACATTTGTTTTTCAAGTAACTACATGAATGTAGTCAATGCGGACAAAGAATATTGTGAAGTTTCAGTTTCTTCAACATATTTATAAAATGAATGAATTTAATTTTTTTCAGAGAAAAAAAATATCTATTTGAAATTTATATCTGGCATATTGTATTCACCTAAGACTCGAAAAAATTGTAATTTAATGAGTTTATTAATTCTTTTCAGATACCTCTATGAATCGGTCATTGTTCACTGACAGAACTTTGAGTCCTAACATTAATACATCAATGACTTCGAGGAGACCATCTTTCAATGCATCAACTTTCGGGTCGCCTAATTTCATCGACAACACTATTACAACCGAAAAAATCATCAACTCTCCCTTTTATAACGGACGAACGATATATGGTGGAGCGTCCGCTTATGGCCGTAGATTAGGTAGAAGTGCAAGGGATCTTAGAACGTCTCTGAAAAAGTCTGTACAGATCAAACCCGTCAACAAAACTAATGAGAACGGTAACTTAGTTCTCGGGAAAACAGCAAGAAAGATACTAGATACTTTGGAGCAGTATAGTTCTCCTGTGAATGATGCCAAAAAAATTCCTACCACATCGAAAAGGTTTCGTCCAGATGGTTACCTCAGCCAGCACGTGGGTGCCAGACCTTACATGGTTCGAGGAAAGGATGTTCCTTCGAACAAGGAACTGCAAGTGCCGACAGTTTCTGATCTCTTGAAAATGAAACAAAAAATGAAACTACAGCAAAGTACAGAGGTTGTAAGACAGATTGCTATTTCTTCAAAGTCCAATCTGAATAATACAAGTGGTCAAAGTACAAGCACTACTGAAAAGGATACGTCTGAAACACTCAGTAAAGATTCATCTAAAGATCAAAACCTAGAAACTAATAAGGCCACCAGTGAAAGTCAAGTGAAAACCATCACTCCGAGTCTTCCAGTTACGTCGTTACCTAAATTTAACGTTGCTGTGGCGCCAGAATCAAGCAAAAAGAAATCTGCAACAAAAACTACGAACGGGTTCTCTTTTATCCCCACCCCTTCAATTTCTATGCCTTTTAATTCTCAACCAGTGGTCGAAACAGTAAAGACTGACGTGACTACTAAGAAATCTGACGAATCCACTACAAACATTACAAATAAAAGAAGCTTCAAATTTTCTGACCCTTTGGTAATATCAGAAAACTACAAGTCTATTGTCGCCATAAATAATTTCAAATTCAGTGAACCTCTGTGCAAAATTGCAAAAATAGAGTTGCCTAAATCACTGAATAAAGATAAAACTGAAGAAAAAGTAGTTGAAAACACGTCTGTCTCGAATGGTAATCAATCCTCTGAGTCTCCGAACAAAACCATAGACGTACCTTTGTCAAAGGCACCAGAAAAGAATAACGGTCCGAACAGTTTTGATAAGCAGTTCAAAATGTCTGCCAAGGAATGGGAGTGTAGCATATGCATGATACGTAATAAAGAGCTTGATGCGCAATGTGTCGCTTGTACTGCACCCAAACCATCCCCCAAACCAGTTATAGAAAATGTGAAGACTCTGCCTTCATCATTTGGCAACAAATTCAGCGTGCCAAGCTCGATGTGGGAATGTACAGTTTGCATGGTCCGAAACGAAAAAGATAGAACAAATTGTGTCGCTTGCAAAGAACCAAATACAAAAGTTACACCTGCTATTCCAAAATTCTCCTTTGGAAAACAATTCGAAGCTCCCCCGGGTACTTGGAACTGCCCCACTTGCCTGGTGAAGAACAACGATGATTTGCTGAAATGTGCCGCGTGCGAAACAGCAAAAAAAGAAAATAAAACTTCTGATAACTTGAGCTCGTTGTTTAAAGTCAAAGAGAACGAATGGGAATGCAAAGTTTGCATGGTGAGGAACAAATCTTCAGATATCAAGTGTCAGTGCTGCGAGGCAACCAAGCCAGGAAGCTCTTCTGAAAATTCAACTGAGAAGGACCCTTCCAGTAAGCCTGTGCTGAAATTTAACTTTGGCTTTGATAAAGTTCAAGCAAATACTTTCACTTTCGGGATTCCGGCTGATCCTGCTGTAACTCTGCCCAAACCTGCAGTGGATCCATCAACAGTCTTCGGAGAAAATGCTAAACCAACTGCGCCTGCAGCTAAGTTTTCTTTCGGTATTCCAGCTGAGTCTAAAAAAGAAATGGGCACCAGCGAAGCTGTCAAACCAGCAACTGAGGTAGTACAAGCAATTGTACCAGCAGTCGATCCAAAAGTTGCATCTGAGAATAAACCTAGTAAAGAGACAGTTACTTCGGTTGATGTGAAATTGAGTGAAAATATACCTTCCCCAATTTCTCAAAAAACTATTACTAAAAAGGAAGAAGATAGCACAGTTAAACCAACCACTACTGCAGATCTGAATAGTAGTATTCCGGCTAAACCAATATTTAGTTTTGGTGTGGCACCAACTAATTCTCTAGATAAAGTGGACGCTACAGCTAAAGAGGTGACTAAAAATGCCCCCCCCCTCCAAGCTGTTCAGCTTCGGTGCCAAACCTGCAATCACACAAGCGGCACAAAGCACTAATAACACTACTGTCGTGTCAACGGAAACCAGCAAACCATCGACCACCGTGCCTGCTTTCACTTTTACCGCTAACAAAACCACCGATGCTGCTTCGTCGTTATTTGGATCAACAAAAACACCAGCAGTGAATAATGGGTTCGGATTCTTGAATTCTTCGTTTGGAAATGGAAACAAGGCTAGTGTTGATGCTCCTCCAAAAAACACTGCGGAAACCAAACCGTTTTCTTTTGGAAGTACATCTGCTACTGGTGAACCTGCCAACAAGATGCCGATGTTCAGTTTCGGTCCACAAAAGTCTACCCAGCCTGAACAATCTTCAGGGTTTGCTTTTGGAGCTGCAAAGCCAACTGGGTTTAATTTCACTGTTGGAACTACAGAAACTTCTACCTTCAATGCTCCATCTGGAAACATCTTCAGTGAGCCTGCCACCACAAACAGTGTTAGTTTCAGTTTCGGTTCGACTTCTCAGGCTAACGGTAGTCAAAAGGCGGGTTTCAGTTTTGGATCTACAATGAACAGTACCACCTTGCCACCTGCGGCCTCATCCAGTTTCAATTTTGCTGCAGCTGCTCCAGCGGTATGTTTATAATTGGTTCTTGAAATATCACATCATTTTTTTTTTGTAATTTTTCAGCCAACAGGTGGTTTCAATTTCTCGGAGGCAGCAGCGGGTTTTGGTTCCACTAAACCATCCTTCAATTTCTCTGACGGCTCGGTGACTGCTTTTACGTAAGTATTGACAAAAATTTTTCAAATAATTAAGTTAAAAATGTGAACCAACAAATAAAAATATAAAAAACTCGGACCCCATAACATTGGAAACTGATGGTATAGACATTTGCCATCCGAATACTATTGCAAATCTATTTAGCAAACATTTTAAAATAGCTTGCTTCCAAAATTCATCCATTCATGAAAGAGTGGCTGATGTGTACGCAACTATCTTTCTACAACCAGTAAGTGAAAATAAAAGTTTTTAATATTTCAAGATTTACAACCAACAGCGTGTGGAATTGATTGCATACTACCGATTATACCTTAGTCTGTTGGTTCATATGTAAGCCTGTTGTCATATGTGATTGATAAAATGCTTTGTAGAACCGTCTTTCCAGATCCGAATCAGTATGGCTACAGGAAAGGATTTTCAACAGAACTAGAAATCTATAATGCCACTGAAAATATCGATAAGAAGTTTACTACGGTGGGCTTATATTTTGACCTTTCAAAGGTCCTGATACCATACAAAACTATGGTATCAAAGGAGTATGCAATGATATAATTGCTTCCTATTTGACAAATTGACCCCAGGGCAAGAATCTACGGTGTAGGAAGTTAAGAGAGATGAATATTTTGAGATTTGATTTCAAAATATTAATGGTCTTATATACTGTTTACTCTTTTCGCTAAAACAAGAAACATCTGTGAGATTAACCTCTGTAAGGTATCTGGCATAAATGTCTCGGATATAATTCAATATCCGGCGTGGTATTAGCCGGGAAAGTAGTTGTTCTCGGCAGGCATTTACCAGGACCTTGGGAGAGATGAATTTTTCCAGATTTTATTTCCAAATTTTTTTTATCATCCTTCATTTCTTTCTGTTATTCGGTGTACACCTGTAGAGAATAAAAGTATCCAGTTTGGACGCTGATCTCAGGAGTGTCCACATAAATATTTTTAATCTCAATGTTTTCATCAGCTTGAACCATTTCCAACGCTTCTTGTAGGAGAAACTCCCTTCTAAATGAAAATCTAGAATTACTGATGAATACTATCAACTACAAAAATACAGTAGTATAGAGCCTTCCGTCTACGAGGGTTGCCTTTTATATTTCGGGATTAGAGAACAAAAACAAATATTAATCATCGAAAATCACTTTATTGTTTTTCAAAATATTCCCCATGAAGATCTACATACTTTTGCATGCGTTTGAACCAATTGTCGAAGCACTTTTGCCACTCTGATTGAGGTATCTCCAAAACATGCATTCTGAATGCAGCAACCGCTTCTTCAGGTGTCGAAAAACGTTGTCCTCTCAGTTTGTTTTTTACGTGCGGAAAAAAAAAGACGTCACTCGGTGCCAAGTCAGGACTATACGGCGGATGACTCATCAAGTCGATGTTTTGGGTGCTCAAAAATGAAGTTTGAGCCGATTGTGAGAGGTCGCATTGTCGTGGTAAAGAGTGATCCGTTGGCGGTTGGTTTTCCTGTTTTCTTGGAAGACAACTGGCAAACAAATGGTTGTGTACCACTCAGAATTGACTGTTCAGCGTTGTTCTAGTGGCACGGTTGCGACATGTCTAGTTTTTTTGGAAAAAATAGGCGACCATTTGCTTGGAAGTGCTTTGTGCACGAACAACCTTTGTTGGATTTGGCTCAGCTTGAAACACTCATCCACGATTCATCACCTATCACGATGTCATAGACGTGTTTCGAAGCATCGCGATCGTATTTTTTGAGCATTTCCATCGATTCGGGCCTTTTTTTGAGCGATTGACAAATTGTGTGGGATCCAACGCGAACAAATTTTTTTGACAGTCAAATATTTATGCAATATCGAATGCATGCTGGTCCCACTAATGCTAAGGTTGTCTCAATGTCACGATAGGTCACATGACAATCTTGCAATATCAGTTTGCGCACAGCATCAATGGATTTCGTAACAACAAATGATTTTGGACGACCTTCACGAAATTCGTCTTGGAGTGAACTACGACCACGAATAAATTAACCATACCATCGATAAACACTGGTCCTTGATAGAGCTTCATCGCCAAAAACTGAATTAAGTTCATTGATGCACTGTTGCTGAGTTAATTCACGTCGAAAGTTGTAAAAAATAATCGCACGAAATTTTCACGATTTAATTCCATTTTTGGGCCGAGATGAATCTATTAAGTTACTGTAAACAACACAAATAGCGCGCATGTCAAAACGTTCTGAGTACGTATAAGCTCAAACGTGCTTAATTTTACGATAGAGCTGTCAGTTGCCAGATTGCAACACTAGGGTTGCCAAATCCCGATACATAAAAGGCAACCCTTGTATGCTAGTAAAAGCCTATTTCACAAATATTTACTCAGAATCATCTTATTTCGTAACTCTTCAGTGAATTGAAATGTGTTTGTATTTTATACAGAGCTGCACCTACAACCGATGGGGCGCCTCGGAAGATAAAGAGAGCCATTCGCAGAACGCAACGATAGTTCGAATGATGAAGATGTAAATATACAAAGGAACTCATAGTATTGATTGGCGTAATGTGTGTGGGAAGTGAGTGTTTGCCTAATCCATTCAACTATCATGAAATATGGTAAATTTTTTTAAACGCGAAAACCTATTTAAAAGACAACAGGGCAGGATTCGTTTTCAGACCTATAAATGTTAGCTAGGTATTTTAGTATCATAGGCCATCTGTGAAGATTTTGCGAGTCGAGCTGTCAACCTTTTGAATATTGTAATATAACGTTGTTGAATTATAGAAATTTATATGACTTCTGAACAGCCTCAGACAAAGTAATAATATTCACAGATGCGTCTACGTGGACTGGCTCTAATGACGTGCTCCACATAATATCTACAGTGTAAACCTTAGTGTAAGCATTTGAATGGTCTGATCCATAGAATGTAGAATTGAACAATGGTGTTTGATGGATATTCCTTATATGATTATGTGTGATGGAAACTTTTTGATGAATGTAATGAATACTAGCATATAATATTGATATGCCCGCCGTTACTGGCACTTTTCTGTGATATTCTTATGGGTCAGGCCCCCTACCTACGTATACAGGCTGACCTAAATTTTGTGTTCTACACTTGTTACTATTATTATGGAAGATAGGAAATCGTTTCATTTGACAGAATAGTATCGCAACACTCAACAATGTGTGATAACACAAACAACTGAGTAACGACATTCTGAGTAAATTATCTCTTGTGAATAAAAAAACCCTGTCTTTAATTTTTTTTTGTAGAATGTGATATTCCAATTATAAGAGTAAATTACGTTTTTTGTAATTCAAAAATGAGTCATTAAGGTTTTAGTGTAGGATGAATGTATTATTTGAATCAGTGACAAACATAATTTTTGATGTCTTCGTAGTAGGTGTTCAAAGACGCCATATTATTCTACTGGAATATTTTTCAGCATGATTCTGCTATTGAAAGTTTGCCACTGTTCTGTTATTCTCTTTTTTATGGTGCTCATAATAAATTCAAAAAAAAAGTCTAGATGCTTGAGATTAGGAGATCAAGAATGCCATGGAATATGACCATGTGTTCCTATTAATTTATACTTGAACAATGCAATAAGAAGCTATACTGTGACGATGTGAAAAACAGAGAGTAACAGAAAAATTCCAAACTGTCAATGGCAGAACCATACTGAAAAGTATCTTAGTAGTTTAAAAACACAGTCCAAAAATCTAGTGATGTAGTGTGTTGAATGTCGACTTGAATAATACTGTGCATATATATCCATATTTAATTTAGTCTTTTATAACGAACTCCGATTTCACTTAAATTAAAATGTCGTGAATGTTTATAATTGCTGTATCATATTCTACCAAAAAAAACCTTATATTGAACTTCCTTTAGAATATCTCTGAAAGAGATGTTACTCGTAGTTTTTTTTTTTGTGTATTAACGACGTAGAAAATATTAACTAGTGTACTGATTTCAATGATTTATTTTCCCAAATAAGAGTTACCAGAGATGAACAGTCAATTTGGGTCAGCCTGTATATTATAAGTTAGTAAATGGTTATTTATATATCACAGACAAAACGTTATGATGTTGTTTTAGTGCACCACATATGAATGCCCTTTTAAGGTATGATTTTAATGAGATTTTCCTACAGCTATGAAGCTCTCTCAGATTTGAAAATATGCTTTTGGCTTCATGATATTATTTGGTGTGATTGAAATTTGATATTGAAGTAGAAAAGGATCTTTTAGTCTAAGCTGCCAGACCCTCGTCATTCGAGCGAAATTAATATTTTGACAATAACTAGAGTGATATGTAGTTGAAAATATATCCATACTGGCTAACTTAAAATCAAGACACATTTTGCAGATATCAGGGAATCTCTTTTTGACTCCTTACACTGAAAAAATACCTGGAACAAGGTTCTGAAGTCGGATCTTTACTATTGATAAAGATTATTGTTCCTGAATGTGACAATATCATTTGTTTTTGATGGGAAAGTTCATAATAAATTGTATCCAGGGGAATCATCAAAAAAATGTGTTTTTTATTACTTCTTAAAGACAATGTCTTTTATTAATAGCAGTGATTAGACATAAGGATGTTGGAAGTAGGTAGTATGCATGAATTCTTACCTGCATGTTTATTTTTGTCAAAATATCAACTTTGCTAAAATGAGGTAGATGTGGCAACTCTGGAATTTGGAACTGAGTACGTCGCAAAATTCACATATACTCAGCTGTCTCTAAATATTTCAAAATTATATTTATCCTGTGTTTCTACTGTACCTATAGCTAGCTGTAAGTTGATTTGTTACATTAGTTGGGAAACCTAATTTGGCTCATGAATCAGTGTACTGTAAAAACGAGTATTTTTAGGCTTTCGTTATTTTTCAACTGAATATACCCTATTCAAATATACTTTTTCGGTTAGCCATAACCTACAACTTTCCTTTCCTCACCCAAGTCATAGTCAAATTCAGCATTTTGCCCTATGTGCCTTTTCACTTCCATTGTAAGTCGTAAGAATTGTCATGTCCAAAAAGGTATCATTTAGAAGGAAAATTTACATTCTTAAATATATTTTATGAAACCAATAATGTCGACAGTTTCATAAAAATAGAATCATCTTTGTGGCTGGTTAATATAAAGAAAACATGAGAGGCTTCTGGTCTGGATTAGAATTGAATCTGAGTTCAATGAATCTCATTATTACCATCATTTCAATTTTGTTTATAACATTTGAGTGGTGGTTTTGAAACGTTTTCATCTTGTTGAAAAAACAAAAGCGTTGGCATAGCTTTTCTTTTAGTTTAATCTCCATCAAAATTTACATTTTCCATAACGGTTTT